>NC_135281.1:11851627-12158770 GCF_051311805.1 Agelaius phoeniceus
AAGTTCAAAAGAGGATGAAATACAAGATAAGCTAATAGATAATTAGATAATAGATAATTAAGAATTAGCTACGCGTGTAGCTAAAAAGGATGAGTCAGTGAGAAAATAGACAGAGCTCAGCAAGGGTGCAACTATTTAATAGATTATCTTAGCTGATCAGTGTGCCTGCATGAGTCATTTGCTTGGAGAAGGAGGGGGATTTCATATTGTTTTTGTATTTTTAATAGGCATTTTTATGGACTTCAGTTATAATAATGAGAGTACCTGACAATTAGTAATGAAATTAGCCTCACAACAGTGAAATATTTCACAGCATGCACAATATTATTCCTAGTACAAAGGTGGAAGTGAAGCAGAAGGAAATTAAACTCAAGATTTTCATAAATGTTTCCAAAATGAATAAGCATATATCAATAAATTTTGATAACTGTTTTCTCAGCTCAAAGACAAAAGCAGAGTTTACAAAACATTTTTATACACTAACAAATTTTTTTTAGCTTATAAATGTCAGATGTTAATTTAAACTCTTCAAAGAGTAAGTAAATCTTTTCAGCAGCCAAAATTAATTAGAAATTCCTATTATTATTTTTTCAGCTATTATTTTTCTGAAACACATTTCCTAGTTAGTGTGGTTGATGTATATGAGCAGACACAGATATTCCACAGAAAGAAAAAAACCCTGTAATTAACAGAAGGGGTTTTTTGGCAGGGATAATGTTCCTTTTTTCTTTTTTTCTCTAAAAACTTTTTCATTTAACGTATTTTATCAGAATGAAATGGTTTAATGAGCAGAGAATTACAGTTGATCCCAGCTGAACCAGACAGGGCTGCCTTTCGAGGTATGTGGCTCCCATCAAGCTGCATTCACCTTTGCTATGATTTAAACCTCATTCAGGCACAGCCTTGCTAAAAATACTGACAAGTAACTAATCAACTTCCATAAAATGGAATTTTTACCTTCACAATAGGAAGCAGGAGTAGGAGGGAACCTGAAAGATTTGCCTATGCATTTCAAATTAGTCTGACCTATAAAAACGCAAACAGCAAGTGGTTCTACGAAAATGTACTTCTGGTAGGGCTTTCTGGTTTTTTAGTGATGAGATTTTTCATGCCATCCCTCCCTCTCCTTGGAGGAAGCCAGAACCAAAGACAGCACTGTGGAGGGACTGGTTTTCATTAGTTATACCTACAAAAAGCAAACTCAGGCTGGTCCTTCTGGACCAAAAAAAGTTCAGCGTCCAAGAACCAGTGGTCGGTTTGAATGTTTTATATAAAACAGCAGAGAAAATGGTGACAGACCTGCTTCTGTACAAATGAGAGCTGAGCTGCAACTTCACATGTGCACTTCTGGTTCCAGTTTGTGAGCAGATGGACACAAAAATATTCAGTGCCCAGCGAGCAAAAGCATGGGAAATCAGATCAAAACTCTCACCTAGATCTAGGAGACAGCAAAATGCTCCAGGGCAATCTGAAGATTATGTGGATGGAAATAATCAGATAGTGCTGGTCTTTGAAGATGTTGATTTGTCCTATTTTGGATAATTAAAGAGCAAAGTCTAACGGAGAGAGCTGTAACTCCTGATAGGAATCACCCAAGCTTCACATTCAGGGCTGGCAAAAGGGCCAGATGCTGCAGAGGAGCAGAAACTCAACCCAAGCCTGAAACATCAGGGGTCTCACGCTTAATCAAGTTGCACTCTGTATGATCTTCCCTGTCATTATGATGCTTTCTGTATGTCAGGTGAAGAGGAAAACAGCCCTTTGTGAGCCAGTTGTTTTTTTTTTTTTATTTCCTACCCCATTTTCACCTCATTTTCAGTGCTTCCTCTAGCATCTGTACTCTAAAACTGCAATGGAATATATTGCTGAAAATCTGGGAGTTCTGTATTTCTATAAGCCAGGTTATCTTTCCAAGGTTACCGGTAGGCTAAATGATGAATATAAATTCTTCAGTACCTATATAAAATTTATTATTTGTCATTTCCATTAATATTAGAATTTTGCATAGTCGAGTCCTTCTGTTTCATCTCCAGACTGTAGGGTAAAAAGTGCCACAGAGATTTCAGTCCTTATAAATCAACAAATTTGCCATGGTAAGCTGGTGCCAAGTTGTCCTCTTGCTGTTGAGTCAAAACTCAAAAGAAATCAGTAGGGAATGGAAGAGAGCACAAGACCATTTTGCAAGTACTCCCCTTTATTTTTCACAGGAATTTGGGATTTAATCTAAATTATTAATTGAGAAAGGCATTTTTGACACATCAGGTTATTTTTCTCTTCAGACATTTCTTCAGCTTAGTAGGACAACACATTAATGGGTCACTCTGTACCCTGCACTGCTGACCACACAAAGACTCTCTGGCTTCCCTCCCTGGTTTTCCAGGACAGACATAAGAATATTTGCCACCTGGTACTTCTTAGTCCTTATTGTACTCTCTAATTACACAGAGAAACGACTTAAACAATCCAAGCTTATCCAATCCCTGGTTGAATTGGGAACATGCCCCTTCCTCCCAGACACAGAAACAGGTAATGATGCAACTCATGTGAATCCAGCCACTGCTTCAAAAGGACTAAATGAACTTCCTGAGAAGGGATGCCAGTGACACACCACTGCTACTTGAAATAACTTTTGAATTTTTATATTGTTGCCATTTTCTTCCAAGGGAAGAGCTAGCTGCAAATGTCTGCCAAGGAGTTTTACTTTTTTTTTTTTTTTTTTACAGCTAATCATTTGACTGCTCCAAAAACCCAAAACCAGCACCCACAAGAGGAATAGCAACGCGTGTTTGCATTTCTCTAACACTTATCAACAACAACAATAACAATAAGTCAACCAAATGTCTCTGTAAAACACTCCTTTTCCCTTCCTTTTCTTTTCCTGTCATCCCGTAATCATCACAAAAAACCACATGGGTAAACTTGATCTCAGAGATTATCCTTGTGAAGAAAGAAAGTAGCAACACAGGGGAGGCTGGCGGATCCATCTGCAGCGGCGGCAGGCAGCCAACCTCCCCCGGGCCGCCGCGCATCTGCAGCGGGATGGGAGGGATGGCAAGGGAAGGGATGGCAAGGGAAGGGATGGCAAGGGAAGGATGCAGCACCCTTGTTGCTGGGTGCCACCCAGCCCAGCTTTTACACCTGCAGCAGCTTTTTGGATGAGAGCGTGGGCAAAGTGCCATGCTGGCAGCAGTGCCAGCGTCTCAGGAGGGACTGGCTGGAAGGAGGCGATTAGGCTGCCGTCAGCTGGGGAGGGAAACTGGGGCGAGGAGCTTTGGAGCAGCATGGAAAAGGCAACCAACTCCTGCAGGAGGGAGGGAGAGCAGAGAGCCTGTGCTTTGAGCCAGGCCTCCCACACCTACTGCTTCAGCAGAGGAGCCATCACAAGATCACCATCACTATGAGCACTATGATCAGTATTTTGAGCTTGAACTCACCCGAACCAGCTGCTGCGGGAAGGGCCCGCGGGAGTTCTCGGGCACGTTGATGGGTGGGATGACCCAGTCCCGCTTCTGCCGCCGCAGCCCGTTGGCACTCTGGTGCTGCCGCCAGGGCAGCAGCGTGTCACTCTGCTGCTGCACCAGCTCCCCAGGCAGCGCCTTCCTTCCTCTGGGCTGTTTGGGGAACAAGAAAGCACAGCCAGTTAGCTTCTTCCTCGCTTCTGAGGACCGGTCCAACAGCCACACGGAACAAAGACACGGCGTGTTTACCGGCAGCTCTGCTGCTGCTTCCTTTTCACAGAAACACAGAATCAGGGAATCAGCTAGGTTGGAAAAGACCTCGCGGATCATCAAGTCAAAGCTATGACCTAACACCACCTCATCAACTAAACATTCACGAATAAATGGAACTGCCACTCCCAAGTCAAGATGCCTCCCAGAATGTATTGTCTTCATTACACCAGCTGCAAGGAGATGCAGCAGAGAACTGGAGTAAAGAAGTTGCTGAAAATTTCCCATAAGAGCAATATACTAGAACACAAAAAACGGGAGAGGATTCTTTTACAGTCCATGTCATGGGTGCATCATTATAGTCTGGTATTAAGCATGAGCAGGGCTACAAAAACCTGCAGTCTGTGGCTCTGCAAAGGTATTCTGCCACACAAACCCAACCCCAGCCAGGGGGAGTCAGCCCCTTGGCTGCAAAGGTGCATTAGTTCAGATTTTTAGTGCTTCATAACAAATGATCTTTATATGAGAGCTGGGTTTTGAACACAAATCGCAAAATACACACCCCACGCTGCCTGGGAAGTGTAATACATCTCAGGCACAATAAATTTTCATTATTTGGTGTGACTTTGAGTCCTTCTTTGTGATTTTTTTTTTAACTATGGATTCTCTGAATGGAATACTTTGGTGTTGGAAATGTTACAGTGCTATGAATAAAATGGAAACGGTGGGACCATGGTTTTGACTTAGAGAGACTGGCTCACAATCAGAAAATTTATGCCTTATAGAATGGATGAATCAATGAAATGTAGATTTGGGAAGGCTCTTCAGAGGTTATGCAGTCCCAATACTTCAATACTCTGTGGTCTTCTAGGATTCCAGCAATTACTTCTGAAAGTCTGCAGAAAAGATAACTAGCAAGGGCTTTTGTTACCATATGGTGACCTGCACTCCCACCAGAAAATGTTTAAACTTTCATAAATCACAAAGACTGCAAGTCACATTCTTTTCATTTGAGGTAAGATCCAGTGGGAATACTGTTCTCAGAATGTTACAATTTTCAGCTATTTTTCTCCAAAAAAAACCCCAAAAACCCCAAACCCAATGCCCCAACACACAAGAGCAATGCAGGAAAAGGTATCAAAGCATTTTCTGAGGCTCCTGCCATTTTAAGCCACATTAACTTTTTGTCTTACTCCAAACATAAAAACCCAAACACCCTCCAAGCAGTTATCTGTAGGCACTGATTTCAGTGGGAATCATTGCTTCAGGCCTTCTAGCTTGATGCCAATCCATCTATTAGCACTTTTCAATTCCTGATCGGGAAGTAAAAAAACAGGCAGTCACCTCCAGACTACACAGTCTATGAAAACTAAACAGTAAATGAAAGTTAAACTGAGATGTGGCTCCAGAGCTGTGTGGACCTTCTCCAGGAAGGCTGGAGATACTGAGAGCTGGGCACAGCAGTAAGGAGCCCATTCTCACAGCTTGGTCATGGCTCTGATCTCTGCTACCTCTGGAGGGCAGACATCCACTGGCTGCAAGGATTGGAAGCATTTGTGCCAAAATGCTGCTATTTTTACTGCAAAACTTAAAAACAAGCCTGTTCCAGAGCTGAATTTTCACAGAACAGACAAATATGGTCCTTTCAGTCACACACAGAGGCACGTTCCTCAGGTCCTGTCTCACACTCACGATGTGGGTTGTGTTCACCTCAGTGCTGTTTCCACACCTTCAAAAAAATCACAGCACCATGTTCAATATTTAGATGCTGCTCTCAGAATGCTTACTGAAGTAAGCAATAAACAAAGAAACAGCATCATGGTGTGGTAGTGGGAGACTTTCTTGGGTTAGTCAGGATACTGGTAGGCACTGCTGACCCCCTCCTTCCCATGGGATGTATGCTATATCCAACAGAGATTTAATTTAAAAATGATTTTATTGCCAGAAAGGTATCTTTTCTGAACACTGATGAAATCAATCTTATCTAAAGAAGACACCCAGAAATGCATGACAACATGAAATAGGACTATGAGACATGAGCCACAGAATAGTGGATATCCCTTATTTTTTTTAATTGGCTTGTGATTCCCAAATGAGAATCCTTTGAGAGCAGGTATTTGGATCAGTTTATATAATTGGCAAGTGAGCATGGGGACAGATTATGAAAGGATGGTCAAATAATTTGTGCTCTTCTGAGTTTACACAGTGGAATGAGTCTGAACTAAAGACAGACTTGAGAATTAACACGAGTCCCAAAGCTCCGTGTATACTGAAATAATTAGTGTCAGCTCAGCAAGGCAATACCAGCCTTTTTAGTCTGTATGAAATACTTGCTGGCAGGTGACTAGACAGTGACTAGCTTGCTTGTCACTCTTGATGATGTTTTCCTCTATTAGAATAAATCATCAACATGACTCTGAATTTGATATGTAGAATTTCAAAAGCATCTTGCAACAAGAAATTTTTTTCTTTTTTTAAACAACAGCTCTTTTTTATCTTCATTTGTTGACAATGCATTCTCTTGACCTTAATTTCTCTGGTGTTGTTTAAATATGTTGTACATGTTTTCTGCTGCTTAAAAGCTGTGAGACAAATGCAGTAACAAAGTCTGGTGAGTATAAATGCCAGAACTATTCAGATCTCTGACTGAAACATCCAGAACATATCTGGAATAACAGCATTGTTGTATTGTGAGCCCCAGAAAACTCTCCAGTGTTTTTGAGTTTGTAAGAATCTAAAGTTCAACTCAAAAGCAGAATATGACACCAAATTAAATGGATTCTAAAATTCAGATTCCAATTCTAGTTTTGCTGAGGAACAGTTTTTACTGAGATGACAACTGCTCGTTTTCTCAGGGCCTCACTGGCCACATGCTTAACAGAATCTCAGAAACATTTTCAAAAGATAAAATATTCATCTACCTTTTGTAGTGCCACCAGAACACAAACTGTCCATAGTCCTTCACAAAATCAAGTCAAGCACCTCTAGTGCTGCTGCTTTGGGGTGGTTTCCCTCCCTTTGTTTTTGTGACTCTCTTCTGCATGTCACAAAAATGATGGCATCCAGCACCAGGCAATCCATGAAACACGTGCCCAGGGGAAAGTGAAATCCACTCTCCATTCCAAAAATTGCACGGTGACATTTATAACTCGTTACAACAGGATCAAACTCTAAACATGGATCGTGTAAGCACGGGCTTTGGTAATACAAAGATAATTACAGGAGGATATAAAATAGTCAGATAATTCAGTAATTATGCCTGTCTATCACTTTAGGATACTGATAAGCTAGAGAAATACAGCTGAGCCAAAACAGATGAAAACCTTCAAGATCAAGGGGAAAAAGTAATTACAAAGTGTGGGATGAAGAGAAACAACAGGAGAGGAGCCCATGCTGGGATGTAAACTGCTTAGGAGAGTTGGGATTCAGTAGGATCTAATGCCTTAGGATTTGTACTGGGGCAGAGGCTTCCAGAGATTGCTGGTGAAGCTGAGCAGCCCTGTGCCGGCTGTACCATTAAAAGCAAGAGCGTGAGCAGGTGTACACGAGTGTGAGAAGGTGTGCATGAGAGTGCACGAGTGTGAGCGGGTGTGCACGAGTGTGAGCGGGTGTACACGAGTGTGAGCAGGTGTGCATGAGAGTGCACGAGTGTGAGGGGGTGTGCACGAGTGTGCGTGAGTGTGAGGGGGTGTGCACGAGTGTGCAGGAGTGTGCATGAGTGTGCCCGAGTGTGACTGGGTGTGCATGAGTGTGCACGAGTGTGAGCGGGTGTGCGTGAGTGTGAGCGGGTGTGCGTGAGTGTGAGCGGGCGTGCCCGGGTGTGCATGAGTGTGAGCGGGTGTGCCCGAGTGTGACTGGGTGTGCGTGAGTGTGAGCGGGCGTGCCCGGGTGTGCATGAGTGTGAGCGGGTGTGCACGAGTGTGCGTGAGTGTGCCCAAGTGTGACTGGGTGTGCATGAGTGTGCCCGAGTGTGACTGGGTGTGCATGAGTGTGAGCGGGCGTGAGCGGGTGTGCATGAGTGTGAGCGGGTGTGCATGAGTGTGAGCGGGTGTGCACGAGTGTGCGTGAGTGTGCCCGAGTGTGACTGGGTGTGCATGAGTGTGAGCGGGTGTGCCCGGGTGTGCCCGAGCGTGAGTGGGTGTGCATGAGTGTGAGCGGGTGTGCCCGGGTGTGCCCGAGTGTGAGCGGGCGTGCCCGAGCGTGAGCGGGTGTGCATGAGTGTGAGCGGGTGTGCCCGAGTGTGAGCGGGTGTGCATGAGTGTGCGTGGGTGTGCCCGAGTGTGCATGAGTGTGCCCGAGTGTGAGCGGGTGTGCATGAGTGTGCGTGGGTGTGCCCGAGTGTGCATGAGTGTGCCCGAGTGTGAGCGGGTGTGCGTGAGTGTGAGCGGGTGTGCGTGAGTGTGAGCAGGCGTGCGTGAGTGTGCACGAGTGTGACTGGGTGTGCGTGAGTGTGAGTGGGCGTGCCCGGGTGTGCATGAGTGTGAGCGGGTGTGCCCGAGTGTGACTGGGTGTGCATGAGTGTGCACGAGTGTGAGCGGGTGTGCGTGAGTGTGAGCGGGCGTGCGTGAGTGTGCGTGAGTGTGCCCGAGTGTGACTGGGTGTGCATGAGTGTGAGCGGGCGTGCCCGAGCGTGAGCGGGTGTGCATGAGTGTGAGCGGGTGTGCCCGAGTGTGCCCGAGTGTGAGCGGATGTGCATGAGTGTGCGTGGGTGTGCCCGAGTGTGCATGAGTGTGCCCGAGCGTGAGCGGGTGTGCGTGAGTGTGCCCGAGTGTGCCCAAGTGTGCGTGAGTGTGAGCGGGTGTGCCCAAGTGTGCCCAAGTGTGACTGGGTGTGCATGAGTGTGAGTGGGCGTGCCCGGGTGTGCATGAGTGTGAGCGGGTGTGCCCGAGTGTGAGGGGGTGTGCACGAGTGTGAGCGGGTGTGCCCGAGTGTGAGTGGGCGTGCATGAGTGTGAGCGGGTGTGCCCGGGTGTGCCCGAGTGTGAGCGGGTGTGCCCGAGTGTGCGTGAGTGTGAGCAGGTGTGCATGAGTGTGCACGGGTGTGAGCGGGTGTGCACGGGTGTGAGTAGTGTGAGTGGGTGTGCAAGCCTGGGATTGACACTTGGCTCTGAGTTATCCCATGACTCTTCCATGGGCTTGTGGCCATCACTGTGACACACACCCGGACTGTGACACACACAGGGACTGTGACACACATACAGAGTGTGACACACATACAGAGTGTGACACACACACAGACTGTGGCACACACAGGGACTGTGACACATACAGGGACTGTGACACACACCTGGCCTGTGACACACACCTGGCCTGTGACACACACACAGACTGTGACACACAGGGACTGTGACACACATACAGACTGTGACACACACACAGACAGTGACATACACAGACTGTGACACACACCTGGACTGTGACACACAGGGACTGTGACACACACCTGGACTGTGACACACACACAGGGACTGTGACACACACACAGGGACTGTGACACACAGGGACTGTGACACACACAGGGACTGTGACACACACACAGACTGTGACACACACACAGACAGTGACACATACAGGGACTGTGACACACAGACTGTGACACACACACGGACTGTGACACACATACAGAGTGTGACACACACACAGACTGTGGCACACACAGGGACTGTGACACACACAGAGGCTGTTGGCACAAATGGACTGTGACACACCTGGACTGTGACACACATACAGAGTGTGACACACACAAGGGACTGTGACACACACAGGGATTGTGACACACCTGGACTGTGACACACCTGGACTGTGACACACACACGGACTGTGACACACACACAGACTGTGGCACACACAGGGACTGTGACACACACACGGACTGTGACACACCTGGACTGTGACACACCTGGACTGTGACACACACAGGGACTGTGACACACACACAGACTGTGACACACCTGGACTGTGACACACACGGACACTGGCAGCACAATCACAACCCAGCCCGTGCACCTCCTGCTGACAAACTCTTCTGTCTCTGGCATGTGCAACTCTAACGTTTGTTATGAGCAGTTGCAGGGCACAGGAAGAGCTCCTGGAGCTCATCCTCCCTCTGTTTGATAAGGGAGCTGAGGAGCCGAGCATCAACTGCAGCTCAGAGCGGCAGAATCTGCCCTGAAATTCCTCTCACCACTTTTTTGATTTGTTAGGTTTTTTTTATTTTTTTGGCTATTAATTGAAATCAATTAAAAACATATAGAAGTCCATCAGAAACCTTTCACTAAGATGGCAGATCAAGCTTTCAGAAAGCAATGCGAGGTTGGAGGAGATGCAGTCACAATCACAATCCCAATTTTTCACAACCTATAACGATTGTGAACTTTCCTCTCCCAGCCTGCTTCACAGAAGGTGTAGGGGTATCCTGGAGTCCATGTCAGCAGCTCCAATGGAATCTCCCAGGAGTCATTTCCAGTCCCTTTTCAGTCTAGAATTGCCTTTAAGGATGGTGAACACAACTTGCTGCATTGGGAAGAGGACATGGAGCTAAATCCCAAAGGGACTGTCAGACTTCAGAACCCAACACCTTCAGGACACCTTACTCCAAACTAGTGAGGCTGCAGGGTGCTTCAACTAACTCCATTTACACCACAGTGTTGAGAGCTCAGGGATACTCCTTGTCTGCACCTGGCACTGGGAACAAAGGGTAAGTTGGAAAAGCCATTTAGTGAGTCTATAATCTCCTGTCAGGGCTGGTCTGCGGCTCGTCAGCCTTTCCTTTACTGGGAGACTCAGACTAAACCCAACCTCTACTCGTGAGAGAAGTCAAAACATAATCCCCTGACAGAACAAGACACATGGGATGGCAGCAGCCCCTCCAGCCCTACCCTGCTCGTGACAAGAAGGCTACAAGCCACTGACTTTTCACCAGCCCACAAATGCAAGCAGTGAGTGTGAAGGAACAGCAGCTCCCACCTTCCGCTACACTTAGCAGTAGCCAGCCTCGCCAGCTGGCTCGTCTCTCCTCCCAGCCAACCTGCCTTTGATATCCGTCAGCCGCTGGCTACGGAGACATCTGGAAGTTATTATCCAGCAGAGTGTATCACAAACCCATTTACATAATATAATATCATATTTTGTGTTCCTGCTTAGCTGAACATTTTGGATCACTCTAATGTTTGGGTAAATAAGCCGCCATTCCCTGCATATAAATAACAAGTGAGTCTTAGGGTACGTTTGTTGGAGATTAATAATTTCATAGGGCTCAACCCGAAAAATGAAATGCTTCGGCACTAAAATATATTATGCTTGCATTTGCAATAAAAAGTACCTGCAATTGGAGGAAGGGAAATAAGGCTTTTATTTTCCAGGTATCAAAATGATTCATGATTTAACCTGTTTTATTTATATGCCAGCCTTGTTATTTCCGTTGGATCTTTAACACTTCACACTAGACATTTTTCAGGAAAGAAATAATACCTGGCTTGCTTTGCTTCTAGTGTCACTCATAGGGTTTAACTGAGGCAACGTGTTTTTAATATATTTTTGTCAATACAAGGGGATACAAAGTCCACCTTTAGTCCACTGCTCAAACAATACTTCCCTTCATCTCCTATACCAATATACATTTTGAAAACTGCTACCATTTTCTACCAGGGAAAAAAAAGAATCTATTAAAAAAATATTTAATCTGAAGCATTTTTGCTTGTTTCCATGGTAGCTGCAGAAAGGACAGGAGAAAATTATATTTACCAAACAGAAAATAAGACAATGAAAATAGAGCTTAGTTCTTTAACAAAGGGAACATGAGAGCGCTGCAAAATAAACATTTGCATGAATTCTGTTCTAAGGAAACAACATTTTGCTGACATCAGGGACGGCAGTGGAGGACGAATGAACCCTTTTTTCCCAAAATGCACCATTTCTCCAGTTTTTGATCTTTCAGTATAGAAAGATATTCCATTTTGTGTTCTCATACAGTAGAATGAAAGGGTTGCAGAACAAACAGCAAATTTATTTATTTTACGGTAATTGATTCCTTTTTTATTTAGGTCATTGCTGAATTTGCTGAAGTTGGAGACAGGAAAAAAAAGTAGTTTTAAAAAGATCAGACTTTTTATTTTAGACTTTAATTTATTATAGTTGTGCTATGTGCAGCTATTATTTAGGAACTGCACAGGTAAGGAATCCATAATCTGCTTTTCTCCTTATCCACCCTCTAGAACTCTGAGATGACTGTCTGTATTAGCTTTATTTACTAATAGTTGTAAGCTGTGGTAAATTTAATCAAAGATAGCTGCATGTCACATCCCATTACCATCACGGCATAAATTGCCATTCATGAATGATTTGTGTCAAAGAGCTCTGAAAACTATTGTTTTAGCAGCAAGATGTTCCAACATACACAGCTCTTCAGCAGGGGCATTAAATTAATGTGTTTGCAGAGAAGCCACTAATTGACAATGAGATGGGATTTTGGCAGTACACTTCCACTTTAAAGATAATGAACAGTGTTCAAATACAGAGAAGAAACCCCTCTGCTCCTAAAACTATACTAATAATTTCTGGTATAAACAGGAAGAGAGGGAACCAATCCTGACAGGATATTTCCAGTACCCAAGCAAGCTGTTTGATCATCACGACTTCCAAAAGCAAACAGTGGAATTGCAGCGTTTGTGACCTTTATCAAATCTGGCTACGTACAATCAGGAATGTTATGTTTGGTTAGGAACTCATTAAACAAAATTACCTCTCCATTTATAGAAACCATACAAGTACAGTATAAAACATTTTAATTAAATCAGCTAGTTAAGCAAAAATTCATTACTTTTTGTTTTTATCAGCTAGCAGTGGGGCTGCATAGAGCAGTTCGCATTAGAGTCAATTAGTAAGAAAAATTGTCAGATTTGGCAAGTGCATGAGCTTCCAGAACACATCAGCTGACAGGGAAGAAAAAGTTTGACTAAAAGCTAACCAAGTTACTGCCCTCAGAGGAGGAGAAGGAGCCACGAAACACACACAAATGCATCAGCCGTGCCAAAACCCCTTGTTCCTGAGGAGTCAGTGTCAAAGCTCTACATGCCCTGTTCCTTGAGAGCTGAAAAATGAAGCATGAATGCAAATTTAAGGTTGTTAGGTATCTGGCTGGCTTTGCAGGCTTTGGAAAATTTTACCTGATAGAACTACTGAAATGGGATCAGAGTGACCGAGGAGTCAAAATGCTCCTTGGTGTTGCAGGGCTGCAAAGCAAGAAAAAAGCTGGAAAACAGTACAAAGTAAAACCAGGGGATTTTTAAATAGGGAGAACATGACAGACTGGCTTGGGAGTCAGGCAGGAGAAGATCCTTTCCTTGCAAAAGGTGCAGCAGGGCCCTTTGCGGGTTACTGTAATTAAATGCTGAGTTAAGTCTGGACTCCAGAGAAAAGAGATGCACCAGCTCCGGGCATAACCCATGTGGTTAGCACAGAAGATTCTTATTTAAAAAAACCCAAATACATGTTAATCTCTCTGATCAGAAAGCCTAACAGGGTTGGTGAGGGCCCCATGGACACAGGCTGCAGCTAACACCCCCCAGGGCCAGAGTGGGGCTTTTTGGGTGCCTGCTGACCAGGCTGTGACAGGAGATGTTGATTTCCCAGTATAATTTAATTGAAATCAGAAATTTCCTGAGCTCACCCACGCTTTCTGTTGGGTAAGTTATCACCAATTTAAGCTGAAATCCAGTTCCCAGAGCACTTCAATGGGCTTTGCTTTTGTGCTGCAGTCAGGACGGGCGCGGGCAGCGCGCTCACTTCGTTACTGAGCAGACACAAAATGCCCACAGGATCTCTAAGGGATGGGAGTTTCAGCAGGGAAGGAGAGGCAGAGCTGTGCTCAGACTTGTTCTGTGGTACCACAGGGATGATTAGAGGCACCTCCTGGCCAGTGCACTCTCTCAGGGTTTCAAATGATCTTCCTCTCCCATTCTCTGGAAGAATCACGTACCAAAGCAGGTACCTTAGAAATCTGTCTGCCTTTGGTGGAATCTTTTATGGCTCCCACAGGTTTCCAGCATCTGTGATACTTTTCTTGTCATTGTCAGGCTTTGAATATTGCAAGAGCTGCCAATGGACAGAAGATGACATCATCCCCAATGCACAGCTCTGGATGTACTTCTCCTCCTCATTTTATGGCCTGAACATCTTATCCCAACAGGAAAAGTTCTGATGAGATTGTTTCCTTGCAAAGCTCCCCACATCAACTTGACCTTTTCACACTTACAATTGTAAGATCTAATCTCACAGTGCTTCTCAGGTAGGATTGTTTAAGAAACATCTAAATTAGTGTTGTACTCTACCTTCTAGTGTTTACCAAGAGACACTTCTATCTTCAAGTTAATGTCATTCTCATAATTGGGAGAAGCCATACACAATGGCTTCAGAAGTACAAGCACTTCTCAAGAGTAGGGCTATTAAATCACAAAATACTCATACTTGTTATGTACTGCATATTAGGAATAAAGGTGGTAGATCTTGCCACATACTATGCAGTGAAAATCTCTATGGCAGCTTGGAATTACCTCTCTCATCCTGCACCTGATCTTGAGGAAAATGTACGAAAAATCTGGGCTAGCAATCTGAGCTCTTCCTCCTCAATAAAATTTCTTAAAAATAATTGAAAACATGGCTCCAAAACACAATTCTTTTGCTTCTAAAACTCAGACTACTACAAGTGCTCTTCATCACAGAAAGAAGTGGGAGCAAGTCTACCCCTTAAAAGCCTGTGAAAAATTGTAATCTCATTTTATTTCTCTAAAGCCACGAAGTTCAAAAGATACATGAATTAAAATAATCATAATGAATTAAATGTAACAATACTCCTCCTCTTCATAATGTTTGCAAGTAAAAAGATCACAAGAGATTTAAAAGATCACAGGCGCTGCTGCTACTTTAGCACAAAGTAAAGTAATTCAGTCTGGTACTTCTCCTCAGTGCTAGTGTGAGAATTTGCCCTTTCAAGTTATCCTTTGGTTATTTCAAGAGGCTCTTGAGAAAAGACTGTTCTTCCTTTTTTTCCTCCAGTTCCAGAGTGCACCTAAGAAATGCTCAAATTTGACCGTGAGGACACATTCAATTTATCTCAATTTGCAAGATGAAATTTAAGCCTGAGTTTAAATGCTTTGCTGGGTGGGCACAGTGTTTGAGATCCCACTCCTTGAGGTCCTCAGGCCACCCTGCCCTGCTGGACACCCATCCCTGGCACTCCTCCAGCTGGACATGCCAGAGGGTCACTGCCTCCTCCAGCAATCCAGGACCTGGTTCTCCAGAGGCTGGGAGGAACCAAAAATCCTCCTTCACACTGAGCTTGCACCTACCAATCTGTCTCAGCTTGGGCTAAAGGAAAGATGCTGGACATGCAAAGCCCCTAAAACCAGTTTTTAATGGACGTGCCTGTATGAAGCAATTTTTGTCTGCGCTCAAACTCATGTTTACCAGCAGCTGTCGTCAGATTATCACAGCAATGAAGGTATTTTTAGGATATCCAGTCCAAAATATTTTTTTGAAGTGGCAGTCAGACTTCAGCAGTTACCAACAAAGAACATGAAATGGGAGGTCAAAAGCTTTGATCTGGCAAGGGCAAGGAACACATCACAGGCAGGAGCACACAGCAGTCCAAGGGCTTTGTTTTATCAGGAAAAACTCATTTCTGTGTAGGCAGTTCAATCCTTAGGACTTCTTTTTGTTTGAAGGAAGACAGATCTGGAGTGAATTTCACTTACAGATGGTCTTTTGAGCATGGCTTTGAGCCTGACCCTTGGTATGATGCTGACTGCTTAAGAACTAAATGCAGCAAGTGCAGTGCTTGGAAACTTCCTGTAGTGGGCTGATTTTCCAGGGCAATGAGCACCTGTGTGCCATATCTCATCCTGGCTGCAGCACGGGGCCATGGCATGCAGCACACCTGAAAACCAGGCCAGGGGAGTTCATGTGTTTCCACAACCACCACTCTCCCCTCTGCAGTGATCACATGTGAGATGTTCAAATTCACTCAAGCACGAGGTCAGGCAAGTTCAGCAGATGCATCTTCATTAGACTTGCACAATTATCATGAGCAGTCTCACTGGTAACAATTATATGGTACTAATTTATTAGTCATCTTCTTTCTTATCTTTTCTATTGATCTGATTTGTTAGAACCCCACGCAATGTCTCACAAGTTTTCTGAAGGAAACAGAAATCTCTGCATGTACCCTGCCTGACAGATAACTCCAGGTCTTGCTTGATTGATGAGACACAGAAATAAAAATTATTCCAGCTGCCATTTTGCTGCATTTAGTTACTGCCTTGGATCCCCCACAAAGGTAGGGAAAGAGGACAGTGCCACTGTAATGACCCAGTGCTTAAAATATGCACCAGTATCATCAGAAAAAGGCAGGATGACAACTAAAACCTCATTTTTCAGCCCTTCTCTAGTGATAGAACAGTTTGATGGGGCAAACTCCCCTCACCCTGATGCCACAGGTAACATCTCACCCCAGAGCAGGGAAAAGAAGGAAGAAAGAAAGTGAACACATTTTGTCTCATTTCCTCCAGGTGCACCTGCCCAGCAGTGCCAGGGAGACAGGAGTCCTTGGAAGCACAGATCCCACTTAAACTCTGATTTTCCTCCTTCAAGGGAGGGCTCCCCAGCCTGGTGCAGAGCATCCTGACTGCACAATAAGCCAGGCCATCAATGAGAGCAGTGCTGAATAAGCCTTTCCTTGCCCAGAGACCTTTGTGCTTGTGATCAGCAATAAAAGGCTGTTCTTGAATTTAAAACCACTGCCAGGTGAAATACCACAGATGATTATTTAAAGGCTTTAAATAAAAAAAAAGCCCTGTGTCTGTAAGAACCAGCTTTTCACATTCACATTGTCTGGCTGTGGACTCATAGCTGGGTTATGAAAGCAGCCCAAAATAAGATGAGATATAATAAAACACAAGCTGGGCTTAAGCAAGAATTGATTTCTGACAGCAGTTCTCAATGTTTTAAACACTAGCTGCAGACCTCATATATTTCTGAATTTAATTGCACAATTCCCAGTGATTTAGCATTACAAAAATTTACATATTTCCATGCTCAGAATTTGAAAAGCTCAAACAAACGAGCAACTCTGGTTGACATAAACACAGCTCAAAGAAAACAGTATTTTTTTTTCCAAACTAAGTCTCTGGCAGCAGATGACTGACATCTTACATGTGCTGAATATATCCTGTATCTCTAAGCTCTTCTGCCGTGAATTCCTTTCTATGCTGTATTTCTACAATCTGGATTTTAACTTGTGAGGTGACAACTACAGAAAAATAGACAGCGAAATAAATACAGAAGACAATTTGCCAGATGTGCCTTAGACACATGAAAGGACTGAAAGTTAAAGAAAAAACAATCAATATAAATGAGAAGGTCACAACTTCAGACGGGATGAGCCCACACAGGGGGTGGAGGAAGTTGATTTTTAAGGAATGATGAGGAGGAGCTTGGACTGATGGACACAGAGGGCAGGTGCAGGGTGTGAAGGACGAATGGCACAATACTTCTACTCATAAATGGGAAAATTTGTGTTTCTGTAACTAAAAAACAGGACACTCTGAAGATTGCAGTCCTCAGCAATGTCACTGTTCACAAACGTAATTTTCATTTTTAGACTTTTGGTTGAATCAATATCCAATTTTTCAAAATAATAGCATGCACTCTTAGAAAAGAAGACATTACACTGCTAATTCCAGGTAAGTAAAGCCCAGCTTCACTTTGCTTTCTTCTGAGCATTATCCCACTCAAGTTCATCTTTCACAAATGCTGACACAACCCACAAAGACTTTACTTCATAAAAATAGCATCTTTTCTATTTTCCTTTTCTCCTTTATTCTTTTCTTTTTTCTCTTTTCTTTTTTATTTTCTTTTTCCTTCTTCCCAAACTACACCCACAGCCCCGAGACTGAAACTTTCCATTGGAACAACAGGCAGCCAGACAAGAATGGTGGAAGAAACTTTATCTTAAGTATTTATTGTTATGCTGGAATATCACTCAGTTTCCTCTGGGGTAATTCAGCACTCTTGTGGGAAATGTGTGACCTCATTTGCATTTTCTAATTGAATTGCTATCAGGTTTCCTGCAAGACTGAACAAAAAAGTTCCCTGAGTTACTAACATCACTTGTATTAACCAGAAAAAAAAAAGTTTACATTCGAGTGTTCGCTGGGGAGGAGGGGAAATGTATGCTTCATGTATCATAAAATACATTTTTAAAGTATTTGCCTTCTTTTCTATCATTTCACCCTACTAGCATGACACTTTAATGTAGTAGTTAGAACTCTTTCCTTATACTGTTTTTCAGTGAAATCTGGCAGGTTGTTCCGTCATCTCAAGCAAGCAGCACATTTATCACATTTATCAGGCCAACGCTGTGGAAGAGGGGGAATTGTCACTGTGCTGGCTCCCTCCCCATTAAAATGCCAGGCTGCATCAAGAGCAAGGCTCAGCTGAGGGCTCTGGGGCACAGGTATGGACACCAAACCTTCTGGTTGTGCAGTGAAAGCAACCAAGTGGGCACTGGCCCAAGAAGAAAGGATCTGCGGCCTTGGAGGCCCTTGGCCACCACCAGAGCACTCCCAGCCTGTGGCACAGATTTTCAGTCATGAACACTGGGACAGCAAAGGGTCACAGACCCAAAGGATCATTTATTGCTGATAAATCCCCTGTGCTCTCCTGGAGAGCAGCCCACTGTCCCCACTGTGCAGGACGGTTCACTCCTGGCCCCCCAAAATCTCAGCCAGCGTCCCAAAAACATCCATTTCTCCCATAACATTTATTCTGTATTATAACCTCCACAATAAACTAAATGTCTCATAATGGCCATTCTAGGAGGGCTGGTTTTGATGCACTTTTAATCCCTGGATAATCATGAGCTAAATTCTGATTTATCCTTTCAGAGGGGGTTCTGAGGGGCAGCAAGGCCCCTGTCATGAGGGCCTGCCCTCACTGAGGGCCACTGCTCATTGCTCCAAGGTAAAAGGACTTTTCTTGTGCTGTAGGTGCCAACAAACAGTGATCTGCAGGTGCAGTAATTGAATTTCATGCCAATTATTTATAATGTCTGGGAACTGTTCAGCATTTTTGCAAAATCAGTCACAAATTTACAAAGTAAAATGGAAATAAATGGATGCACCAGAAGAAAACTGGTCTCCCTCCCTCTCTCAGGTCACCTCCTCCTTTTTCTCCCACATTTGCCATCTCTATATCCTGAGTATAACAAAACAATCTGAAATGTCTTTAAAAAGAAAAAAATATATATATAATTTTGCTTGAGTCATATTACTCTACACAAAACCAAATGTGAAATCTGCCTCTAGTAAAAGCCACAAAGCATATAGGGGTCATGGCCTGAAACATATTGAACTGGATATTGTAAGGTTTGGGGTTCTTTTTTTCTGCTCAAACACTATTATTTTTTAAATAATCTCATAATCATATTTATTTCTTCAGTAAACAAAGGATTATTTTGCTTGCAAAAACCACAGGCATTTAAATAAAACACAAGTCAGATGCCTGCTATAGGGACCCACAATAAAACTGCTTATGACCTTGTCATTAGTCTTGTTTTCTGTATTTATCCAGCCTCAAACTACACACTAATAAGGCTTTTAGAAAGGAGGGATATGAATTTTAAGAAGCTTAGCTCTCTGTTTTCAACCAGAGTTCAGATTACATTAACATTAGATGAATTTCCAACCAAATATTCTACTAAAACAGAAATGTGTGCTTATTCAGGTTTTTTTTCTGCTACACTGAGAAGAAATTTAAAGCAGTATGTAAGACATCTTACTTTGTTCCTTCAATATTTAATTACTTTTAGAAGGAAGCAGTATTTCTTTGGTTAGAAATGGCAAATTGAGTTGACAATAACAAACAGGGTTTAATTACATCTTCCACAAGCCCAAGCCCTACTGAACAGCAGCAGAAGTTTATTCATATGACTCCAAGCCCTGCAAAACCTTAGGGGTCAGCTCACTGGGCAAGTGAGAGATTTAAGTCTGTCCAAGATTTTCCTTTTTGTCTCAAATGTGGCAAAAACTCTCCCAAAGAGCACAGAGTTACATGGTGGAATTCTAACAACTTGCACAGGAATTCTCTCCTTCTTTCCCCACCGTGCCCCTGCACTCTGTCCAAGCACTACAGACAGGATGGCAGCAGAGGCCAGTCTTGCTGTTTGGACCATTACTGATTAATGGTTAATTAATCCAAATTACAGCCACGGACAAGAGACCCCACCCGTCCCTGGAGGAGCCATGGCTGCTCCCAGGACACACACCTTCATCCTTCCTCTCCAGGTCCTCGAGATCCAGCAACAAACCAGGCTCTTGGCAACAATTCTCTGCCAAATCCTGCCCAAATGTCACCACCCAACCAGCCCAGCCCTGCATTGTTTGAGCCAGCACCAGAGATAACTGAAGATAACTGCATTTATGCTGTGTAGTGAAAGATCTTCAGCCTAGACCAGCACTGAAAATAAAAATGTGAACTGCTGCTGCCAAAAATGATATGGAAGAGGTGAGGAAGTGACAGCTACTCCAGGGGCAGAGCAGAAATGTGTTCTCCTGGAGCAGCCCCCAGCTGCAGTGGCTCTGTGCAGCCCACCAGCAGATTTTCACTGAGGGAACACTGCTCTCAGACTGCTGGGCAGGGACAGAGCCCTCCTGCCTTTCAGCAGCGTGTATGGAGCTAAAGCAGAAAGAAACCATCTGTACCCTGCTGCCTGCAAGGCTGGCTCTGGCTTTTCCCTGCCAGGGCAGGCGAGGGGAGCTGCTGGCACTGAGCACAGGGCACGTTTGGCGCCGCGCGCTCCGCTGCCCGCCCCGTGTGTCAGCACGTGCCCCTTATCAGGCAGCAGCAACGCTCCCTGCCCTTGCAAGGGAAGGAACAAGCCCAAATCTCCTCTCTGGAAGCTGCAGGGCCATGCAGATTGCTCGCAAGAGTGACTCTGAAAACCGGGGAGATGAGGAGCAGGGCAGAGCTGCCAGTGCGCGATTGTGCCGTCACAAAAGAAATCTGAGCTTAAAACCATCAGGAAGATGGTTGGTTTTGACTCTTCACCCTTCATCTCCTGGTCTGACTTGGAGTCGAGAGATTATCAGGTGTGAGGTGCAAACATGATGTACATGATCTGCACTGTATGACAGAGACAAGTGGTCACTCAAAAATACGTAAGTCAGAACTTAGCCAACACTTCCCTCACTGGACACCTTAAATAATTTCTGTCAGAGAGGTTCAAGGATTATTTGCAAGGAATTTGATGCTGCTTACGGTGTCTCCTACCTGTTCACTTCCTTATGGTAGGAATTGATGCTGCTTATGGTATCTCCTACCTGGACACTTCCTTAAGAAGCACACACCAGTCAACACAAAACACTTTGGAGCAAACGAAGAACAAAGCAGGAAAAAGAGCTTTGAAAAAAACCCTTACCTTGTGTCCATTGTGCTGGGACTTGTCTGCCACCAGAAACCTGACCATGGCCTCCCATCTGCCCAGGGTCTGGGGGTCCCAGGCGGTCACCACCAGGATCAGCTGCTTGGAGGGCACCTGCAGGTGGTGGGCGGCGTACAGGGTCCCGTCCGCCCTCACCTTGAAGTCCAGGCTGTTGGTTTCGTACCGCACGCCCTTGTTACCAGCACAGTTATTAAATTTTACTAGAACAGAGAGGAAGAGATGGGAGAAATGTGTGAGATTGGCGTGATAAGGAAAGCAATCAAATACAAGTTTCAGACATTTAATTTTCACTGATGTCTTCTATATCTCTAATAACCATCAAGGAAATGATTTAACTGTTTCTTCGACCTTTCAGGAGTGCTCTTGTGCTTTATCTCTGTTCCCCAGGGAAGAAGTTGTAAGCCATTTTTAAAGTATTTGATACAGTTTCATTAGATCTCAAACACAGCTGTTCCCCATTTGTACAAGTGGATTTCTCCCTTGTCGCCATTATCTTTTAAATTCAACTGGAGTCTATTACCCATGCTGTGGGTATTTTTTTTCAGGAAATGTTCTCCATTTCCCTAACCCTTCAATAACCTACTTACCAGATAGGCTATTTGCACATCTTAACTGAAATTCAAAAGCCCATAACAATTCCATTATCAGAAATATAAAAACAACAAAAAAAAATTTAACACAGAAATAAAAGTTGAAACCATTCTGGAGCATGCATCTGCTGCTGGAACTGGACCCCCCGTCCTGAGCTGCATTCCCACCTTGGCCAACCCCTCACATGTTACAGCTACTGCAAAAAGGAACTGTAAAACTGTGCTTCATAAACCATAACGTGTCATTTGAAAGCCTACTTTGTTAGATCAAAGCTCCCCAGTCGCTGATATTTCTATTTTCGCCTTTTTTTTGGTCAAAGTCTTTCACAGTCTAGTTTGAGAACTATTTTTATTGGCATTATGAAACATGTCACATACATTAGACCAGGAAAAAACCTCAACCCTATTATATGACAGAATTGACAAATCGGATAGAAATTGAAGCTGCAGCTAATAACACAGGAAAGCAAACACCTTCTGCCATCTCAGTAATCCATGGGCCGGAACACACATGTGGTGAAGGAAAACAGATTGTACCCGTAAAAACATCTCAAGAGAGTGAGAGGGGATGCACAGCTCGGATTGCTAGACAGGTTCTCATGCTGAGATGCTCCAGCCTGCCTGGAGAGCAGGAGAACCTGCTGGGCCAGCTCTGGTGGGCTTCAGCAGACACTGAACTCCTGCAGCAGAGGGGCTGGCTCAGATGGGTGGACCCAGGCTGGCTGTGGTGATGGGATGCAGGGATGCAGGGCACTCCACCCCTGTACCAACCACAGCTCTGCAGCCCTGCTCCGAGCTGAATCAAGGACTAATTTGGATTTAAATTAAAAAAAAAAAAAAAAAACAACCAAAAAAACAACAACCCAACCATGGCACAGGTGAAAGAAAAAAGCACCCAGGAAATGGCTCAACCCACCTGGCTGTCAAAGCCCCCAGGCACATCAAAGTAGGGAGAAATGAGGGGCAGACTGTGGTAGAGGAGGGGAAAATCCTTCCCCTCCTTCACCAAACTGCACCCCTCAGTAACTGGGGTGCTGTGATTGTGTTCTAACTGTACATCTACACAGGCTTTCTGTGCTGTGTATTTATTTAGACCACACTGGGACATTTTTATGTGTGTGGTGGGAAGTGTTACCAAATGCTGCAGCAACTGCTGCGCACAAACAGCCAATGTCACGCATTGATTTATAAAAAATAAGATGGATAAAGTTATCTAGTACATAAAAACTACCTGAGAGCTCTGGATGAGGGTAAGCACACACAGGCTTTGCTGGGACCTACAAGAACTGGGACAATCTCAGAGGGGAGGTTCCCTGGACCTCTGGATCTCCCACCCTGCTGGGAGATCACCTTCATCTCTCTGGAATTTCTGCACATCTCCCCTGCATTCACAGCTGCAATAAATATGTGTGAACATATCAAGTGCATCTTCACTTCTAAATGTTATTTATTTTCAGCTCAACACCATGGTCACTGCCAGGAACCTGGCACATCAGCTGCTGTATTGCTGCACCCCTCTGCTGTGTAATGGTCACATAAAACTCAAGTTCCATCCCTACTCCCCAAGTACCCAAGTATCACTCACTGAAAGGCATTTAAAGAAGAGAGAAAGGAGCGATAATGACTGCACATTAAAAAACATTTCAGAGCTTACTTTGATTTTATTGAGATTAAAAGAAAGCCCTACAGTAGTCTGAGAGGAAAAAAAAACAACAACCAACCTTTCTATATGTGTATGTAGTGATTTCAGTATTCAAAGTACTTAAACATCTGCTTAAAACCCAGCTCGTGGCTCCAAGATGCTGCTCTGGTGTCATATGTCACTGTGTCGACTTTTATGCTCCATTATCTAAAAATGGCTACCTCGTAGACAAAGTCCCTCTGTGACTTGCTAATTACTTCCATTAGTTTAAAACAAACTTGACTAGAGACGGAGAAAACCCTGAGAGAAATCGTCTGATTCTTTTTTCTTTTTTTTTTAACAAGCACCTTCTCTGCCCCACATTGCTCCTCTCAGGTGGCACAGGTAGGTGAATGCTCAGCATGGGATTAGCACAGCCAGCTCCCCTCCTAAGAGCCTTTAGGAACTGCAGAAAAGGCTTCAAGGACACAAAGATTGCGGAGTTTTCAGTCACTCTGCACAGCAGCAATGGCCCTGGCTCACCTGGGCAGCTCTGCAGGAGATTCCAGCCCCACAGGGATGGCCCTGCTTGGCCCTGGCAGGCACAGGAGCTGCTCACACACAGCAAACACACTGGGAATGCAGCAGAGCTGAGCTGCTCCCAATTCCATCACAGGGAAGGGCAAAGCTCAGTGCTGGGCTTGGCACTGCTGGGCGAACAGTTGGACTCAATGGTCTTGGAGGTGTTTTCTAACCCAAAAGATTCTGTGATTAGAAATCCTGAATCATCCTCTTTGCTGCCCTTTGAAAATGAGTCCTTGGGATGTTACAAGGCTGCTGATGCTGAGCTGCACTGGTTTTTATATATATACACATATACCTATATATATATGTACACACACACACATATATATACACACACATATATATACACTCATATATATATACACACACATACACACATGCACATATATATATATACATACACACATACATATATATACACACACATATATATATATACATATATATATACACACATATTTTATACACACACACACACATATATATATACACACACATATATATACACACACACATATATACACACACATATATATACACACACATACACACATGCACATATATATATACATACACACATACATATATATACACACATATATATATACACACATATTTTATATACACACACACACACACATATATATATATACATACACACATACATATATATACACACATATACATGTATATGTATACACACACACATCCACAAAATCTATAAACCTCATTTATATATATTTATCTATATAAAATACTTTTCCCAAATATATGTGTACAGGCTTAGGGGGAAAAAAAAAATCAAGCTATTGTTCTATAATAAATAGCATAGCTCAAGGAAAGGAAATCTCATCCATAATTTCAAATTCTACCTGTTACCCCTACTCTTTGCTCTTGTGGAGACAGAAATTAAAATTTCATTCAATGGCAGACAACTTTTGCTTTTTTCCCTCCTTTTTCTCCCTTAGAAATCTCTACGTGTATGTAATTTGCAGTTGATGCAACTTTTGACTTTCAAATAATGGAAAAAATAAATAAACAACCGTTGGCTGTGTTTACTAGTCTTAAAACTCTCTGTGGACACAAATCAATCTTTCTTTGACCAGTCTGAAGACTGAAGAACACTGCACGAATTTAACATTCAAAAGCTCCAGCATCAGTAATTAGGATTTTGGATAAACAGCAGAGTCACACATCTATCATTTTTACAGGATGGTAAAAAAAAAACCAACTTTTTAAAAAATACACTGGAAAAATGTTCAGTGAAGCTTATCGAAAGCTTATGCTGAAAACAACATCTAATACCTGATGAAAGGAAAACCAAGAAGGCACCCTCATTAGCAAGCTTTTAGGTTTAACCCTTTACCCTCATCATTTTTAATTGCTTCTCTATGAAAGGAGGAGGTACAACAGTTTGATAAGCTGAAACAGGTACTGAGTGATGGGCAGAGAAGCTGCAGGAGTCTGCAGCAAACTGCTGGGCATCTGAGAAAAAAAAATGGTATTTTACTTCAAAAAAGACACAGGGTGAAAAAAAAAAATTCAACAAGTTTTGCATTGTTCCCTTTTATTATTTAGCTTGTTAAGCTGGCTGGACAGAGTCAAATGATCAAGCCAGGATCTTGAAAGATGTACGAATACACTGAACTTCTTGCCCCCCAAATGTCTGAGAGAAATACTGAATTTAATAGGACTATAAATGGTATAAACCAAAGAATTCGCTTTTAGCCTTATCCTTCTGGATTTTCCTTTGACTTCTCCTAGTCCATTAAAAAGTGCCCCCTCTGGCAAGCAGCACAGGGCTGGAAGAGCAGGAGGGATAATACTCGTTTATTAGGATAAACCCCCTGGCAGGACATCATCCCACAGTTCAGGATATGGGTCCCTTCAGGACTCTGTTTTTCACTGTGGTTTTGAGGATTATCTCTGCAAAAGATGTTTCTTGCCTGATGAACTTTAAAGCAGCAAACACACAGCACTATTTCCAGCAGGATCCATCTGCTTTTCAAGTTGTGTCTCTTGACCAGTGATAAATCTGAGCTGCCAAATCCCCCCCTCGCCCCTTCTGTGAACACCATTAAGGTGAGGATGGCTTAACTGCAACCTTTGGGATTTTCAGATGTCTGGGTAACCTGCAGAGTCCTCACCACGCACGGAAATGTCCCTCCTGTGTGATCATGAACAAATCACTTGAATTCCTGCCCTGGCACTTCTGGCCTGACGCTCCCAAATGTCTGCACTCATCCATCTCCTCTGGCTTCCTCAGGGGGTTCAGTCCTGGCCAGCATTCCCTGCGTGTCACCCCACCAGAAATTAAAAAATGCCAAACATATCCTGTGTGGAGAGGCTCCTGTTGCCTAAGAACTGAAACCATTCAGCTAACCACAAAAATGCACGGGCTCACAAAGTGATTTCTCCATTAAGTGCTAATGTGAAGCAGAGCGTGCTGTGCCTTGTTGGGAAGCTGCATTTATTGGGCAAAGTAAGTAAGCAGCATAAAATTTTACAAGGCCACATTTTCGAGGCATCCTTCTTTACGTTCGTGCAATCCCTCTGTGAGTCTGTGAGAAAAGTGTTTTACAGCAGTGGGAGCCAACTGCAGCTGAGTGAATTCCCCATGGCCATGCTGGAAACCTGGAGCAAAGCTGGGATGTGAGTCTTGGAATTCAAAGTGCCAGGAAACTGCCTCCATCACCCAGACACAAGTGAAAAATACAAGAAAATTAGAAAAATGGACTCTCAAAAAGCAAAGAGCAGATGCTTCTCCCTACAAACTACTGGGCATTTCCAAATTAGTGCAGGGTGAAAAACTTAAGGGATGTCACACAAATTATTGCAATTGCTGTGTGAAATGGAGTCCCATGAGTACGTGTAAATACACAGTGGAATTACTCTGTGACTGAAATATCTTGTCTACAAAAGGCAAATGCTGAAATGGAGGCAAGAGGATTTTAATAGAACTAGAGAGTCACGAAGGTTGGAAGAGACCTCTAGGACCACAGAGTCCAGCCCTTACCCCACCCCTGCCAGGTCCACCCCTAAACCATGTCCCCAGGTGCCACATCTGCATGTCCTTTGAGCACTCCCATGCTTCCATCACTTCCCTGGGCTCCTGCTCTACTGCTTGACAACCCTTTCAATGAAGAAATTTTCTCTCATATCTAACCTAACCCTCCCCTGGTGCAACTTGAGGCTGTTCCCTCTTGTCTCATCTTGTCCTATTTTGTTTCTCTGTATTAAAAGGATGGATGTATCCAGGTACCACAGGCATTTTAACCACTCTGCAACAACGCAGAGATGGTGTTTCAGTGTTTTGTGGAAATTAAAACTGACTTGAGCCATCACACTTACACACAGTGCTACATCTAAGCTTGGACTCCTGTGTCTATCCCACCCCTGCTTACAGTAAATCCCACACTATCATACCATACACAGCCAGATTTGCTTCCTGCAGTTCATTAAATGCTCAGAGCCCTTCTCCTTCTCTAGAAGAAAAACAACACATAAATAGGAAAAAAAATGATGGCTGTAAAACCTGATGGAGACAATGTGTAATTTTTATCTTCTCATTACTAATTTTATAGGTTACATTTTCCACCATGTCCCCATAAAGGATATCACACTAATAAAATCTTAGTGTCTTTATTTAATATTTATAGCGCTGTGGGAGAACCAAACTCTTCTGGTAAAAGGTAAAAACAGCAATTCAAACAGCTGCTTCAAAGACTAATAAACACATCCCTAGTGATTGAGTTTAAGAGTATACAGTTTAAAAAATGCTTTGATGCAAAAAAACTCTAGGAAATAAATGGATGGATCTTGGTTGGTATATGAATGTATATAAAAATGTGCATTCTCACACTCTCAGCTTCACAAAGCATTGATTATTCATTAAGTGTTCTTGGAGTAAAAAACAAATATAATGAATGACTTTGGAAAATTAATGAACTATCCCACAGTCTATCATCTGCTGAAAACATTTAGCATGATTTAGCATGTTCTTAATGTTATTTTCTTGCAATTAATTGCACAGAAATCTGCTGCAGTTCTACCCATTTCTCAAATCTCAGGTCAATGTGAAACATTACATCCAATTTTCCAGTGCATTATTTATGATCTCTGAGCTATGACTGCTAATATTTGCCTTACTGGAATAATAGTAAATTACCATAACAATTTACCATATGTAATTATGTTAAACAAAATCTTTCCTTATTTATCTTCTTGTAATCTCCACTTACAGGGAATCCTCCTATTCAGACTATGCAGTAATACAACATTCATGACATTCCCAACCTATTACATGCTTGTTGGAAATGACTCCACGTGCCACTCAACTGGTGACACCTTGGAATCAGCAAAGGAGCAGCAATCTGCCTCCAGCAGAAACTCAGATAGATTTCAAAAGGGACACTGAAGCATTTTATGTTTAAAAGCACATTTTGAATTTGCCCTCTTTAAGTGGCAAAGCTCAACCCCCTCCACGATCTGATGTGGGTTTTAGGCACACACCACTGAATTCCTGACTGCCTCACTGTCACCTGCAGCTGTTTTGCTTCCACAAAGCCAGGACTGTAGGTTTTATGGGGAAAATGGCAAGGCTTTTTCATGCCACAAGTAATTTAAAAAAAAAATATATATAAAAAATACTTCTGTGGGCTTGATGGAACTACATGGAAAAGTAATCTTTTCATTTCCAGAGCCACCTAAATGCTTTCAACACCTTTTCCAGCTTTATATTCACTTTTATCAGCTCTTGCTTACAGAGAATTTCTGTTTCCATGGCTAGAGAAAAAGAAAAGGAACAATACAATTCAACAGACAAATCGGGATCCTTTAAAAAGTCACTCTGTCATGTGTGCAGCCAGCCAGTAGCAATGAGGAGTTAAGGGTACATTAAAAAAAAATCTAAATCCCATTCAAACAAAACAAAAATCTAAATCCCAGACACTGAGTGCCTCCTTCATATTCCCACCTGTGCTATTTTTCATTTACTGGAAGCCAATTCAACTAAAATACATGTTTTTAAGGAAGAAAAAATGAAGAAGTATATTTCATTTTTGGTTTGGAATTGGAGGGGAGTACAGACCCCTGGAGAGAAGGACTATAGAACATGATAGAAAAGATGAATCACTCTGGCAACAGCCAGCCAGCCATTAATTTTCAGCAAGACAGGAGTTGGTCCAATTAAGCCAGGCTCCTTTCTCTACATTAACATGCTTTACTCAGTTTTTTTTCTGAAGCTAAAACATCAGCTCGAGACCCCAAAGGCTTTTCTATTTAGGATCAATCAATCTACCTTGCTGCACTGTAAAACATACACTGTCAGCTCCGAGCTGAGCTCTAAAAAAGAGCAATGGTAGAAAAATTTGATAAATCGACATGTTCTGGCAGTTAGTAGAGGGATTCTTCCTACACTGTCACTTATTTTTATCTGATTAGAAACAAGTATTAGTAAAGGGAATATTCCCTTCTATTCTCTTTCTGGTATTTAGCATTAAGAGGAGTCTTTTCATCCCCGATTTTCTACATTTTATCCAGCAGATTCCTGCCAAAAAGGCACAGAGATGCTACCCAGATTTCAAAGGGCAGCGAGTTTGAATTGGATTTGCAGGATGTGGACTCACATTCAAGCATTTCCTTCAGCACAGAAACATGAACCTGCATCTATTGGTGCTCATGTTAAACACCTTTTTCACTGCTTTCCACATTTTCATGCTCAGGGCTTTGCTGTGAGTATGCAACCTCACCTCTGGGTTTCCAGCACCTGCTTTGGCAAGGATTGCTTTATTTGGGATTTCACTGCCCATTTGAGATCCACCCTCTCTCCCTTACTGGGGCATCTCAGGAATGGTTAATAATAATGGTTAATAATAATGGTTAATACATGAGCCAGGGCCTGATGAAAGAGGTAAGGACACTTACAAGGTTTGAAGTTCTTTGCTGGGATAACTTGGAGGATTGTCCTTTTCTTTGGTAAACACCACAGTGACTCTGCTGTTGGTTTCCATGCTGTTCTCAGCATCTTTATCTTTGGATAAAAACCTTTCCTAGCAGTTTCAGCATGACAGTCCTGCCCTGTTTTTAGCAGCAATGTAGACAGAAAGCCACTGGGATGTGCAGCTGATGGTCCAGCTCCAGATTAAAAGGCCAATAAAGAGAAGCCTGGTGTGGGTAATCCTGCCAATACCAACTGCACAACACTTTGTGGCAGATGCTGAGTTTTTTGCAGGCAACCATTTTTGTTCTTTGCTCTTTAAATTCCACACGTCTGTAGGATGGTACTGAGATTCACTATGGCACTAATGAGATCATTTTGCAATTAAAGGCTAAGTAGAAACAAACCTCTCACCACTCTACAGGAGAGTTTGGGTTCTCTGATTAAGCAGCAGTAAATAAACCTGATTCACTCTTGGTCCTGGTGCACACCAGAGATTAACTCTCCAAACAAGATGGACTGATTGACCCCATGGATTAATCAATGAGTTTCCCAGCTTCAGAGCAAAGTGCAAGTTGTGGGAGTTACCTGCAGTAGGATATGTTCTAATTATTATTACCAGCACAGAGCACATAAATCCCAGGGCGCTTTATTTGGAGGTTTTTCTCTTAGCACTAATGATCTCCACAACACTCTCATGTTTGTCAAACTACCTATGTGGGAAAAGACTTTAAACAGCACTATGCATTTCTTGAGGAAGAACTGCGAGTTTTATGGAAGCTTGGTGAGATAATTACAAAGGGTGGAGTCTGTGTAATGGTAGGGCAATCTCTAGGCTGTAACAGCTGCTTGCTTGCCCATCACTCCTGTGGGCAGGAGCATCCCTGGAAGGAACTGTAGGGAGGCTGGGACTGTGCTCACTGGGAGACAACCCCATGTGAGGCTTGGAGCCCTCCTGGGCCCAGCAGAGAGCCCAGCCCTGCTGGTACAGGAACATCCCAGCACTGGGAGCACTGGTGGGAAGTGGGATGGACACACAGCTCCTGCACAGCCACCCCTGCCAGCCCCACCTGCCCCACTGCCAGCAACCTGCTGCCCTTGGGGAGTTTTCCTCCCTGCCACAGATCTCTTTTCACCTTGCCAGAAGTGTATTAGGAAGACATTGGGAGCTGCAGGAAGATTTTTAGTGAGGAAAAAACCAAAGTGAACAGAGGCCATTTTCAGTCTAGGAAAAGAAGTTGAAAGAGATGCTCCAACTGCAGCTGTGTCAGACAGCCTCAGGCTTCTCCCTGCTCACACTCTTCAAACAAACAAACTCTCAGCACCTAGAAACAGAGGCTGCACATGTCAGGGGGAAAAAAAAATCAGACACACCAGTAAAGACACTGAACTCCTTATGGACTTGACTTGTGTGTAAACACTGACAGCTTTGGGGTTGAGTGTTCTCATCTTCCTCAGCCTGGCTCGAGTGTGAACACATGCTGATCCAGGGAGTCACAACCCAATGCAGTAAAGGAATAGATGTTTCAGGCAAGAATATTAGAAATGGAAGACTTTGTTACCTGAAAGAGTCAAGGCAGGGTAGCTATATTTAACTTGTAGCTGCTGTGCACCTCTGCTCTTCTGCCTGCACAAAAAGCAGCAGCAGTCCTTTACCTTCAGCTATAACCTACACAAGTCTGCAGGTTTCAAGAAAAATTACTATTATGTAGAATAAAACACTGTTTGGTTCCTGGTGGGCTCAAGAGCTTTGACATTTGGACAAATTCAGTGAGTTTTATTTACAGATGGAGGCTCTGGGTTCTGAGTCTGGCAGTTGATTAGAGGGAGCAGGAGGAGAGCAAGTGGCCTTGCTGCCCAAACTGCCCTTGTGGGGGTAACAAACACTGGCCAGTGTCAGAGCTGCCAGGCTGCAGAGAGCCAGAGGATCCTGCCCTGGAGCTGGGCTCCAGTGTACACTGACTCCACAGGAAATTCATCCACAGAGCAGCAAATTAACTGGAAAAGCAAAACCACAATAAAACACAGATCCAGGCAGGCTGGTGGTGGTCATCACTGACCCAAGCAGAACCTCCTGGCCTCTGCAGCCCCCCTGGAACATGTCCTGACCACAGCATCCCCACAGCCACAGAGCTTGGCTGCTGCTGCTGCCACCAACAGAGTCACAGGGATGAGGTTTACTGAAACTTTCCCTTTCCTCTTTTTTATATTCATCCTCTCTGGCCCTTCTTACTTACAGTGGTGTCCAAAAGAAAAGTTGTCACCTCGCCTGAAGAACAACTTCTAGATTAAACTAGCAACCTTAAATTTCATGGAGCACTTTTGCAGGGTTCAGTCCCTTCAATTAAAACCGAGAGAGACTGAAGGCAGTAAATTAGAGAACGTGACAAATACAGCACAAAGCACTGAAGATCCCAGAAGGTATCAAATTTAGTGTTAAAGTAAAGAAACAATAGGGAAGTCCAAGACATTTCAGAGTGTAGTGAATCAAATTAAATTGCCTGAAATTCCACATGGAATACATTTGACAAATTTCTTTCCCCCTCTTCAGCTTTCTGTTTGAGATGAACTGTCGTCTGGCAGCTTCAAACGTCTGGCACAGCTTCAGCTTCAGTTTGCTGGGGCTGAATCCAAACACGAACCTGAACTTTACCAGTTCTGCTCTTTTTGTAAACATACTTGCTGTGGCTGCCAAATGCTTTCCAAAAGCACACAAAACCCAGAATCCAAAAGGAAAATATTGTCTTGCCGCAATGAAATTTGCATTTTGCCACCTATGGGCAGCAGGGTCGGGCTGGGCTCACCTGGCCTTGCGTTGCTCAGATTTGGAGAGAGAAAGGTGATTTGGGAGCTGAAGTGGGAGGGATGAGTCTCCCATGATCCCAGAACAAGCCCAGTTCCAGCCCCAGCAGTGCCAGTGCCACCTCTCCCCAAAGGGCTGCAGGGGCAGCAAATAACAACAAAAATAACAATAATAACAATAATAATACAACAATTAGCAGTAGGATTCCTCAGATGAGCTGGGTAAGGCAAAAGGCAAGCAGTAAAATGTCATTAAACACATGTCACTGATAGCAAAGACCAGTTCAGATTCCCCCAGTGAGTTGCCTCAGAACAAATTCATTTTAAGGCAGGGAACTTCAGCCACAGAAGGGACGGATATAAAGAGGGTTATGATCAAATTGCTCCTGAGAGCAGATAGCATCAGCCTGGATAGATCAGATTTTTTTTTTCCATTTTGCTTTTAAAACATATTTGGTTTTGCAAAATGCTTACAACACACATGCTGCTTTGCTGCAGGATGTGATCCTTCAGCAGCATCCTGGTACCTGTGTGGATTCCCTCTTAAAAACTCTCTCTTTCTCCATTTTAAACCTTCTCAAACACCCAAGCTCCATAAACTATCCAGCTGCAGACAGGTGAACTAAGCTCACCTTTAGGCTGGAGAGCAGCAAGTGACAGAAGTGTCTCAGTTCTGGCACAAGACACAAAGGCTAACAGCTTCTGCTAGAAAAGCACATTTTACTGTCCACAAAGCCTCAGCCTCACCTCTGAGAGCCACGTGGAGCTCCACCACTGCCCAAAATAGACAACATCTGGTTCATACAAACACTGATTTATTGCTTGTCTTCACTCCCCTTGGGTTTTAATTATGAGTAGATCTTGTAACTATTATATTTGTATTTGTTTTATCCACCTAGACATTTTTCTACACTATTAACTACAAACTGAAAGCTCTTTCTAAAAATAGTACAAAAACACACTTAAAATATGCATATGGCCTTTATTAAAGTAATCCCTATAATGAATTTTTAGATGAAGTAAAAGCACCACTGAAACCACTGATTAGCAGGCAAGCCTGCACCTGATTTCATGAACAGTCTAAGATTAAAAAGTTTCTTTTTATAACAATAAACTCCTAGAGAAAAGAAGAGCATAAAACTGACTGCTGCTCTTAATGCAAACCAGTGTGGTGGCAGGTAAAAATCCCTCATTACTGCACCCCTTCATGCCCCCAGGGGCTCTCTGGGGCTGTGGAGCCAGTTCCAATGGCCAGGTGTCCCCATTTTAAAGCACCTCCCTGGGGTGGCACTTCCTCAGCAGATGGCACAGATCCATACTGCACCTGAAGAATAAAACACTCTTCCTCTCCTGGGTCACAGTCAGGAATGCAACTGTTCAAAGCCACCATACTCTGACTTTTTGGGGCTAAATTTTGTGTTGTTTTGGTTTTTTTTTTTCCTCATAATAGTCTTGATCTTTCTGGGATTAAGCTGATTCAGAAACGACTTTTTAATTTCTGCGGTTGAACAACTACCGCCACAACAGAGTGCAATAAATAAATAAATAAATAAATAAATAAATAAATAAATAAATAAATACCACTTGCAAACTTCAAATTTCTCTGCCTCCACCTTACCCATCAAAATTAATTCTGTAAAAAATAAAAACAAACAAAAAAAAAAAAGTGACAAACCCAACCAGCTTTTCTCCCCAACTTACAAAAACACTGGAAACTATTTCTGGAAATGTCCTAATGTTTCTATTGAATGACTGAGGCTTCTGAAAATGTTTAGTGGTCTTGCACAGACCCTCCAGGAGGACCAGCAGATCTCATCTCTGCCAGCCCAACACACCCACTGGGCAGCTCAGGCCCATGCAGGCAGAACCCTCTCCTACTCATGGCAGAGAAGGTTTGGGAATATGATGAGAAATTGCCCCAGATGCCTGAACTGCTGAAACTTGAAGGCAAAAAGGGCCAATAGCTGCGTTTTCCCTCCCCCAGTGTCAGCACAGAGCACAGCTCGTGCGCTGAACCATCTGCAGACCAACCAACCCTCCAGGTAGAGCAACAGGAATGCAAGAAATATCTTGGCTCTGTATCTGTTTTTTAATTAAAAAGTTTTGCATGTAAACAGATACCTTCTCTTCTTCCAAATCCACACTGACATCCACTACTTATCATTCAGAGGCGACTGCTAGGGGGAAACATGATTAAAAAATCCCAAATTCCATGGAAGTGATCTCAGAGCTGCCCGTCATCGGGCCGTCTGCTCCCCCTTCACACCAGCTCAACTGAGAGAGCCTGCAGCTGAAAACAAAAATGTCAGGCCATTTGAAGAGATAAAAGTCAGTTATGAGGGCTGTAATTTCATTTTTTATTTACTGATTGATGGGTTGAAAAAGAAAGATCGACTGGTTGGTATCTTTGAAAGGTTAGACAAATGTAATGAATGGTATCAAAGGAAATCCTACCAAACCTCAGCCCCCTCTTCCTTTTATGAGCTACACAGATATCAGGGCTGGGCTGGATGGGGCTTTTTGAGCAAGCTGGGAGGTGTCTGTGCTCAGGGCAGTGGGACCAGAATGAGGTGGTTTAGAAAATCCCTGTGCAGATGTGAAGGGCACCAGCCCCACGAAGACACAGCCCCGGCTCTTGTGCCCTGCTACCAACACAGGGAGCAGCACTTCAACACTTTGCACTCACACATTTGCAGTTTTTTCCAGAGCAGGCCCCAGTGAGGACTGTCAGCTACCACTGTCTAGCTCAGTGTAAACACTTCGTTAGGAATGTGATGAAATTACACCCTCAGGTTTATTCTAAATACTAAAATAAGTCTTGGCACAGAACAAGTATGCACTCATTTGTGCTGCAGTGCTATGACCACAAGTTTTAATTTTTACTGTTTAATTATTCATCGTGGATCAGGTCTCAAATTAAGCTAATATGCAAAGATGAGGGAGAATGGGCACTTGTTTATCTCAGTTTTTTCCAATTAATTCAAGTTGTTCAGTAATCACATTACTTTTCTACAATGTGATAAGGAAGAAAAAAATGACCAGCAGTCATCCAAAGAACAAAAAAAGATTCCCTTTACATAAAAACCAGGATATTCTACAAAATTTACTTGCATGAATAAACTCCAATAAACCAATTAAAATACTCATTTATACGGATGGCTCATATTATTGACTCAGCCTACAAGGGAGATTTTTCCTCTTTTTTGCCTTTAATGTCTACAATATTACCAGTGAATTGACCTCCTAACAGATTATATCATGGAGACTGGCAAAGGTTTCCTGAAACTGTCCTGGAAATACAAAATTGTCCTAAATTTCCCTCTTGTTCTATATGGGCAGTGGCAATAAATGGTACATCAAGTAGCAATTTCATGTCTATGAACTGGTGCTATACCTGAATTAATCAAAACCAAAGCTTCAAACCCCCCAAATGTCTGCTAAAATTAACCATCTACTACCTTTTTTTTCAACAGAAAACTTACAAAAAGTTGAAGTAAGAAACAAAAAAGTATTATTCAGTCCATAATTCATACAGTTTTAATGGTATTTCTGACCTTTAAAGTAAAAAGCATTGAATAGCTCACCCAGACCATTGGGCAGATAGAAAAGTAACAAGAAAAGCCAGCAAAGAAAAGAGAAACTACTTACAAGGAATCCTCTGCAGCTCCAATACAACAACATTTCTACTCCATAAAAAATAAAATAAAATCAAAACTTTACCAGCCACTCTCAACCCATCTCACAACAGGTCATTACATGGAAGAGGGGACAGACACTGAGCTCCACTGAATCCCAACCAGCCACCCCAATCCTGACCTTTACCTGTCACTTTAACATTTTCCTGAACGTCTATGAAAGATCAAGCAAGAACCAGCAAATCTTTTCCTTGAACCTGCCTGCCCCAGGCAAGTCCTTTGTCCCTGCAGGACTCTCCTGTGGATGCACCTCCCAGAACACGCGGACATTGATCCCTCATGGCGAGGATGAGGCCCTGGCAGTGCCCAGGAGCCCCCAGCAGTGCCCAGGGAGGGAGGCTGGGATGGGCACAGGGCTGACGTGGTCCCTCTGTGCCCAGGACACCTGCCTGGCACCCACCTGCAGCTCCCTGGCTGGGAAACCACGACTCTCCTCCAGCACCGCCGGGACTGGAGCTGTGACAGGGAAAGGCACAGGGGAGCAGTGCAGGCACCTGGGCAAGATCCACCCAAGCAGCAGCTTCAGAGTGAAAATTACAGCCTGTCTTGTTTAAAACACCATGCTTAGGCAGCCATTTGGGTACCTGTGCCACACAGTGCCCCTGTGGAGGGGGATATTATATTCCCTCCCTACCCTGTTATTTCTGGATGCTTAAGGAGCAAAGGACCAATATCCTGCTCAGCTCTGCTCAGCTGGTGCAGGAGGAATCAGTGAGGGATGGCTCTGCTGCTCATCCCCACACCTCATCCTCGTGTGGCACTGCTGATTTTTGACAGTGATTGATGACTTGCACCAAGCCCTGTTACCAGGAACCAAATGGGTTTTTCTTCATGAGCTGCCCATTATCAGGCAAACTTCATGAGCTTTTAGGGTAGAAGTTTATCCTCTGGAACAGACTTTCCTGTCTAAAACACCTCCTCCTTTCTCCTGTGATTTACTGTTCATTTATCTTTACTGGAAAGCTGGTGTACAGGCTAGAGACATCTGGGGCTTTTGTTTCTGGAAAAGCCAGCCATGGAAACCCAAAAAATGAAAAGCCAGCACTCCCATCAGTATATTAGCTGGTTTAAGACCACAGTTAATCTTGTCAATTATACATAATTTCACATTAAATTTAATTTACATTTAAGTCACAGTGACTGAGCAGTGGTGTACATATCCATCATCCAGTTTCCAGTGCCCACCAATAATTACCAGCCACTGTTCACCCTGTGGAGGTGTTTTCCAAACCCAGGTTGACATCCACCAGGCAGACGGGCTCTCTAGACAGTATTTCCACAAAAACTAATTCACACCTGAAACTCAGCACTGACAGCCATTCCTTCAGAAATGGTTTAGTTCCTTTCCAAAAGTCACCTCTCTATTTCTGGGCACAGGAAAAACACTCCTGTTTTGATTTGAAAGGGAGATTCAAAATGAGTAGTGCCAAGTACCTCAGACAAGGCAGGAAATCAACTGAAGGATTAATGAATTTTATTCACCTACTACCCAGCACCATAAAGAGCTTGTGCCCTCTCCAGCCTCTCATCCCAATGCTTGTTTTGAAAATCCTGGTTCCACTGGGCATTGTCCATTGCCTGGATTTCAAGTCAATGTTTAAAGGGGAGACTGAACAATGAAGGTCCTGGGCTGGCCTAAATCACACTTGTTATGGACTCACATCACCTGGCAAGCAAAGCATCACTTCATCTTTTCAAACTCTGCCTGCTCTGCCAGCGATCAGAGAAGAGCCAGCCCAGCCCTGGTTGATGCAGGGCCACTCCAAACCATGAGCATCCAGAGCACTCACAGGCAGCTGCACTGCAGCCTCCTCAGCAGGGTTTATCTCCATTAGTCTGGAATTTAGGCCATTTTCTGGCACCGTTCATCTGGCAAATGAGGGCTAAAGCATGATCAAGTCTACAAAGAATACTCTAGGGTAAGCAAAGGACAAAGAGGTAACCCTCTTGTTACACACTGCTTGCTCCAAGCTACTGAAGCTACACAGTATTTAGTGATTTATTCTGCTTAGTTCTAGCTAGATTACTAAAACATTCTCTTCTGTCTTAGCAGCAAGGCAGTGTGTGGGTACACAAGGTCAAATCCTGCCTGCTTACGCCACCTTTTAATTTAGCTGGTTTGAACTGAAAGGTTTGCTCTAGAGATGAATTACTCCGTAAGAGGTTTCTTTAAAGCAACGAATTTTAAAAAATTTTGAAAAGCTTAAGGCCTCCTAATACATGTGACTACTTTGCTGTGCTTCTGCCCTGGAAAAAAAAATTACTGAAGCAACAAAACTCTGTTTCTTTTAGTAATGAACAGTAAAAGCTTGTCTGGGGGAAAAAACAGTGATTAGATTGTGAATGTGTGCTACTTCCAAATGTAAAGCCATTTTGCTTGAGACAATATTAAGATGCTAAGATGCAATGTTTGATCATTAATTTTAGCTAACACTACACATTAGTGTTGCTGCAGTCTTGGATTTTTTTTTCTTCTCCTCTGGTTTTGGACAGCCTTAATCATGCTTACAGCCGATCCTAATTGCTGAATCCTATCACTCTCCACCTTCTCTGAAACGCTCGGGGCAAAAGAAATAGCGGAGATTAATGACAGACATGTAATTAGGAGAAAATGTAAAGATCTTGTGTTAATAATTTGATAAATATGAAATCCTGAAGAGCTCTTGGAGTAAAAGATGATGGAGTGAGTGGTGTGGCACAGAGCTGGGCACGTTTGTATGTGCTGGAAGGAGCGTGTGGGAATGCAAGGGAGGCTTCAGGAACATAATGGGATTCAGCATGGAAGACCATCTGTTTTAATTGAGCAAGCTTATTCGTGCAATGCTTTGCTCCACTAATCTTGTTTAGATTAATGTTAATGTTCTATTAAAAGGTAGTTTATCATCCCACAATACGGAGTTAAAGCCATCCCACCCATAGCAATGTTCTCAGCTCTCGTGGAGGCACAGAGCTCACTCATTACAAGGCTATTGATCATTTACAGCACAACTATGAGGCTGGGAACCTTGCTTAGAAATAACCAGAGGTCTTTTGTCCAGTGAGGGAACAGGCACAGATAAACAGCTTTTCTTTAATTAATTTAAAATAGCAAAGACCACAGTCCGCAAAATAATTCTCAATTATGCTTCTGTGTAACTACAGGAATGATACTTTGGCTAAAAACACCTTTCAGGCTGTAACAGAGAAGTGTCAAACTTGGATAGGTTTCTCTCAGTTTCTTTTCTTCCTGTGACACATCTTCTCTCCATAACCCTTGGTCTGTCCTTGGTGTTTGCTTTTAATGAGAAAGCAGGAAGCTGAGTGCTAGCTGGAAGCACACCTATCATTAAAAATGCAGACACTGGGCAAGACAAAAATGTGTAGCAAAGCACCTTTCGTATATAGATCTAAAAATCCCAAGATATTGGAAGCATTATTATATCCTGAAGTTTTGTTGGTTGTTTATTTCAAATATGGCAGAATCTCAAAATGAGCTCTTGTATCCTCCATGCCTGGAGAATAATGCACCTAAATGTTTTGGCTATTATTTTTAGAAGTTTTATTTTTTAAAACAGAAGCAAGCCAAGAAATGAATAATTTTATCATTGTTTTGGGGTTGGGTGCCGGACTAGCAAAATGCATCACAATCTACTATATTTAAAATGTTTATTTTATACATCTCCTACTTCTCTGCTGTCTATAACTGCAGCTGCTCAATAGCACTGCAGCATAAATCAAGAAATAAAAGAGCAAAGCAACAATTGCAGCCTCTACCCCTCCTTCCCAAATTTCAAGTATGGCTTGAAAGAGTCCACTTAAAATTTTTATTTCCTAAGGGAACATTTTATAATTACATTTTGGACATAAGAACAGGGAAGATGAAGGATACCAAGAGAAGATGAAATATATTTGAAGAAATTTTTCACATGCCATTCTAAAAACAATAATCTCACAAAGCAATAATCCAAGGGAGATTTCCTCCCTGAACACCCAAACATGTCAGTCATTAATTACAACCCAGAAAAGCTTTTCTGTGATACAAAAGCATCACCATTCCTTCTCTGCAAAATTGGGAACATGAGGAAGGGAAAAGTTTAATGGTTCATCCAAGAAAAAACAGCTGACAAAATGCAGAACTCTGAAAGCAGCATCAAATGTGGGGATGTGGGGATGTCAGCAGCTCCCCACTTCACCTGGGGTAGGTTTTAAATTTCTCAGTAAAACTAAACCTGAAATTAGCCCAAGCACCGAATTTTGAAAATCCCACCTGAGCAGGCTCCCAAGCCCATGAATTATGTGTGACACAAAGGCAATGTCTCATTAAAAGAGCCACACTTTGAGACGAAGCCCTCTCTGCTTGGTGCGCTCCAGTGCAAACAGGACTGGCTGAGGACGCGTGTACGAGCCACAATTTTTCACGGGGATCTTGGAAGAGGCTGAAATGAACCCCTTAATTTGCAGAGTGGAATTGTTAATGTTTCCCTTGGAAAGACAAGATGCATTTCTGCCTCTAACGAGCGATATCCATCCACGGCTAACGAGCCTCCCAACCCCAGCGAGCGCTGACAAGCGCACATGGGAGGCACACGAGCCAGGGAAAGCTGGGAGAGCTGATAGTGCTCAGGGTTAGAAATCACTGCTCTCCTCACTGCTTGTCAAGCACCCATTCCACGCTCCAGGCTGCGTCCAACAGAAATTAAAAGTGACAAAATAAAATTAAAATACCCAGACATCTCTGCCCCCATCTGTTTTCAATGGTTTTTTGTCCTTTTCCTGTGTTGAGCTCTGTCTCCCCAGCCTGGCTGTGCCCCACAGAACCATCCCTTTTGCAGAAGCGGGGATGCAAGGGGTTTTGTCTCACTAGTGCCTTGTTTTTAGGGCATTTTTCACATTCTGGGGGCAGCTGCCCTGATGTGGAATGGAGAGCAGCTGGGATCTGTACTGCACGAGGCCCTGCATGCAGTTACGAGGCTGCCTCCAAGCACAGAGCCCAAGGGAAGTGAACTGGGAGAGAGAGCCAGGCACTGTATAAGGCTGAGGCAGAGTGAATGTGCATGGGAAGTGTGAAAGTGCAACACTGAGAGTCACAGACAGCAGACAATTCCACACTCCACTGTATTCCATCATCAGCTCTATCCAACACCGACGGGTTCCGTCAGTTTTGCCTTGAGGCTGAAGTTACTCTGGGCACTGCAGCGTGGAGCTGCCTGTCCTGCTGGGCTCTGCAGGAGCAGAAATCACACTGAAATCCATGTTAAACCTACCTCTGCACCTTCCCTGAGATTTCCTGGCTACTTCCCACATTTCTGTGTTCAGAGGGGAGGGAAAGATGCTCCACCAGCACCCTCTGGGGTCATTCCTCTCTGGTGACAATGCTGAATGAGGTGCCTGTGGGTGCAGCCTGCACTGACATAAAAAGAACAAACCTAAAAACCTCCTTTGGTCAATAATGGAAAGCAGAACATGACTGGCATTTTCTCCCTAAGAAATGCATTTAGGAACCTGTGCCTAAGCTGCACGGGCTGTCAGCCAAGGCTCTGTATCTACACATGACAAATTATGAATTCATCCATTGTTTGAAAGTTTTGAATTCACTGTTGGTGGTAAACTTTTTACTAGAACACACAGATGGTCCTGCCTGATCTTGTTAATGAAAAACTCTCACACAGCTACAAAAACAGACGTGATCATCTGTTTTTCAACATTCTGAAAAAAATCTACAGAGGTGTAAGGTGCTATACAAATGAGAATAATTAGCTTGTGCCATCTGTGGACATTAAAAAACCCCAGTGTGTCTGTATTCCTGTGTTTTATAATGATAAGCATTATGTCTTTAGCAAAGTACATACTTAATAACTTTTCAATTTATTGTGACCTTCTGCTCCAATTTACTTAAGGAACTATAATACTAGCAGTGCCTCACACCTTTCTCACCTTATAATTAGCAAGTAATAAAAAATGCTATTAAAAAATAATAAGTCTGAAGCTCTCTGACAACTCACTGATTAATTCTTAAGATTTTGAAGTACTTTGGAACATACTCAGCTAAAACATCAATTTTCCCCAGTTCTCAGCCCTGCTAACGAGTGCTGGTGCATGATTGAGTCTCACAGCTCGCTCACAAGTGATGGCAGTAGGAGCTGTGCCCCTCAGTGTTACATCTGACAGGGTCACACTTCCCAGGTCTTTCTAATCCAAATTTAGTGGTGAGCTGAGCTTTGTCCTTGCACAGGCAGTGCTGCATGCCCAGGTCTGGCAGCAGGGGCTGCAGCAGCCTGGGAATGGATGCCCTCAGCATCCAACAGCCAATAGAGGTGAAAGCAGGAAAAATGATCAGCATCCAGCACTGGATTTCACCTGATTTTGTATAACATCCCCTGGAGGCGTTTAAACATGCTGAGGGTGCAGAACTGGTATCCCTCAGCCTCCATAAAAATGGGAAGTGACGAGGCAGGCTGGTCCTGCAGGCTGTCCTTGCTTGTTTTCACAGCACTCCCACAGCACGGGGAGAGATTTGTCATTATTGCTGCAAAAGGGTCATTTGCACACAGAATGAAAAGCAGGTGAAGCAGCACTGCACAAGCTTGGGTAAGGAAGAGGAAACCCAGCCAGGAGGGCTGAGAGTGGAGCCCACATTGCAGAGACATTTGCTGGACACCAGGAGCAGAAATGCTCAGGGAAGCTGCTTCCCCAGGTTCACTCCCGTGTCTTCACTGCTGTGAAATATCCTCCATGTGCCACCCAGCTCCTCTCTCTGAGCCCTGTGCTATCCTATCAATGGCTTTCACTCCATATCCAGTGAAAGCAAGAAGTGTTCAGTGGGCAGCTGCTGGTTCCATGGAGAGCTGAGAGCTGGAATGCCTCACTGCCATTCCTAGTGCCCTTCCACTCATGGGCTGCTCTTGTGTTGCTCCCACAGCAAAAAGGCAGCCACAGCTTTCAGCCTCCCAGCTGCCAGGGAAACCTGGGACTTTACTCAACAGCATTTTGTACACAGAGCTCCAACACAGACCTGAGCAGCAGGTCAACAAATGCCATGTTTTGTTTATTCTTTAGTGCTTTATCATCACTTAGATGCTGGTAGCAGACCCCAAGGTAAAATGCAAGATCCAGGCTGTGCCCCAAACAGGCTGACACCTAGAGAAAATTAAAATACAAAACACATCCTGTGCCCACCTTGTAATCCTAGCATGGAAACCCATAGCTGCAAATACACAGATGCAGAGTCCTCACTCTCTTATCTGTGTTTTAATACCTGTAAAACCCCTCTCTCTACTCATATGTGACGTGAAACCAGGACAGACAAGTGAGGGAAGAGATAGCAGCAGTTGAAAGCATTTGTTAATTGAGTAGTCTCCACTCCCAACAAAATCTTGTGGTGTAACTAATTTAAAAAAAAATCCTGTACTTTCTAGGGTTTTTTTCTGATTTCTACTTTCTGCTTTCAGCTACTGCTATACTGCCTCACCTACTGTCCTTAAAACTTTCAGAAATTTACCTAGTACAGATGGTCCTGATTAAAAGTGTGACTAGATCATCTTACAACACCAACTCTTTCTCATCCATTTTGTAATTTTCCTAGGGGCATGGTAAGCCAGTCTTTGCTCTCAGTCCAAGGACCTGGTGTTGTTTCAACTTTTAAACCTTGTTTCCTTCAACTCACCCATTTCAATTTCTATTTCTGAAATACCTCCAATTTTCCCTCCTCTGATGCCATTTATTTATACACCAGCAATTATCTGCTGAAGAGAATACCTGCCTTTACTTTTGCTCTTGTACTCATTTAAGCTGCAGCATCTCCTAGTTAATTTATTTCAAAATGTTTTTTCCAGACTTCTCCTGGATAGAAAGCAGTATGGCTTTACTCTGAGATGACTTGGAAGAGCCTGCATGCAATGCTATCTCCTAAGTGCACTCTGAAGTCAAATCAATTCACAAAGTCATGTTCACAAAATGGGAAACGATAAGAAAAGAATGAGTTCTGTTCTACAAATTACCAGCAATTCAGTGCAGTGCTTTAATGTCATTCCTGTTCTTCATGGATGTCACTGAATGCATCAAGCAAGTAAAATGCCCATATGAAATTAAGACACTAAAAGTAACTGTTTGCTCCCATGTTGTAAAGAACCTCATAAACGTCAGAGGTTTTTATTTCATGCACACCACAGCTTGTAGAGACACAGGAAACATTTGGTTCTAATGGGAAACTGATGTTCCTTTCAGCACCGTGGTGCCCATTAGTACCTGTCTGAGCAATGTTCTGCTGCCAGTCTGAGCAGCCCCACACACCAGCTGACCAGGACAGCACAGACACAGCCTTCAGTTCTGAGTTACCTCAAGTGCCAAGGGAAGAGGAATTCACACACTCCTCAGAAGCACTGTGTGTAAAGTCTCGTGATGCTGTTACTCCATCGGTCAGAGAAGCTCCCACTCGCTGTATTCCCACATTCTCTGAGTCCCCCAGCTTCCTTCCCTCGCCTCCACATCCTTCATTTCACTGCTGTCTACTCAACAGAAGTGTAACTTGGAATGCACAGACAGCTGGGAGGTGAGGAGAGAGAGGAAACACATTTAGGGTACAGCAGGTGACTGCAAGGAGAAGAGAAAGGGGTGCTGAGGCCAGTGATTCATTGTTCCTTCACTGCTCCACTCATTCCTAAAATTTTGGGGTGTGCCAATTGCACCAAGATGAGCTTGGCAGAGTACAACAACCCTGCTCTGTGATTAAAGCTGGACACTGCCAGCATAACAAGGATAAATCACATTTTCCAGTATCTCCTGGTACCAAGCAATGCTGCAAAAGCCCAGAGCAAACACACTGGGCCAGACTGCCAAGAGAAATCAGCATCTCAGCAGTTCCTGCTGAAACAGGGGTTAAAAAACCCCCAAGGTCATCCCCTAGTGACTCAAATCTTGCCCTAAACCTGGTAACTTCATCAGGTGGTTCAAAGGCAGCTCCATCCTTAAAAATCTGGTTTCAGCTACGAGAAGGGTACAACTGAGCATCTGACCCCAGGTGCCTTTGGAAATGGAGGTTGAACCCTTCTCACAATCCAGGTATTATCCTGGGGAGGAAAGGAGGGGGCAAGTGTTCTGGCAGGAGCTCAGCCTGCTCAGAGGCAGAGTCCCCTTTGGAAGAGGGAGACACATGCTCAAGTGGGCTGTGTTTCAGTCTTGGAAATGCTAACGAGATTTTGTGTTTGATTTTTGCCTTTACACCAGTCAAATCAAAATTAAGGGATTTCCATGTGTGATACTGAACACACACTTTTGCATTAGGGATTTGTGTTTTGTAAATTATACCCTTTAGCCATATCACTAGTCATTAACCTAATTTAAATTTCAATAAGGAGATTCTCCATTTTTGTCATTAAAATTAACTAGCTCCTCGCTGCGCAGATACAATCAGGAGGGTGAGGTGAGAGGATATCACCAAGTCAGTCTGATTAAACCCCCTTTTTATTCTGCAGCTCCTTGTACTCCCTGCAGTGATACAAAAGCACCTCCCAAGCGACTTCCCGTGGCTGATGGAGAAGGTGTCAGAGTATCCCTTTGCAGTGTCTCAAAGGGCACTCAGCCCCTGCTGTTCCTGCTAAGTGCAGTCTGTCGTGTGCTGCTGAGGTTTATAGACAGACACAAGTGCCTTTCTACACCGTGGTGTTCAAATGCAGGAGGTCATTCCAGGAGTCACCAGTGCCAGCAGCAAAGGCAGTCCCTGGGAACAGCCCCGGTGGTTCACTTGTTGGGAATCTGTGGTCTGAAGCTGTGTGATGCTCAGAGATTTCCATCAGAGCACGTAGTGACCTTCCCTGGCCACTCACTGCTCCCCTGGTGGCCAGGGATGCAGCTGGAGCCAGGTAAAGGAGCGGGGAAAAACTTCATCTGCCAGGAGCCAACGGGACAGGTCTTGGTGAAAAATCAGTAAAGGGATGCTGCCAGATCCAAGAAGAAATGTGGAACAAGAAAATGCACATGTGTGGGATTGGAGGGGTGTCCTTGGGGCTCGAGGATGAAGCACTGATCCCTCCAGCTCCTGGCAGGGCCACCAGACCATGGGATGTGCTGCAGCTTGGGGAAATCTGAGCCTAACAAGCCAGGACTGACTCCACCATCAGCCGCTGTCCTGCATTTCCAGAACAGCAGAAGCCAGAGGAATTTCCAGGCTTATTTACCTGGGAGCAGATTTGATTCCTCTGCAATTCCTCCTTCCAGAAGGAGCTCTAGAGTCAGCATCACCAGCCAGCACTGACTAACAAAGTGGGTGCTGAGAGCAAATATAAAGATAATGCTTTTCCAGAAGAAAACTTCTTTTGTACTAAAGGACATGCCAAGAGCTGAAGCAACTCAGATTTTATGGGTCCTGATGATGAAGTAGAAAATTAACAAGACTGCATATTTCACAGAAAACAGGTAAGAGAGGAGGCTGAAAAGAAATGTTATTTTAATTGGATTTTTTTGTTCTCTTGTTATCTTCAGCATCTCAACAATGCCTGCAGTACTTAAAGTCTTCTGGGACTTAAGAAAGCTCCATTTCTTTGATTCTTTTCTCATTTGAAACTTATATGAGCAATATTATTGGTATGTAAGAAAAACCTCATGTACAATAGCATGCAAAGAACACCCTACACTAAGTGGTGTAGGGCAAACCCACACCACACAACCAACAACAGATGCAACCCAAGAATTCTAAATTCCAATCAAATGAATCTGAAGATTAATTGTAAAATCCATCAAAGCACTGTGGGGGAAAATAGTAAACTCTACATAAACATTCAGGGACTTTTGCAAATTCCTGTAGCCTATAATTAGATTTAGTGAATGCCATCAAATCCGAGGCTCCAGTGCAAATATAGACAGTTTCTGTTGTTTTAAGATGAGTACACAGATACATGAAATGTGCCTAATTACCCACAGTTGTTTTGTTTCCCTATTTAATTTCAGCAGCACAAATCCACTCAGAGCTTTGCGTACATTGGAATAAATAACTGCAAAATCTGAATGTCTAAAAAGTTAAAAAGTAAAAGACAAAAATGGAAGGCAGTCATAAGCACTTGATGAAGCTGTTCTGCCAGCCAACTCAGGGTAGAGATTGTGGTGTCTACACCTCTCAGATAATCTTTATCCAGATTCATTAAATTCTCATCTTTACTTTTCTCGTCACAGAGAAATACAAAAAAAAAAAAGCCCTTAATCCTGCAATTTCATCCAGGTGAAGAGCTTGCACAGAGCCCTTCCAGGCAGCCAGGCTGTGGCTCCCTCAAGTCTGCAGAACCAACACAGGACATTTCCAGCCACGGGACCTTTGGGAAGTATCACCAGCATCCCCCAAACCCCCAGCCCTCTTTTTTGAGGGAGAGCTCTAAAGGAGATTTTGGAAAGCAAATTCACCTTGCCATGTGCCCCCAGGTTGCCTGAGTGACAAGGAGACAGCAGGGATGCTGCAGTGCAGATCTCACCCTGTGCTCCACTCCCTGCTCCCTACCAAAGAGGAATTCAGCTCCTCAGCATCTGCAAAACAGATGCTGAACCTACACCCAGAGCTACAACAATGCAAGACTTGCTGCATCTCATATGCAGCCCATGTGTTGGAATAAATGCATTAGTACCTCTAATTAATGCACAATTATGCATCATTTTAAGACTAAAGTCACAGGATTAAATACACATGGACACAACACACAATTTAGGAATGGAATTACAGATGACATTGTTCACCCTTAGCTGCTCTATGCAAAATATTTCCCAATTTTGAAGAAAGAAGCCACTAATCTGTTTGGTAGCTGAAATAATTTTAGAATTAAGCAGAACACTTTTTATTATTGTTGGTACTTGCATGTTTAATTTTAGAAGAGTAAATCATGTAATTGAAGCTTTGACATGAGAAGTGATTATGCTCAAATGCAGTACTCTATGCTATGAGAAAATACAGAGGGATGATTTCAGAGTTCTGTATTTAAATAAAAAACCCCATGCATTTTAGAAACACAGAATACTGTGTAACAAAGAGATGCTGGGGCCATATCACATAGGCTGAGATGCTCTCAAGCCTCAGAGCAACCCAAGACTGAAAAACTACAAATTACTTTGAGCCATAACAGCCATCATAAACTTCTTCCACACAAGACCTCTGTCTTCCAAAGGAAGATGACTAAATCTCCTCTCCTGCCCAACAGATCTGACAGAGACAATTTCTGTTCCTTTCTTCTGCTCATCTTCTCCCCTTATTGAAAAGAATCAGCACTGCTGAATTGAAGTAAACTGATAGCTACACAAGATAAATTTTTATAAGACATTTATAATTTCATATTGCATTAATAGGCTTAACATAATCTCTTAGACTTTGTTGGAAATTAGCCCCTAAGGGAATTAGAAGCCTAACTCACCTTGACTTTCCATTGTATTTTGAGTCTAATTGGCTTAGCATCTTTTGAAAATTCTAGTTTTAATTATTGGTTACATTAGTTCTTGAAGTTACAGCTGAGTAAGAAAAGTGAATGAAATGCTGCTTATCCCACTTTCTAGGCAGGGTAAAAACCTTGCAAGCACATCATCCCATCCTCTTTTGGAGCAGCACTCCAGTTTCCCCAGGTTGCCAGATGCTTGCAGCCATGACCAGGAGAATGGAAATAATCTGGTGCTGGCTCCCCAGATGCCTGAAGATTTTTGTAAGATTCCCATCTCCCCTGTTGCCTGCAAACTTCCCTAGAAACGTGTGACTCCAGATTTGCCACCACCATGCCCTCTCTGCCACACAAAAAACACTGGCATTTATGTATCACTGCTACAGGACACCAGGATCAGGCTATAATTCACTTTTATCCAATATTGATTTTCTACTCCTTCTCCTGACCATGATTTAAAAAAGAATCAAAATGAGACTGGATCCCAGTGTAAGGTGTAGGCACATCATAAAAGGTTTTTAAGAAACATTGTGGGGCTGCCAATGGTTTTGTTTGTTTTTTTTTCTCCCACAAGCAAAAAGGGATGATTTCATGTTAAACCATTTCCAAACAGATGGGATGTAGGCTGAAAGACAGGAAGGTTTTATCACAGGTAAGAAGTGGCTGTAGGATGTTTATGTGGCTTACACCCAATTTGTTCAACCAAACATTAAGGCAGGGATCAGGTTGCAAAAACTGGTACGGGGATAAAACATTTTCCTACTTTATCTGCCCAGTGAGAGGCAGGCTGGATCAGCAGGGGCTGAAATGGTGCTGGGAGAGTCCCCTTTGCTGGAGGAGGCTGCCAAGGTGGAATTACAGCTGGCTCTGCTGGGCGGGCAGCCAGGCTCGGCTGCAGCTCACTGGCAACTTTGCAGGCAGCTTCATTTGCTCATAACGTGCTAAGCAGAGAAATAATATGAATCAACTGCACATAAATGAGATGGGTTTTAAGCAAAAAGGAGGAATAAAAAGAGGAATTCACTCCAAAGGTGCCTGTGCCTTTGGGTTATTCCAGCAAATAGCCAGGGCACGTGTCCATAAATGCAGCTGGAGTCTAATTTCAGTCGTGGTTTAAATAATAGCACATTCACAGATTTCACTGGCAAACCTCCCAATTTACATTCCAGTAAATTGTACCATCTCCATTCTCTGCCTCCCTCCAGGAGCAGAGTTACCACAGGTCTGGGGTTCCAGAAATCCCTGCAGAGGCTGCACCTCCTGGGTCAGTCCTGTCTCCACACCTGGGAAAAAGGATGCTTGCCTAAAGCACAGGCTGTGATCCCGATAATCCACATGTACCACGGCCCCAGGGCAGAGCTGCTCTCACAGAGGGGAGGAGAGGAAAGGACACATTTGCCCCTAAAGCTGGCAATTTAAAGCAGTCTCTGTTGATAGATCATCTATCTTTCTGTAAAACCAGCGCTACAACACCAAGGAGAAAAGCATTTGGGGAATGATCGAGGATTGCCCGTGTTAGAAACAATCTCTGTCTATAAATTATTGCTATTAGCTGTTAGCCTCTGAATTAGATTTCATCCTGTAGAGATGCCACCTTAATAAATCTGAAGATTATTTTAAAATGTAAAGAGTTAGATGGAATATTCACCATTCAAACTCTTCCCTCAATTGCTGGAAATGTGTGAGCCCAGAAGAAAAGGAGAATGAATCTTCAAGCTGCAATAAAAGCAAATAAACTTCCTGCCTCTTTCCAACCTTATCACTATCCATGGCACAAATATAAACAAGGGGACCAGATCTGTTGTCATTAAAATATGTATTAGTGCAGGACATCAGGTTTTGAATGCTCTATACATTTGCTGAATCTGAGCTTCTCCACATTCTCTTGCTCCTCTGATTTCTTTGGCTGGGCCATGTGCTCCTCTGCCTGCAGCCTGGGTAACCTTTGTGGAAGCAAGGAACAGTCAGTCAGCTAACAGGGAAAGGACTGAGCAGGCCCAAGTGTGTCCCAGATGACCACATTGCACATTCCATTCGTTAAAATCCAAATTCCTCGCTCTTATGTATTGCAATGAGCACATGCAGGTATATAAATACAGTAATTTTCCAATATTCTGTCAAATGTAGAATCTTCATGCCATATTTTCAGAACATGACATATTCAATAGCAATCCTATTCCAGAGGCATCTGATTTCCACACTCACTGAAATGAGGCCTTTCACATTTGCATTTCCCATTGGGAATTTTTCCCATTGGGTGCTTCTGTCACCAGCTTGCAGGTAAAAAGGTAAATATTACATCTTTAACTTGTACTGAGTAACAATTTGAGGACCTAAAATAAAGACTTGAATTTCTGTGTCAGAGAATCTTCCTTAAACTCAGAAACAAACAACAACCTTTGTCCCCCTCTCACAGTGCACAGCACTGGGTGAAGGGAGCTGTTACCTGGGGGATGGCTTGAAGGTAGAGCAAGAGATCAGTCCTGTCCTACTGAGCACAAAATTAGGAGAACAGACTGCAGATGGTCAGGGAAAGATGGGTAAGGGAAGAGGTTTGAAAAAGAGGATATATTTTATCAGTATGTCATTTTTTCCCCCTTAGTTCTTATAAAATGACAATATAAAAGTGCTTTTTTTTTTTCCATTCCTAAATCCTACATTTTCATGTTCTCTAGATTTTCATTGCATATTTATGTACTGATTTCCATGTCTGCCTGGTTACTTTGCCTCTAAACTTACAATAGCACACATCTCCTGAGAGAATAAATTGCATTGATCCTAAAATATACAGTTATGAATGTAGTTTTTAGCAATATTGGCATCAGAGAACATCTGTTTACTTTGAGTTAATCAAGATTAATATTTTATCTTCTGTCTGGCTAAAACACCCACCTATGTGAAGCAATTTACTTCAGCTGTACGGATGAAATCTTTAAGCAACATAATATTAAGCATATACCAAATTTGTGACAGGGTTGTATCAGGGTAATAGATGATGAAGACTGAGTGCTTTGCTTCATAGTCAATCCCATCCCAATATCCTGAAATAACTTGGAATCTATGAAAGGCACACACAGCTATACAGGGGATGCTTATACAGACAGACAGTGTGGCTCCATGGACACCTTCCAGTGATGCAAAGAAAAGTTGAGTCATATTTGGAACTTTCTCCCAACTCTCTGTTTTAACAGTAAATATGGCACAAGGCAGCTGAGGACAGTCAGGGAACCCTCATGGCCTCACTGACCCATTTTCTCCCAAGCAGTCTCTGCCAGGCTTATGGAGAATTCCATTAATTCCTGCAGGCAGGTACCCATCATTAATGTGGGCAATCTGGAGGTACAATTTCAAAGCCTGAAATTCCTGCTCTCGGAAAAACACGTCTGTTTTGATCTTTCTATGCAGCCAACCAGTAAAAATGTTGCACATATTTTCTGCACCTATCCAAAGAAATTTATCTTTCACACCCTACTTCATGCCATATGTTGGAAGCTGAAAGAATGAAGGATTTAGCTGTCAGTCTCTGAAGGCAGTACAGGCCCTCTTCCAACTGCACACGGCGTCAGATCTCAAAGTATGACATTTCACTTTAGCTTCTGTCAGCACTATCTGCAGTGTATCACTGGTGCACTGTTGAAAATATTCTTGATAGGCAGCTCGTATGCGCTGGATAAAGTGCTCATTAATCTTGCCTTTAAAGAACTGAGAAGTTGGGTGGTAAATCCTTAAGGGGACGCGCCCGGCCCCGACGCTCCCGTTGGATTCCCCAGCCAGCAACGGGAGCGTTCCAAAAGCTGCTCCTGCAGCTGTGGGAACCCAGGAAATTCCTCTGGCTGCCCTGGAGGACTCGAGACCCTGGCAGGGGGCTCAGAGACCTTGGCACAGAGCCCAAGAACCCCTGTGCCTTTAGTTTAGCCCTTGGAAAAAACAATTACCAACCTTTGTATGAAGAATTGCAAGTCAAGTGAGTTTAAGTAGAATGATAGTGAATTTATCACAGGGTGAAAAATAGATTTTTGAGGTTTTTAGAATGGGGGTTCAGGGGACAAGATGGAGGAATCTGGGCATGTCTAGCCTTTCTCCTTGGCCTCCATCTTCTGCGTGATGTTGGCACTTTTAGATTGGTTTAGAGTAGAAGCTCACTGTCTAACATAGGTGATGGGTATTGGAAAGTAATTGTAAATATTGTACATGTAGTTTTTAGTATAAAAAGATAACACCACCCCAGGGGCAGGCAGAGTGCCTCTGTCTGTCCTGCTGAGCGGACCTCGGCAGGCCAGGAGAAAAAAAATTTATAGATAAGAAACAATAAACAACCTTGAGACCCAGAAATGAAGAGCCCTGACTCCTTCTTTGACCGTCAGGCTGGGAAAAGAGACTTTCCAACTTATCTCGGGGTCACTCTGAGCAGCAAAAGTTCAAAGATGCAGCCTGGGCTTCAGCCCTGTTTGTTTGCTTTAGGTACTTTGTTTCTCCTCACAGGAAGGAAAATCTCCTTCCTCCCAGTGGGTTTTGTGCTGCTGCTCCACTGCTGCAGAGCGCCAGCCCCGCCGGGCACCGGCTGGGGAAGGGCTCTGCCATCCCCGCGTCCCCCTGCAGTGGTGGCACCTGTGGCTGGTCACCAGGACACAGCCCTGTCTCACAGCAAACAGAATTAATCCTCTCACAGCGGAGGAACATTTTGAAAGAATACTTTTGAACCGCCTCAAGAAATGCACGCATGGGGTGATTTTACAACTCCTCTTCCCCCCATGCCTGAATATTTTGGTGTTTAACAGGAGTGGTTTAGTCTGCAAGAACCTGGTTCTCTGACAAATATTTGAAAAATGCTTCCACAAAACAAGGACACTTCATGAAACATTTAATGAAAATATGGATTTTTGCTTGTTTTTAATCCCTTCCCTATTAATAAAAGATTGGGTTTTTTAAAGATTCACTATTTATTTTTCTCCCTCTGCAACCTAATACAGCAGAAGCAGGCAGTAGGTGAGGTATTTGCCAACAGCAACAGGAAAACAATAAAATGAAACAGAATAATACCCTGCCTCCCCCCCAGCCTCCCTGGGCAGAAAATGTATGATATGAAATTTATTTTGACAAGGGACTATCAATCACTTCCTCCAATTTGTTATTACTGCTAAACTATTTTATGCTTATACTGCTGCCCATATGAGAGAATCCGGCTTCATAGTGCAACACACTAAATAGCTGAAAAGCTGCACTTCATAATAAAGCCAAACCCATGTTTTGGATGAAATCTTCCAGTCTTCCAGCTTAATTCCAGTGGGAATAAAAAGCCAAAGAAGAAACCAAACTCTAAAAGAGACCAACCACTCTCTCTCAAGACAGATTTATACTGTAAGTGACACCCATAATAAAATAATTGAATGTCACTTATTTTAGCCTTAATAATAATTTTACTCTGCAAATATCCCTACTCTAGGTAGCTATGCTGGTTAAATCCTGGCATGCCCACTTACCAACCACCACAGTACACAGTCACATAAACCTGCAATGATCAACCACAGCAGAGCCTGCTGAAGCCTAAAAATCTCCTAATGTCAAATCAGGCTGGTAGCAAAGTGGCTGCACCAACTCCAAGTCTACCTGAGGTCTTGCAGGAGAGAAGCAGAGAGAAGCTCTGCGATTCATTCACAGAGAAGCATGAATGAATCAAAGAAGTTACCCTGAAATACTCCTCAGACTCCATTTGTGCCTGTGGAACAGCAGCATCCCACTCTCACTAACGCCCATGCCTTTTTTCCCCATGATTAAGCAAATTTTGGTCTACATTTGACTCTTTGCACTTATTAACATGCAAAAATATCTATGCCATCATTTCATATGAATGTAGAACTCCAAACCACGTACACTGTACTAGGGGACCTCTCTCACATCAACATTCAGCCACAACCTCTCACAGCTTGGAGTTAACTCCCCTCTGCCAATACCTTAACACATGTACCCTTCACAACCCATCTGCTTTGGGGAAATCTGGCCGAGGAGAAGCTCTGGCAGTGCCTGTGAGCTGTGCCCTACAGCACACACAGGATATTGGGAATAAACCATGGACAGCAGGCTCTCCAGCAAAAATGTCCTGTCCCCCTGTGCCAGCTGACTGACAGCTCAAGCCCTGTAGCTGTGCTGCAGCTCCACCTTTAGCAAAACCATTTTCAAGTCCTGGAAAGAGCTCCACTCTCACTCCCTTCTTCCCTTCCTAATTTCCAGGTCCCAAGACCATCTGGCAAGAGTAAACACTGGGTGTCAAAGGTGCACTAGTAAAAGTGTCACCAACGGGACACCAAAACCACACCTCCCATAGGAATCCCACTGTGGGGAATTTGGTATTGACCCACCAAGCCCCCAAGGCTGTTGCTCACCATGGGCTTGAGAAGAAGGCACACAAGGTCTGAAGGTGATCACCTGCTCAGCCAGACTCCAGGATGGAGCTTTGCCATACTTATCGGCCATCTGGGATCACAGGGAAGGAAGAAAAATGTTTCAGGAGTACCAACAGACAGGACCACATTGACTCAAAAGAACACTTGTGTGACAGAAAACATCTGCTCAATCCATGTCTCATCATCACCCAGTGACAATACTTGTGTATTCTGCAATGTCCAAGAGGCTCAGACCAACCTGTGAGTGGCACATGGGAAGCCAAGAGTGAGTGAGACCCCACAGTACAGCTGTGCCTCCTGAGGTACCTCCTTAATAAATCCATAGAATGTTTGGAACTGGAGTTTGGAACAAACTTGACTTAGCCCTAGAGATAGCAGTAAGAAACTTGTACAAAATGTCATTTAAGCAAAATCTGTTCAAGCCTCAGACCTCTATATTAAATCTTCACGCACTCCATCTTACAAAGGTCAAACAACCAAGCAGGAATTTGACTGATGTATAAATTTAATGACAGATGCTCATGTAGGCTCAGCGTGTTTGTGCCAAAAGAACTGTTCTGGGCATCAGATTGCCATTTGCACACAGTGACTTCCAACTGCAAATTTACACACAGACCTTACAAAAAAAGCAGAGCTTAAATAAATGCCCTCAGCGCCTTGCCCATGGTGTGTGGTTGTGTTTCTACATAAACAGGCAGTTAAACAGAGAGGACAAAGCACTAGGAGATGATTGAGGGGTTCTTGGGAAAGGCACCTGTACGGGGTGTGCACACCAGGTGGGTCTAACGTGCCTGAGACAATTTAATTGTGCCACACAAACCCCGGGCTCTGTGCCGCGTTCCAGCGCGTTATCGGCACCTAAGCCATTTGCTGTGGAGCAGAACTGAAGTGTTTATGTGAAAGCTGCTTATGTGGCCAGCCACCCGAGAGTTCTCACTTTAAAATACCATGAAATAGGCACGCTATTATGGGAATTAGGGACATTTCTCAACAGAGGCCAGCTGGCAATCATAGGGAGACATGGCTGCATCTTCAATGGGATTCTGCATGTTTCACCTGACCCACCACACCTGGATAAACCCAGGGTGTGCTGAAGGTTTGGCTCCAGAGGAAAATGTCTGTGAAGACCATACAAGACTCCTGGCAGTGCCTTTGAGAGGAAGAACCCTGCAGGCAGGGATGTTGGAGCATTCTCTGGATGCTGGGGAATGTTGCATCAAGCTGCACTTGATCCTGTCTTATGTTTTTGACTCACTACTCTTTTACTTAGCAGACAGATTTGGAAGTGTTAGAGTTTCCTCTGTGAAATTTAACTTACAGGGAAGGCTTTCTTCTGACACATCCCAAATTCCAATCAAAAAGTTGTAGCTTGCTGCAAGTGCCACACAGAGTTTCCTATTAACCTTCCAATGGCTGCCATCACAACATGTACAAACTACCAGAACAGGTAAAGCTGGCTTGAAAAATTCTGAAAGAACCTGAAGAATAAATGTGTGACAAAGCTGTCACAAAACATTTTTGACTTCATTAAAATAAAACCTTACAGAGGGAATATTTAAACATTTCCAGTTGAAATTTTTCAGACGTGCAATCACACAAGACATTTCCGTTCCTTTTCTGGGAGTGAAAAATTCCAAAATCCTGCTGACTGAAAAACAGTTTAAAAACATCTCCACTAGCCCACGCCAGCAGCTGTGAGGGTTTAGCCAGAGGCAATGGGGACCCTCAGCACAGAAGGCTGGGACATTTATTCCTCCCTAAATCTGCTGTGCTCCAACTAGAGCAGCTACTGCCTTATTTTCCACTATGACTCACCACAAATCTAGCACTGAACACAGCACAGATCCACTATTTAGAATGTTTGGCATTATTTGTCATTTCTGTTGTGTTTCATGAAATTCCTTCCAGAATATGGTGGATATATTAATGATGGGGAAAGCTGTTTTAACAGCAATTCAGTGTCGCAGCAACACTTTTGTTTCCAAGTATTTTCATCTCAAGACTACAATTTCAGGCAATTAAACATTTCACCATGCCTCGGAAACAAGTAATTATTGTCACTTCCATCTAACAGAATGAGGATCTGGCAAAAACCAGTTGCTGACTAAACTGAACTGGGAATGGGGTGCTGGGAATGGCTGCATGAGATCAAACCTGGAATCTCTCCTGGCCTGCTGCTCCCTACCTGGGGCAGAGGAAGACAGGGGGAAAACTGTGGGGAAGGTGAGGAATTCATCCTGACCCAAGGAACTGCAGATCAGCTCAGCTGCAAGCAGTTTCAAGCTTTTATTTACCAAGTGTGGTATTTGGAAGCTGTGAATGCTTCGCAGCCACGTCAATGCCATATTTCCTGTCGAAGATGCTCACTAAATTCTTAGTGTCAGTGACATCTTGTGGCAATGAACTCTTTGCTACAGCATATGGGAAATGCCAGCACGAGAGGGAGAGGCAGAAGCCCAGGGACAGGCAGAATTCTGGACTGGAATGTCCCCTCATGTCCCTGTTTGTCCCAGGCAAAGCTCAACCCCAAGGTACTCAAGTTTCTAACCCTGCTCAGGCTGCAACCCTTTATACAAAGGGCAATCCAAGTGAAAATTATGGAAGAAATGATACCAAACCCTTCAACTAGACATAATTTTTCACATTTCTTGTCCTTTGTGCTGCTTGAATGCTTGGGCTTCTGAAGTCCACATGAATCATTCCAAAAGCTTCTGAGCTTCCCAGCTCAGAATGCATATTTGGCATAAAATACATTTAAACAAATTGAGTTCATAAGGAATCAAATAATTTTGTTTTCTCTCCTTCTCGTTCCTTCTTTTGTAGAATGAAAAGGGATTAGTACATGTCCAGCTATCTAAACTGAGCTTTTTTTAGGAAAAAATGTTGACAAAGGAGAATGTATATTTTTATAGCTCTGAAATCCATGCAGAAAATAAGTACTTCTGAGATAAATACCGCAACTTCATAACTTCAAAAAGTATTTGATGAAACAGAATCAATTTTCTTTAGCCGCATTTCATTTCCTTCTGTTCTAATACTTTCTCTTTTAGACTTTCTTCTCTCCCTTTGTGTTGCTGGTCTAGTGAGTCTTAAAAAACCCACTGGAAAGCCTATGGCTGCTCCACAGTCTGCTCAAGCAAGTGGGAATCTTCTTTACTCTCAGCAAATCTGAGGCCAAGCCCTTTGATAGCCTTAACCAGATGGGTATTTTTTTTTTTTTTTAATTTTGCATTATGGTTGTTTCTCAAACACTCACAACGTTCAGCTTATTTACACATCTTTGCACATGTCAGCACTTTGCTGTCGGTGGGAATTGTGCATCTCAGCACTGCTAACTTCCATCCAGGTTGCTTGCCTGGGATTTTAGAAGTTGGGGGAAGGAAGGATTCTGGCCAGAGAGATGCAAGGGAAGCCCAGCAACCTGGAACAAGGTAATTAGGTGCGTTCAGATTGCTAAAGGTCACAATAAATGACTCCTCTCTGAAATACGTGGGTGATTTCATCCTAGTGAATGCACATTCTGGTAGTGTAAAGTACAAAAGACAGACAACAACCAGCATTTTACAGCCTGATGAGAAAAATGGTAGGAGAGGAGGAAACCTCAACAGGCAAATGGCATGGCTTCAGGTAATTGAAAGCACCTCTCAGTATCTTTAGTTTGGAAAATGGTCAGAATGGTCTGGCTCAGTGTCTAACAGATTTTGGACTCTGGAAATCCCACTGCTGTGTGCTGCAGAGAAAGAGGGATGTTCATTTCTAACTGCAGTCTCGTCTCAAAGAACATGGAACGTTCTGGAAAAAGCACTGGACAAAACAACAAAAAAATTTTGTCAATTACTATTTAAACATTTGTTCAGCCTCCTGCCTGCTCTCCTGATAATTGTTTCCCATTTAGACAAGTAATTAAAAAGCAATTGTGCTATTTTACACGTGTTACCACCAATTTACTTTTCTACTGCATATCTGAAAAACTGCAAAATGAAAGCACTTGAGCCTGAATTTAGACACCCAAAATTCCACCTGAGTCTCCACATCTAATATTTCCAGTTAGAGAAGTGTCTTTGCAGCAATCAGGAGCCAAAGAACCCCAAAGCCATCAGACTGTGGGCCCCTGTGCAAGCAACTTGTTCCAAAAACAGAGAATCACAGAAGAGATTGAGTTGGAAGGGATCTTTTAAACACTTTTAATCTTTGAGAGCCTGGGTCAGCCAAAGGGTTCCTGAGCTGGGGTATCACTTTCATACATGGTTTCAGTCAACATTAGCTCACTGACTGGATTTAAAGAGAGGTTGCTGCTAGTTTATGTCATAAGCAGGGACAGAAACTTCCTAAAAATACACATATCCATCTGTAATCTGATCCAGAACTTCCCTGCAAAATTCACAGTGCTCAATCCTTCACCTGACTCAAAGAAGGTTTTATACTAAACAGTTGTAAAAGATAGCTTTAGTAAAGTCTCTTGTTGAGAAAAAACCCTTTAAAATGGAGTGCTGTGTGCTATGAGGTACAGATGTCTGAACTAGATAAGGAAGGGTTTCTGTGTGCTGAGGGAAGTGTCTGATCTGCACTTATCAGAAAACATGAAGGAATGTAATCCAGCCCTGGAAGGGTTCCGAGCTCACAAAAGGCTGAAGATGAAATGTTGGTACCACAAACCTGGAAGTTCCGTGCCTTCAGAAAGCCAAAACTCTGCAGATCCTTTTCACTAAGAGCTGGGCTCATTTCCATGCCAGATCATGTCTGTTTTGCATGTGTTCATCCTTGAACACCAGGGCACCAGCTGGGAAAGCCAGACACCTCCAGAGCAAGAGGTCTGGGTGCCTGCACACAGCAGGAACCACAGCAGCTCCAGGGATGTGCCAGAGCCAGGAACCAGCACACACTGCCAGGAGATCACTGTGAACACCTCCCCTGACCAACAGGGACACAACCAGGGTGACATTTCATCTGCTCAGACAGCACCAAGGTTTGATCAGAGCACTGGGGTCAAAGAGAAATGCAAAGTAAACATGAGACAGAGAGAAAAGCAGCATCCTTTCCTGAAGAATGCCAAATCCTATGAAGTCACCTGCAAAGCCTTTCAGGAACAACTCAGATTCCAGAGTCAAGGCAAAGTGTGTTAGCCTGGCTCAGCCACCCTGAAGAAGCCAAATCGTTGTAACTCCTGTTCAAGGCAAAACAATTTTTCGAACTCACTTTCTGTCAGGCACCTGAGCAAAAGTGGTCTTATTTCCAACAGCAGCAAGCACCAGGGCTCTCAAAAAGATGAATGGGAGCTGTGATTGCTCACCACTGCTGACAATCAGGTGGCTCATAGTTAAGTGTCTACATCTGCAAAAGAAAACAGCTGGCTCACAGGCTTCACTTTCACTGCAAGCTGGGCTGCTCGAATGCAGACAACAGCCTCAACGCCTTCCTTGCAATGTCTTCCAGCCTCCAGCAAAAATACCTAAAAGCCTTGCACGGGTAATGCTCCTATTTGCAATTTTCAGTTGTACCTTCCTAAATATTTTAAGGGCTTGACATCAGTTGCAGGCACAAGTACCCAAGGAATGTGTGCCTCCTGCACCGCGGGGTCCCTCGGGATCTCGGCACCAGGCAGCTCAGTACCTGCACTGCAGGGAATACTGCTGACTGAGGGCCATTTGCTGTGCAGGATGGAGGAAAAACTAAAAATCCCTCTAAATAAATTCTTTTAAGTTGGGTCCATTAGGCTGGAGCTCGCTTAGGCTGTATATTTTTACTGTATTTGGGGTGGGGCTGTGAGCTGTCAGATAGGCTTAATAAATCTTCCCCCCCCCCCCCCATTTAGTCCATTTATTTTAAGAATCAGCTGCTCAGTAAAATACAGAGAAGGATCACTTCTCCCCAGGAAAACAGAATCAGCATTCCTTGCTCCGAGATCCTGTCCTTCACGCACAGAAAGAGTGCCCATAAATCCAGAATGGTGGATCTGAGAAGCTGAAATAGGATATATTTGGATGCCTTCCACACACTGCAGCTATATTTCATAACCACTTGCAGCACTCACTAAATTTTGACATGGCTGCTCTTGAAAACACACTTTTCATGGGGGGAATAATTAACTGTGCACCTTCTACCCACTCAAGAGGTATCAGGCTGAGTGCACTAAGAGCAAGATCTGAAATCTGTTGCTACTGCACTGGAACTCTTATGGAAAAAGAGTTTAAAGTTCTAGGCATGATGGCAATTCAGAAATATTTAAAAATACAACCTGGACCCCTTCTTTGCATTCCCATCAAGATCTCAGTTACCATGCTATCTCCCTGATCAGTGTCAACGTTTCTGCTTCTTAACCATTCAAATGAGGAAGAATTGTTCTGTGAATAGGGAATGTCGTGACATCTAAATCAAGTTAAAGAAGGAGGATACAAAAATTTCTCTTTTAAAGATCTTATTTTTGGAGGAAAAAATAATCATTTCATCACCTACAGCACAACACACTGGTTCAAAGCCTGACCTGAAGGAAAGTGAGAAAGAAGAAAGTGAATATAGAGAGGGGTGTCAGCTGCTATACCTAGGAGAGAAGGGATTCAAGTAATGAAAGGAAATTGGGGCTGAACATTGAGATGGAGGAGAAATTCGTCATAGAGGGGCTTCTTAATGCAGCACATCACTTCAATGCATGCTTTTCACCCTATGGAAAGATTTACAATTTCTGAGTGTGTGTACTGGGTGCTTGACTTCCTCTGGCTTTTGAAAAGAATTAGAAGCTCTAACTGTCCTCTATGCCTTTGGAAGTTTTCTCCTCAGACCCCAACTAATCCTTATTCACTTCACTTGGTCCATTTCCAGACTGAAAATTAAGCACTCAAGTGCTTTGCATAGGATTATGGCAAGGCTGAAGTTCCACCATGTGAAACGTTTCAAAGGACCAGAATCCTGATAAAGGCACCAGGGTGCCCAGCCAATGCTGCTCTGCAGGGCAGCCTGGAAAGAGCAATCCAGCCCCTCTTCTCCATTTCTGCCTCTTCCATCCCAAAATCCCGTTATGTAATGACAAACCCAGAGTTTCAAAACAGGAGCTTCGGCTCCTGTGCAAACTGAAGTTTTTCCTAAAAGGAGGATTTTTATGCTTTAAGTACAATAGACACTCTTGTAACCATGAACCCCCATTTTAATTTTTCTTTTTGCCTCATCAAATACTTACTGAGCAGAAAGTACTACCTGTGATAAATGGTACCTGTCAAGACTTTACTTTGATCACGCTTCAAGAAGGAAGGATTTCCAAATCATTTGCTTGAAATTTTTTAATTCTTAAGTGGTTTGTTTGTTTGCCTCAAAGGAAGCACTAACCTATTTTACATTGTCAAAAATCTATTTTTAAACAAAATTTTCCTTTGTACTTTAAACATTCCCTAAAAATACTTCTTAGGCTCAATTAAAATGAAGTAGATGTTTAAACTACTGTCTGATTCAGCAGCTCTGTCACTGTGCTTATCCACTGCCTATGGAAGGATCAAATCTGGCCAATGGCTCACCTGAATTAGGGTGTTGAGTTAATACTGTCATTTGTCAAGGCACTGAAGTCCCTCTAACTGTGCCAAATCACAAACAGGAGATATTCCTAGGTCCTCCTGAAATTCTTTCAGAAGCCACAAGCAGAGCACAAGCATTACAGCCCTCTCACTAGCCCTTCCTATGGTTTATATTCACTGTCAAAAATAAAAGTAGGAGGCTTGGTGTGGGAGGTGGTTTAAAAGGTCACCTCTATAGCTTATAGAAAGGATTTGCTGTGCTTCACTAAGCCCCAGACACTGTACTTCAATTTTCCCAGTTAAATTTGACTTTGCAGGACTGGGCGGGAGGGGTGCAATTTATGCAGCATGGTCAGCACAAAGCACAGCCTGATGCATCCCAGGTGAGCAGCGCCAGGAGCAGCCCTGGGCTTGGCTCTGCAGGGCACAGCCTTGCGTGGGGAAAACCACAGAAACCTGTTTTCCTTGCAGAATGAAAGATTTGGAAGTGCATTGATACCCTGAGCTGCCATGCTGTGACTGGGAGCCTTTTTTATGGAACAAGGCAAAAAACCAGCCAGGATGCTGCTATAAACTAAACATCACCTGTGAACAGAGGGATCTGAGCACTAATATGGCACTAAGATTTTAGTCAGCAGTAAAAGTAATGGAGAACTTTGCTTTTTTTATTTGGAGGATGTTCTTTTCCACTCCCTCATCTCCTGTCTGAGGGAATTACTCACAGGAAACACAAGAGCTAGACCCCTTTGTTTTGCACTTGCAGTTCTTAAACTTAAGGATTTCATTAAAATCCTTTCATGTTAAAAAAATGGAAAATCTTTTGAGGAAGGGAAAAAAATAAAGCTTTTTTCCCCATTTTATTTACAGACACTGCTAAGCCTCCTTAAGCTACTTTTGCCTCGCTGTCTCATACCCCGACAAAGCAGATGTGAAGAAGGCAGATATAGAACAGTACAGCACACACAGCAGGGCTGCCAACTGTCAATAAATTTATGAACAGTTTGGAGATCTACAGGAGTTTTCTGAAAATTCTTATTCTTCCAGTAAAAACTGGCAAGCTCTCCTTGATCTTGGCAAAGAAAAAAAAAAATAAAATTACGATTTGGGAACATTCTGGTCTACTTACACCTGAAAAAAACCCTCACATAAAACATAATCCTGATGTTGCTGGATCAGATCAATTCTGCATGGAGCTCCCTTTCAAATTCCTCTGATGTTGGAATGGATAAGAGTTGCTGATGTTTAAAAGCAATTGGCAAATGAATTCTGCAGGATACTGAAAACTGAGCAACAGAACGTGAATGCAGTTTTGTTCACTGTTAAAATAGAAATACTTTGTTTCTGAAATAACTTACTGACACTGGAGTTTTATAAATAACCACCTAGAATTACTTTTATGACTAATCCCATGGGATAGTTCCCTTTCTGCCCCAAAACCGGGTAGGTTGATATTCAAATGCTAATCGGCACAAACAGCTAAAAGCTTCATTTTCACTGATCAACTTGAATGTGCAAGATCTGTGCTTCCAAATGCACTGAAACTGTTCTGCATAACTGGCTTAATATGCATGAAATTATAGGGGCATCCTACAAATTACTCATCGTGTGCTTTGTACCTGCACCTGCTCCTGTGTCTGCAACGTGCCAGGGGCTGTGGTGGGTCCATGGGCAAACCCCACACCTGGACACCCAAACCACACAGACCTGGGGCAGGGGGAATCACAGAGGTCAGCTCCTGATCCAGAATCATTCACCACACCAGCCCCTGAATCCTGCACTCAGGTGTAGCCCCTCTCCAGCTTTATGGGTTGCCAAGGTTTTATTTAGGGGAGCGCAGCAAGAGCGTTATCGGAGAGGAGCCTTGCCTACAAATTTTTATTGTAACAGAGTTGAATTTACTCCAGCTGGCTTTCTGCAAATGCAAATAGGGCAGCCAAAGATTCTACATTCAAGATTAAGCAGAATTTGAAAGGCAGAAAGTGTGTCTGCCTACAACAGCATCTCATGAGGTTCCACATCTCTTGCTGTGGTTGAAAAAATAATGAAGAATCTACAAGATGTCCATTCTTCCCAGCAGCTTTCCTTGTCCTACAGCTAGAAGGGAAAGATTTTTCAGGCTCATGCTATCTGTCAGAGTTCATAACCATTCTGAACACTCATTTAACAGTTAACCATGTCTTATCCATGCTGTTCCTATCAGCTACTTTAATCAGAAAGAAATGTTCAAGGCCAGGAGCATCCTGGTCTAGTGGAAGGTGTCCCTGCCCATGGCAGGGGGTTGGACTAGATCATCTAAGATCCCTTCCAACCCAAAATATTCTATGATTCTATCAGGGACTTAATAAAATCAAAATAAGGAACTGAAGCAGTGTCTTCATCTTCTTCCTTTTTTTGGTTTGGGTAATGGTAAACAGGAGCCTTTCGTAACCACCTACGTGTATTATTTTTGAAATATGTTTAAAACAGGTAAATTTGAATAGAACAAGTGAAATTAACTGTAACATTTCCTAGAATCCTTCATGCTCCCACCTTAGCTGGGGAGGGAAGCAGAGAGAGAAAGAGCAGACATACAAGGCCAGACAATTATTCTGGTGGGGAAAAAATAATTGCCCTGTATAAAGCTGAGATTAAGTGAATTTCTGAAATTGCTGAATGACTTGGGAACTCTATTCACTTTAATGTACTATAAGCTGTCATTCCCATCTTCACACAAAGACAGTTTCTCAAAAGAAGCTTGCAAAAGTATTCAACATTTTCTGTAATTTCTATACGTATTTTTCTCCTGTAAAATGATACTGCTGCATGTTAGCAGGAATAACACAGACCTCTTGGATCTCTTTTCTGTTTGTATGTATTATTTATGGGGAGCACTGGCTCCAACCTTTGCATTTAGGCTAACACTTGCTATTATAAAATATTATTGTGACCTTTTTTGAGTTCTTAACACCATGCTTTTTTGCAGCTAGTCTCGGAAACTCAGAAAATGCCCTGAAGCCTTTTTTCCCTGGTCCATGAAATTTGTTTCAGATTTGAGGGGTAATGATTCGAAAATCTCCATTTTGTTCTCTCCCTTTGTCAGCACCGTTTTGGCAGTCTCGGATAACATCTGGACACATGGAAGTGCTGTTCCATGGCAGCAGCGTGTTCAACTGGCCTGCAAGGGCTGCCACGTCAGCTCCAGTCCTGGCCAGGTGCTTGCTCCTGGAGGGACACTGCTGTTAGCACATCCTGCAGGGCCACCCTGTGCCCTCCAGTGCTGAACTTGCTCTTCAGGGTGACCCCTTGGAACCCTGGCACTGCCAGCGCCACCCGGGAGCGCTGGGGATGATTTCACATCACAGCCATCAGCTGCTGGGAGCCCGTGGTGCCTTTCAGCCCTGAGCAGGCACAGCACCCACAGCAGCTCCCTGTGCTGGGCAGTCCCCAGATCCCTGCCCTGTGGCCGTGCTCACAGGGGTCTGAGGATGAGGGAAGAAACGAGGATCTGACTCCATGGTTCAGAAGGCTGATTTATTATTTTATTATATATATTATAATAAAACTATACTAAAAGAATAGAAGAAAGGATTCCATCAGAAGGCTGGCTAAGAATAGAAAAAGAAGGAATGATAACAAAAGCTTGTGGCTCAGACAGAGTCCGAGCCAGCTGGGCTGTGATTGGCCATTAATTAGAAACAACCACATGAGCCCAATCCCAGATGCACCTGTTCCATTGCACAGCAGCAGACAGTCATTGGTTACATTTTGTTCCTGAGGCCTCTCAGCTTTTGAGGAGGAAAAATCCTAAAGAAAGGACTTTTCATAAAAGATGGTCTGTGACACTGCCCTGCCACCAGCACAGCATCCCCAGCTCTGGCCCTTCCTGCTGGGCTCAGGATGGAGCCACAGCTCAGCTCCCTGGCCATGTCCCAGGGCAGGCAGAGGCTCTGGAGCTGTTTGCAGCTGGTTGTACCCATACAGGAACACTTTCAGCTCCAGTAACTCTCCTACACTGCAGCAGGGCCGAGATGACAAATCTGATTATTTTAACGTCCATTCTTTCACCCAGCTCTTTGGAATTTACAAGCTCACCATATGCTTTAATGGAAGAACAACCTGCCTCTTTTAGGTAACTATTGTTTCAGCTTTAATGGATTCAGCCCTTCCATGCATGCAGTGCCATGTACACAGCAGTCAGCTCCTGTATATTCATGGACAGCAATCCTCTTGGCAAAACCCTGAGCTCTGTGCCAGCCAGGCAGCAGTTAAAGGATGTCTGCAAATGGGTGTCCCCACTTCAGGGGCATTTGTACTCCAATTTTAAAAGATGCTCTGACATCCTGTTACTGATTGTGTCCAATTAACTTCAGAAGTCTAGATACATAAATAAACACAAGGAGGGAGAAAAAAATACATATATAATATGAGAGAGAGAGAGAGAGAGATCCTCTAGTCTATTTTGGCAACTCCCAATTTAACTATAGTCCACTGCATCAGAATTTTAATCTATTATTTTTTAAAAATTTCAGAGAATACACATTATTCAGTTTGACAGCAAGAGAAAATCCACACCAGGTACTGCAAAGAACTACTTAGTGACACTGTATGTGATCTGTAGGTAACTCACATTAAATTGTATCTCCCATTCCACTGTGTGGTACACAACAAAAGAAGTGCCAGCAAAAATGACAACAGAACATCTGCATAGAGAATCTGTAAGTATGGGGCAATAAGGCAAATTCTCCCCAAGAAACACTTGTGGAAATGTGAGTGACCTAAATTCAGGGTGACTCTTTGACACCACTTATGTCAATGGGACCTTGCCACCAAACAGGACAAAATATTAATTTCTGAATTTCTCTCCCAACTACACTGAATATAAACCCACAAAACACACCAGAAGGAAGGGTGGTGGAGTGGTTTTTCTTTCTTTATATTTTTAGGAGGGCAAAATTACAGATCTAGACTATTTTTTTCCCCCTGCTGGTATGTGGGTGTCAGGACATTGCAGCTTCTCCTGCACCTCATGTAATTTGATTTTGCTCGTGTTTCCCTCACACTGTAACAAAAAGCAAAGTGGGTGGTGTGGACTGGCTTCCAGAAGTGCCAAGTCCCATTATGTTTTGTATTACATTCAACTGTGGCCTGGAGGAAATTAAAGACTTTATTCTGCAGAAGGAATGGATTTTCACTCCTCAGCCTCAGTGTGCACACACCTGCACCTGTGTTCCCACATCCAACAACACCAACCTGTGGAGGAGCACCAAAATAAGCACAGAAAGCTGCAGAAACTGTGTGCCATACTAATCCAGGAGCAAATTCTGGGCCATGTAGGTGTGAGGCTATTTAAAGGATTGCCAAAAATGTCAAAACGTTAGCAGATTTCTTCTTGCACCTGCAAAGTGAGGGTTTGCAAATATCCAGTTTTCAGCACATGTGGAGGCAGAGTTGAGGCACAGATACATTCTGAGCTGGGGTAAACACTGACTTTTTGTTCCTCTCCTTATATGAAGGCAGAAAAAGCAGAATGGTATCTTATGAGGAGGATTTTATAGAGACCCAAAGCACAGAAGAGAGAAGGAAAAAAATCCAGAGCAGTGGAACAGCCCTTCCCAGCATGAACAACAAAGCCCTCAGCCATTCCAACAAATTTTCTCTGAGGAATATTTGGTCTAGAAAAGCAAATGAGAGACATCCACCCCCGGGTGGGCAGCAGCCACCCCCTCACATCCACGCTGGGGACTCTGCTGCAGAGGAATTCCTGGGTCTTTCTGTCCCCTGGTGAGAAGGGGGAAGAAAGAAGGATCCCAGTGGGAATGATGTGAGCAGGAATATTGCTGCCAGCCCCCTCAGAGCCCTGGCAGAAGGGAGCCCAGCAATGCCCATCCCTGCCCCAGCTGCAGCAAAGGTCTCCAGAAAGCCCCGAGAGCACCATCAGAGCAACAATCACTGCAAAACTGGAGTGGGGTTTTTTCTTTGGTTTTTTTTTGGTTTTTTTTTTGAGATGACTCTTTTCCTCACACTGCTTTCATCAAATATATAAAGATCAAATAAAAGCCCTAATTACAGTACGTGTATACATGCTGGCTCACACTGAACTAATCCCCACATTAACGAGTGCAGGATTTTAACGTCTTAATTCGAAGAATTCAAGTCTTTGGAGAGCTTTTCAAGAACACCAGCAGTTGGGGTGCCTGATGTTCTTCCTCCTGAGATTCTGTCACTTAGAAGACATGTATAAAAATGCTCCTTCCCAAAGCAAGGCCCCAAATGAAATTTCTGCCCCTAAAACCATCCTTCATAATTTGCATGTAGTTAAACACTTTCCATTTTCTGTCAATTTAAACGTTATTTACAGTACAATGATGCCTGGTTTTAATTGAATATTTAAATAAATGCTTTCTAATACACGAATGCTCAGTGCCTGCAATAGGAGGAGACAACCCTGCTATAGATGATTGTGTCCTGCTTTGATCTGGAGTTTATTTCAATGATAAAATAACCAAAGGAATGTGTTTAGCCATGTTTACTAATATATAATTAAGGGCTGTATCTAACCTGCATGAAAACTCATCAAATGAACCTCTTTAGGCAGGAACTAACGTGCATAATTGGTCTAAATGAAGTTTGCAAGTTGCATCCTGTCAAAACCCCTTCCCTTTGCCATATGAGCTCCTCCAGCCCAGGGTGCCACCTTTGCCAGGACATGTGGAAAGAGAATCTTTGGGATGGAGAAAAGGGTCAGCTCCTATAAGACAGATAAGCAGGAGGAATAAATTCCCCTATGCCTGAATATTAATTACTTATATGTGAATAATAAACATGTCCCATGAGTCTCAATGATCCACTCATGTTTGTAAATGAGCTATCCACAGAGATTATTCCCACAGAAACTTGTGAAGACCTCATCTTGCCTTTGCTGAAGTCAACAGCAACATCTCTATAAACCTCATTATGCTCTGAATTTGTCAGGCCCATAATAAAATATTGCAGTCTTTTCATTGCAGGACAGCATTGCTCAAACTCCAAATTCACTGTCAGTTTCTCCAAGCTATGGATACCTAAATCCATCCTTCCAGAAATGATGATTTCATCAGTTCCTTTCAAAATGCACGCGCACACACACACACACACACATATAAATGTTATTTAAAACAACTGATTTTGGAGGCTGCTCTATCCAAGCCAACACCCTGTGCTAATCCATATGGATACATTTTTCCAAACAGCTACCAGTGCACAGGAGAATTTCCAAATTAATTCTTGGTAGTGAAACTCACAAAGGTTCCATCTCCCTGAAACCACTGTGGCTGCAAAATGAGTAACACTTAAAACCTAAATGGTGCCACACATCCCCAAGTTCACCACTGCTCTGCTTGCTGGAGCTCTGTAGATAATTAAAAGCCACTCTAAGTTACATAAGAGGATTATTTTTTTAGGAAACAGTACTTTAAAAGCTTCAGTTTGCTTCCCCAGTACTTGGCTATTTGTTTTGTTTCTTAGAAATGTTTTATTTTAAGAAGTGCAGTTTTATATGGATTCTACTGCTTTAATGTAAAACACATGAATATGAATGTGCAGTATTTACAGGAGATTTCCCCCCTGCATGCTGCTCTACTTTGTCATATTGTCTGCAGTGGATATGTGATTTTTATTTTCCCTTTAGCAGTGAGGTAATTTGCCCATGTTATTTGCTCTGTGGGCATCCTCATAACACATTTTGAATTTATTTCCTGATGTCTCTTGAAAGCACTGTGAATCCAAGACATGCTGAATCAAACTAATGAAGTAATCCCTGCACTAACAAACCCTCCCTGTCTCAGCTCTGTTAGAAGCAAAAAGGACATGAGACTGATAGACAAATATTAAAGATATAATTCTTTTGGACTTGGTCCACATGTTCACAAGATAATGAGATCTTAACAAAGACACAGAGACTCACAGGGAATATTAGATCTGACATTTCATTTGAGGTGAAAATCGCCAGTCCTCCTAATGACATCTTTTCTTACCAGGTACAAGAAAAAAAAAAGGACTGAACTGTAAAAACTTGCTTTTTACACAGCACTGATTTTGATCTTACCATGCCAATCTTCACTGAAGAATTTTAAAGCGAAGACAGTGAAGAGCTGGCAAGGAAAAAAAAAAGAAAAAAAGAAAACTGCTGGTAGCTCACTAAGAATTCCTTTAATTTTAAGTGCCATGAAACAACCTTACTGATACCCCCATTATTCCCTAATTTGTGGCTGGCTCAGACCCCTAAGATTTAAAATGTTTTACAGGAAGCAGAGAGGTTGAATGTAAAGTGAGATTGTGCCTTCTCCAAGTCAACGCTATTTATCTCAAAATACTGAGGGGGTTAAAACCAGTTTACATCAACCAAGACATTTCCATTCCTCAAGTTGCATCTTCAGCTCAGTCTGTGACCTTACAATGTGATGTGTCAAAGAGAAGAGGCATCTGAATCTTTTATTCCAGCTGTAGTATTGCATCCTGCATACATTTATCTGTTTTGTTTATGCTCCGATGTCACATCCCATTCCACATTGGTCACTCAAACACAGCTGCCAAAAGTTATTTTCATTAAAGCCTTTCAATGTGTTGGGAGGGGAAGGAGGTCAGGTTCTGAGATGCCTTCTTTTTTGTTTGCTTGCATTTTGCTGGGGTTTCTTTTAGAAGAGAAGAGAAAATACCAAGAATACAGAAGAAAGGAAAAGCTTCCTAGACAATGCCACGGAACAAGGGAACGTCATGGCAGATATTTACCCCAGGAAGATAAAAGAGACATTTAAGCCAGAAGTTCCATCTCACCTATTTATTCTTAGCAATAGATGGCAAGAGTTGCAAAGCAGAAATAATAGGAACTTCACTAACTCTGAAGCTTTATCCCAGTAAAAGGAAAGGTTCCCCACTGTAAATGGTATAGAAAAAGGTGGTGAGATGCCCTCACAGCTGGATCTGTTCCCATCCATAGCCAGAATACAGCAATTAGCCCTTGGGGTCTCAACAGAGCTACAAAATCACTCTTGAGCCTTCATCTCCAAAATCACTGAGCACAATGGCCCAGCCCAGTCATGGTGATAACAAAAATGTGTTTAATTTTAGTCATTTAGTTAATAGATCTGCAGTTATGGGCCGTGTTCTTCCTTCTCCTCACCCTTTCAGGCAAATTTCAAAACATGGGCAGCTCTATGATAGAGCTGGAAAGGGACTCTGGACAAGGGCACATAGTGACAGGAGAAGGGGGAATGGCTCTGAAAGGTCCAGATTTGATGTTAGGAAGAAATCCTTCCCTGTGAGGATGCTGAGGCTCTGGAACTGTTTGCTCAGAGAAGCTGTGACTGCCCAATTCCTGGAAGTGTCCAAGGCCAGGCTGGATGGGGCTGGGAACAACCTGGGATGGAGGAAAGTGTCCCTGTCCCCATCACATTGACCCTCTGCCACACTACCTGTCCCATTCAGAAATAAAGCTCATTGTAAATCAGAATCATCCTGGAGGATGAATAGCACAGGCAAAAGAATGAAAGAGATGGTGAAAAAGAAAGAAACAGCAGCAGACAGCATCAGTTAAAAATACAATCTTTGCACATGGTGCAGCACAGCCTTAACATGACACACACAAAGGTCAGGGACGCTTTTGATGCCAAATGACCCCAGTAAATCAGGAAGCAACCTTGCTCTTTGTGCCTACACGAGCCTCATGAAAGATGAATAAACATCAGCTGCTGTGCTATTGTGTTTGTGTGCTCAGAGTAATCTTGAGGTATTATTGTGAATCCTTCCAGACTGTCTAAGCCCCTACGAAGGGCATGTTATAAAAGGCATTCATCATCTGCTAAGAAGCTACATCTGGGACATTCCAGCTCCTAGGTAGTCACTAAAACCATTTAACAGGGAGAAATGGCAATCAGGAAGATAATCAACTTGTACCACCCAAGAGAGAAATCACCCATTCCCTCTTTTGAACATTCATGTATTCTTAAGGAGATTAAAATCTCCAGTTGATTTTTAAGTAAAGCTACAGACAAAAGAGGGATAAAAACATTTTTTAATTCTTCCAGAATATTAAAACACAATCTGGAATGATGAATATCAATAAGAACCCAAAGCAGTATTATTGGTTATGAAAAAATGGGACTGTTAAACACTGAATTGGAGAGGCTAAAAACCCCCAAATCAATGCTTATTTACAACACCATTCCCTTGGTAGCTGTAAATAGCATCATTTTCATGGTTATAAAATGCACTGGCATGTGCTCTGCCTCATTCAGCACAGGTCACTAGTTAGATCCAAGACAGCAGAGAAGCACATGCTTTAAAAAGGGTGTGTCTAATTCCCAAAACCTACATACAGTAACACCTTAGTGTTTGAATAGCACCCTCTGCTTCAGAAGAGAATTTCTTCTGTCCTGAGATAACCATAAATATACAATTCTTGACAACTGTTGGTGATTCCTAATTATTTTTGTTGCTGCTAACATGGTGGACATATTCCAATGAATTCCATAGCCTATAATGGAAGAATTGTTTGTCCTAAATTATAAATTTTTATTGTGAACAGAAGTATCAATCTGCCAGCAGCAGCAATTTTATTTACTCAGTATCTGTAAGAACAGGCTTACAGAAGCCTTTTTAATTATTAAGTCTATGTTCAGTAGTTATATGTTATGTATACAAATTCTGCTCCTTTTGTTAATTTTAATAAAAAAGTCCACTCCATGCCTGCTGTGTTCTTTTTCCACAAAGGCATTTAAAAGATTAGTCTTAATTATGGGTTTCAATATACAACGTGGGAAGAAAAAAACCAACAAACACACCAACAATGATGGATGGACCGCATGGCTTTCTGCTAATTTCTCAGCAGGCACAGCCCTGTGGCATTCAAAATACAGAGAAAAATTACTTCAGAAGTTACTGAGGGAAAACTACTGAAAAGCAAACTCATGTGCTGTGTCACATGCTGAATCCTCAAAATTTCCTAGAGCCATGTATTAGATGGGGTTTTTGGGGGGTTTTCAAAGAGCATTTTGTTGGCACAAAGATTTGTCCCAGTGCCACACGTGAGTGAATTACGCACCCGATCAGACTCATTTCATGGGGTGTTAAGGAGCCAACTGGTTCAAGTATTTAACAACTCCCACCAGACACCTGCCTGCATCCTTGGGGAACTGCATCCCTGCAGACAGCTGGATGAACACTGGATGTGTCCACACAGCAGTGTCACCCACACAGAGGGACATGCACCTGGTGGGGACAGAAGCGCCCGTGGCAAACACGGCCCCGTTCTGGGTCTCACGCTTTTGAGCAGATCAGCAGCTGCCAGCAGTGGGTCTTCTCACACTTCTGCAATGTTATTCCTTCATCCTCTGAGGGAGGAGCAGTTACAAACATTAACAGAAGAGATATGGTGAGGATGGAGCTATATAAACACTCCCTGCTTTGGAAGTTTTTGCTGCCACGTCCTTAGCAGAGTGAGCACCTGCAGAATGAGTGAACACCCCAGTGTCCTGTGACAGCTCAGGAAAGCAGCTCTCAGTCTGCCATGCCCAGCTCATTCATGGGGCCCAGATGGACTTTCCCTCCCTGAGAGATGCTGCATCATCCACTCCCCATGCCAAGTCCCTCGGAGCCCAGCAGCCACCCTGTCTGCTGGAACTGAAAAATTCATCAGCCCCTCTCTGTTTGTCCAGGATCTCAATGTGCTCATTCTTCTCTTCTCCTCTCTGCCCTTTTTCTCCAGTTCAGCTCAGTCTGAATTTCATTACTGCCTTTCTTCCCAGTGCCTCACTACATCCACATTCATCCACATTAACTCTGAATGGCAAAGTCTCACTATCTGTTGGGAATGCTGACAACAGATTGTTTCATAATTAATTGAAAGGCAAAACCTGGACATTCTCAATCAATGCTGATGGGAATTACTTTGTCCAGCTTCAGTAAATCAGCAGTGCATGGCACAGGGAAACCAATGCTCCAGTTAAATACTAGTTATTTCCCTGAGAGCTAAACATACAATTTTAAATTTGTGCTTATTTTAAGAAACCTTTTAAAAGCACTGCTTCAATGGTGAGTAGTGTAGACATTTGGGGGTAGATTATATCTGGTTAAATTAGCTAATATTTGCCTTCAAGCCAAGATTACATAATATTATAGTTTCCACTTTCAAAGTCAATGTGGATGTGCAACAGGGACCAGACATCCATGGTATACAAGTATCCTGGCAGGAACATGGAAAAGGGGCTCTGCTTTTTACAGCACCCATAGGAATTTAATGGATGAATTTAAAGGATTTAATCACTTTGGTGCCCACGGCTGTGACACATCTGTGACACTCAGGACACAGTACAGTGCTCTGCACCCAAGCTGCTGCTCCACTGAGTGTGGACCAGACTCTGGTGTGGGCAAAGCTGCAGTAACTCTGTATGAAGCTATTCCACAGACATGTTCATGCAGTGTGTATGTGAGTGCATCATGTGACAGAGAAACAGCCCTTTGAGATGAGGCCAATGGTCCAGAACCTCCTCCTCAGTTCAGTCCACCCCACAGCCTGTCAGCAGCCAGTAGGGATGGGGTCAGCAGCACAAGGGGGTTGCTCGTTACCTCCTTAATTAGAGCTCGCTCCAAAGAACAAAGCTTTATGGTCTCTACTAATCCAACCCTGGCCATCTTTCCTACCTAAGTATTCAGGGCTCTCACAAATCTTACCAAGCTTGATGTCCTGTAAGGTTTAACACATGGGATCTGATCAAAGGTTCTGCTGTGAATTACATCTTATCTTGGCCAATGGCCAGTATGAGATACTAGAGATGGATAATGCAGATTTACATAAATAAACATAAATATATTTATATATGCATCCGAGTGTGCCAGCGCATAAAATTAGAAACCTGTATAATACATATATATAAACAGACTTTTAAAAAATGGACAATTTTAACTCCTTCAGTAATCCCAACACACACGGAAAGCTACCATCACACACATCTGCAGGGAAAAACAGCTAAAAGCAGAAGCTGAGCTAATGAACCCCCATAGTTTTGCAGGCTGGGAATTGCTCCTGTGGCAATGGGACCCCAGGCTGTTGTGTCAGCAGTGCCCCTGTCTGGGAATGGCCACGCTCCAGAGCCACGTGGAGGGGCAGGGACCAAACGATTGCCAGGCTTTGGAATGGACAAAGAACAAGATGCCCTTTATTATTCCTTTCTTTTAGCAAGAAATTGGGAAGAAGGGATATGTTACACAAAGAAATTCAACACATTTTTATCATTCTGAGAAGCTGACAGAGTCGCTACATTTTCAAAAGGCATCAACTTTTGTAAGGAACAGAGGACTGAAATGTTTAACCATTTGAAAGGCTCCCTACATCACAGTTTTGCTGCTTATACTCTTGACTGAACCAGGGAAACTAAAGAAGGTGTATTCTCTTAACACTGCTTCAAACCAAACTAACACAGATTTCAACTAATACTTTTAAAATGCTCCCTTTATTCTGTTCCAGATACTTTATTAAAATACAAGTTAATCTTGCACCATATATTAGAGCATTGTACCTAGTGGCAGTATAGTAAAGGATCTGTCAGGCTTTTCACTACAAAACCCTATTCTAAGCCACAAAAAAAAAAAAAAAAAATCCCTCTGGGCTGAACCTTGGAATACAAGAAACTTGAAAGAAATCCATTTTGTGGTTTTTGAATTCTAAGAGTGCAAAGAAAATTGATTTAAAATGTTTAAGCGACTGTGCTGTGCTTATGCAACTCAAAAAAAGAAATTTCATGTTTCCAAACAAATCTCACTAGTTTATTAATCTCCACCATAGATCAAGCAGACTTGCTTTTAAAATTAATGTACTCCCCTCAAAATCAGAGATCTTCCACCCTTCCCAAATGTATTGTCTAATAATGAGAATTTATAGAAATGCTATGTATTTCCCACCAAACTCAGACAGGCATCTCACAGGAAATATCCCAGATACATCAAGACTGTGCTCAAATGGGTAGACATAAGTGATTTAAAAAAGACATTAAAAAATAATAGAAAAGGAATAATAATGATGACAGCAGCTCAGGAAATCACATGAAAACTGTCTGATTTCTGCTGCTGAAGGAAGAAGGGGCATTTGCAGCATGAGTGGCTGCTGCCTCCCTGCTCTCCTGTTTTGGAGAAGGCTGAGCTGGGCTTTCCAAGTGTCTGACCTGTGCAGTAGAGGGGTGTGGAGTTTGCTGCACTGCTATGGGGATGCCCAAGGATGGCATCTCTGAGGCAGGAGAGCCACAGCAGCTCACAGACACCACTGCCCCTCACTGCAGGGAACCCACCCAGACAGGGGCTCTGGGGTCTGGAATCCCTTTGGAACTGCAATGCTTGGGTTAGAGAGACATGAAATGTGCTCAGCCCATCAGTTTCCAAACGTTGAGCCATTTCTGCAGCTGGTGGTGCAGTTCTGTGTGCTGAATGCTCCTCACCATGGTGAGGAACTCCATTCACCTTCCTGGGGCTTTTTCATCTCCTCCAACACAAGGCACAAACCCCACATTTTCCTTTTCCTTCTGCATGCTGGGATTTAATCCAACACCAGCCAACCAACTGCAGGATCTAATTTACTGCTCTCCTCTGCTGACAAACACAGGTTGCCCCCAGGCCCAAAAAACCCCCTTTTCACCTCTCAGGACCAAATGTCCTCCCCTTCCCTCCCTCTGCTTGGACTCCTTTTAACTTTCTGTGCGCTGGAGCCATCGTAACCCCTGCCCTCTGCTCAAACTCATCACAGAAGCTGAGGCTGTTTCTTCCCTGAAGTTCTGAACTCCTGGATCGATGGGCAGGTTAAAGGAGGCAGGCATTGACTCCTGGCAGGGGAGCAAGGGCTGGGTCCTGGCTCAGCCCTTGCACTGACACGCTCCTGCTGAACTCAATGGGAGTTAATCCGTAAAATGACTGGCCAGAAATTGAATCAGGATGTCAGAAGTCAGTTCTTTATCTTCACAATCCAAAACCTTTATTAAGTTCTCACTCAACCAAAACTTGGCAAAATCAATGGGGCAAATCTCAAAGTGCTTACTTGGTTTTTACAGTGTTAGGACTAAAGCAAATTTCTATTGAGTTGGAGCTTATTGGAGACAAGACTCAGGAAACAGAGTGAAAACCCAGTGAGATGGCTCAGGAGTAATTTGAAGTTTTATCCCCAAAACCTTTTCCTCTCCAAGATGAGGGAAATGGGATATTTGCATCACAGAAAACCTTTAGAGATGTGTTCTTGCCAAAAAACTTTTGCAAAAACCATAGTTCTTCCTTCAGTACCGTTTCCACCAGTGCTGTTGCTCACCCATGCAACACCTTCTTTTCACCCCTTCCTACAGCATGAACAAATATTCTTCACATTCCTTAATTCATTTTTGGGGTAGGAACAGAAAAGCTGACAAATTCCTAGTGAGGCAGATTCATAGCTGAAACTGATGCTGTTGTTTCTGATTTCCATGTCAGATCAGCAAACCATGCTCTGCCTCATTTACCCTTGGTGCCTGTGAATTGTTTGGTGCATGATACTCTGAGGGTTCTGTTTAGCTGTATTCCCAGCAACCTCTCCTTTCCTTTCCTTTCCTTCCCCTCTGCAGGTTAGAATTTCTGTCTGTTGGTGGCTGAAATTTTCGACTTTTTAACTTATCTTTTTTTCAAGCTTGTCAGTAATAAGCACTAACATGGCCAAACTAAATCCACGGGTACTAAAACTACTTTTAAGCTTCCTGGTAGGGCCAGGATGGAGTAGGGACTCAAATGCACCCGTGGATCCTGCAAAGCTGTGACCCAGCTCCCACATTTTTGGGTACAGTGCCTAAATCCTCCAGCACAGCATTTCTGCCTCGAGATTTGTGAGAAGGCTTGTAACTGGCTATATCAAATTCTGCACTTTTGATACTGCACTGGCAAAGGTGCTGGTAGAAGTTCAATTACAGAATCCCTTGTTCAGTATGTTTGCTCAAAGGACAACAATGTCTTTCTTCATCTTACAGGTTTATTTTACTGCTCTGAACAAGGTAGCAAGGTTTGGAACTGCTGAAATGGAATCTGTCCTATATAATCACAAAACATGCCTTTTGAAATTTAATAATCTCATAGAATAGCAGTATTTGTGTACACCCACTGAAATAAAATGGGAGCACAATCATCCCCTGATATCATTACAGGGCTGATGGAAGTCATTCTTGAATTTAAAGGATATTTTATGCAGATAACTCTACTAAGTACATAAGGAATTTAGGCACATAATGTCAACAGTTTGCTGAGACGAGAGTTCATTCTGGAGTGAAGCAGCTCATTTATCTCTCTCAGTAGTGCTCTTTGCACTATCCACTTTAATTTTCCAACAGAAAGCTGAATAATAGCATTATTCAGATAATCCTCCACAACCCCTCCCCTGGTCCCAAAATCAGTACAAACTTTTGATTTGCCTTGAATTTTCTCCCTAATGTACAATGAAGATGTAATTCAAATACTCCCAGGTAGGCACACTTCATACAATATGCAGCATTAGTGCCTCACATGGCCTTTGATTTGGCATTCTTTGAGCAACCTAGGAGCTGCCTGGATGCTCTTTCCAATGCAGACTAGGCAACAGGAGCTCCTACACTACCTCACCTTCATTTACCAGCTGATATTAAGAAACACTGAAAAGACAATCATTATTCTTTGTCTAGTTTCTAATTTACTCTGCAGCTGAAAAACTCTTTATGGCACAAAACGCTCCATCCAGCACGGATGGAAAGAACTACTTACAGCTTGAGCAAGAAGGAAATGTTCAATCTATGGATTGCTTAGTGTTCATACATTTGTGGTCTGACAGACAACTGCTATCTTTGGTTTAAAACAAAGGAGAAAATGACCTGTGCTGTGGTACTGTTGAGTTTATTAAAAAGCAGGACTAGGCTAGGCAGTAAATTTCTCCGTGCCCCAAGTTCCAGGATCCTGTATCATGATACAGAGCTATTCTCCTGGCTCTCACTGTCAGCAAGACCAGATGGGTCTGATTAGTTCCAACCCAGAAATACAAATGGTTGACAGTCTGTACGAGACAACAGGGAACAGAGAATTCAGTGAAGTGAAATGCTAGAAACCTCCAATTGCACACAGATATTCGCTGCTCCTCAGGCTACAATAAAGGGAACGCCAGGAAACGAGGAAGTTTGGCACACGTTCAACAAGCGTGCTGAGCTAAAAGTAGATGGCAATCCACTTACTGCATGGCTTCCTTTGTCTAATACATCAGTTACTTAAATATAGTTTAAATGCTAAATCCTGGTGCTATACAGACTGGAGCAAGGGGAGGGGTCCCCTGATCAATGATATGGGTATAATTACATTCTCTGCTGTAGATGGAGCTGAAAGTCCTTGAGGAATAAGGCAGGTTTTTCATTTATTTATTTTAGCGATGAACAAAATCTGCAGAAACGCACACCTCACATTTACAGACTCACTTAGGAATTAGAGAAGCAAAAGATTAAGTCTGCTAAAACTGGTATTAAGAGCGTGGCATCCTTCAAATTGCTGCAATTCTACAGAGCTGCTGAAATCCTTCCTTGTGATGGGTGGAATTACAAAAAGTAAATGATAAACTCTTAATAATTGTGGAATACTTGTTTTGTTTCATCAGCTTAAATTACTTTTAGAGTGTTGCACAGGAGGGAAGGCCCATCTGCCTCTGAATACTCACATGAACATTAGGAGACAGCAATAACTGCAGTAGGATGGATACTTGCTTAGGATTCAGTATATCAGAGCAGGTCTCAATTCCCCACTCTTCCAATCAGTCATTTCCTCCCTATGCCATCTATATTCCTGGAGATGCACTGAAGATCAGTGCTCTGTATTTGAGATCACGTAAATACCTTAGAGAGAGAAATATAATAATCTATTTCAAAAAAGAAAGGGACAAAAAAAAAGCTGCCTTAAGGACAGCCTGGGTGAGCTCAGTCTGGTTGATTTAGAAAACACTTTAAAGACTCTGATAAGCTCATTAGTACCAATGACTAGATATATGAATTCAAATCCCTGTAAATACAGGAGGGCAACATCATGGATAAGTATCTTCCTTTTTCATTTAACAAAGAGCTCCTAAGGATCACAGATTTCAGGATGCCTGGTTTCCTTCCGCGCTCCCTCCCCGGCAGCAGTGCAAAAACAGAACAATTGTTGTCTCATTTATCCTTTCCTGCTGGAAATGGAAATCCAGTTAGAGGACTGCGAGGGTGACACTGTCAAAATCCCCATCTTTTGCTGGGACTCTCAGTGTAATTTTCTACAATGAGGTTATCCTTCCTTCAATACAGAGGAGGAAAATCTGGCACAGAGCAGCTCAAGCTGAGAAGCAGTTGCAGAGAGCTCAAGAGCTGCCACTCCAGCCACCAGATGCCTTTTCACAGGGGCATAAACACTCCATCACACCGTGCTGCACATTTGTAAATGTGATTCCCACTCAATCAGCATGCTAATTCCAGCATGATTCATCCTTTCCACCCAAATAAGTTTACACTGACAGGTTTGTCAGGTACAGAAACACAAAGAATGACTGGATGCGTGGTTCTTCCTCACTCAATACAACCAGATGGACCAACAGGTGAGCAGACAACAGCCTGGGGCCAGAGAAAGGCTTGCAAATACCCCTGCAGCAAGCAGAATGATAACAGCTTATCACCTTCATTTTTGCACAGATTTTAACATACACACATGGTTTTAATAGGATTCTTTTAAGAACCGATGGCAAATCATGAAACCTGGTATTTCTGCCATGACCAGCCCCTGAAATGTTGTCAGCTCTACCCAGGAGACAGGAGTGTTACACAGATCCTACCCAATTCAGTGACAGTATCTCTGCCAACTTCAGGGATGCACAGCCTGTGACTGTAAGTCTTGTGAAATTCTTGTAGCTTTTTGAGGGGCTCCAGCCCCAGGAAAGATGTGACATCATTTCATTGCTCATTAAAAGCAAAGTAGATTTTACTATTCCTCCATGTCAAGAAAACTTGAAAAAGTCATCCCTGAAAGCTCTGAAACCAAGATACAAATATAAACAACATTAAATGTGTCAGGTCCCCTCACATCACTCTTGGTTTGGAGGTCTGATGCCTGTTTTCCATCAGCAATGCTATGACATGTTATACTCCATGCAAAACTGCCTTAAAGTCACATCTCCACTATTTACCTACTCCACACAGGGGTTGGGAGAACGTCTGCAAATGTTTCCCCAGTGTTTTGAATATGTAAAGTACTATATGTTTTAAATATTATTCTTATTTGCATGTGACTACACAAACAAGCTGTATCCCCGATCTCAACCAAAACAAGGCAAACAAAAACCAAAACCTGTAAGTGAAGGAAGCCCCACTGACAACAGGAATGGCAATCCAAACTCCGTGCTGCATCATGCTTCATTCAAATGGTCAAGTAAGTTCCTCAGAAAGAGTAGATATGACTATCAGCATATTCTGCCTAATTATTTAAATGAATCCTTAAGTTTTTTTTCTGAAAGTGCAGGGAACCTGCCACTCCAGCAATCCCAAGCACTACCCTTGAACGCTTGTGCTCACACACAAACACAGCAGAACTCTGCCATTTATCACTGAAAACACAACAATGATTTGAAGATCAAGGGCTGGCATCTAGCACATCAGTCATGGGAAAATATTGTAGAAAAATCTCTTGAAATGCAGAAATGGTTCTTATGGGTGACATTTTTCCTTCTTTAAATCATTAGGAATGATTTCAAATGGGCTGCACTTTATTGGCTGCCACTGCTGCTATTCCATTGAGTGGTATCAGAAGCTGTTTAACCCTGTCACCCTGGAGGAGGAGGAGTTAAGTTCTGCTCTCAGAACAAATGAAAGGCAAACACCAGAGGTTAGGGGACATTCATACACAAACAAAAGGCACTGCTCCTGCTTTGGATGTGTGTTTTCTGAGAAACCACCTGTAGGTGCCTAAAGCTAAAAATCCTGGTATAGGAATATACACGTACACTGAAGGAAGCCTCCTTGAGAGAAATGGTTTATATTGAAATCAGGAGAGCTTTTCTTAGTTGGTTTTTTTTTTTTTTTTGCTTTTATCAGAAACACAAAGGCCAGAGATGAACTAGAACCACGGCTGCAAACTTTATACCTGAGTTGCCCTACATTTATGTATGGTCTTAATCTGGAGCCCTGGTTTGGGCCCCATCTTGAATTATTCAAGACAGGAGCACAGTATAAATCTGAGCCTAATAAAGCCAGGGGGATCTCTCTGCCATAACATCATTACTATCAGCACAAGAGATGGGGGAGCTTCACTGGAATACGAAGATGGAGAAATGCCTGCAAGAAAAACAGTAATTATTATAAAAGGTCTTAAAATCAGCTGCAGGAATGCTTGTGGTGAGTGGCTGTAGCTGCACAAGATGAAATGTGCTGCCATAACCTGCAGCCCCTCTGACTTCAAAGGAGCAGGGCAAAGGCAGGAGGATGCATGGAGATAGGGAACTGGGCTGGGGGCAACCCCCAGTGCTGCTGAGCTGCTGGTCCAGCCTGCAAAAAGGACAGGAAAAGAGAAGAGACAGCACAAGTAGGATGTTGAGGAAAAAGCAAAACTGCAGGGCTACACCTGTGGTATCACCTGGGATCTCTCCCAACAACAACAAACAAAAAGTTCTCTTTGGATGTCTCTTTGGATGGATGAATGAATGTAAGTCTCCATCCATCTCTTTGGATGGATGAATGAATGTAAGTCTCGCTATCTGGACCAATTTAAATATTGCATCCACATGTCCAGAAAAATCCCATGCATAAAAGCAGTTTATCTTTAACACAGGTGCCTCCCATCAGCTGCCTTTGGTTGTGATAAAAATTCAAATCTACACCTGCAGGAAAGCAGGGAGGACAGATTTTGTGTTTGACCTCAACACAGTCACCCACAAGCTAATACTTCTACTTTACGAACCTAACTGCACTTCAACTGCAAAAGAGAAAGATGGAATAATTAAATTTAATTCAGGAATCCAGAACGAGGAACAGAGGGATAAATCTTAATAGGAACATGGGATTAATATCTTAGCATAAATAATAGTCTCAGGAATCGCGTTTTGATGATTCAACAGTTCTGCTATAAATAATTCACATCAATAAAAGAGAGATAACATCAAATTCAGTTGGAACATTGGTTAATCTGAGCATAAAATGAAGGACTTCACTCAAACTAAAGGACAGCTATAAGTAACTGCTCTGCTGCATGGGAATCAGCACTGAGTATTTTCTGCACATTCACATGCATTACAAATTGCTTTCCAAAGTTACAGAAGAGTATCTAAGGGGTGAAGAAGGATAAAAAAGCTGTCAGTGGACACAGCTTAAATGCCAGCACTGTGCAACAGAAAATGAGCACAGGACAAACAAATCTGCTGGGGGATCCTCTGCATTCAACATGAGAAATACTTTGTCATTTCTAACTTAGAAAAATATCTGTGTTCACCTGCAAAGTGACAAGGAGAGTATCATAAACTGAGCTCACACATCAGGACTTGCTGGCTGCTCACTTCAGCCTGAATTCATGGTTTACACCTCGACAGCACAATCAGAGAATGGGCCACCCACACTAACAAAACCCCCTTGTTAAAAGCATAAAAACATATATTAAATAATCCATGGAGCAAGAAGTCCAAGGTGGGGCGTGGTGAAGCACAAAGGGATAAATGATTTGTCCAGCCCCATGGAGGGGTTTGGGGTAGGGCTTGGTGTCACAGCCAGGTTTCCCAGGTGCCAGCCTTTAGCACAGACTGCACGAGTCACCTTCTCCCTGTCCCTGGGCTGCAATGTGACCAGCAACGAGATCGATATTAATAATGTATCTGAAAGGCTTATTATTTTTCAATGGTGCTCTTCACCCCAGGGAGGTTTCCTGAGCACTTTAACAATTATTTATATATGAGAGTCAGTTTTCCCCAAGAAATGCAGCCATCCCTGTGATCCAAAGTGGCAGCTGTGCTGCAGTGCAAAGCAGGAGTAAAACTGGCTGGGGCCAGAAGCTCAGGGAAGGGACTGCACTGAGTAGGAACTGTGGGAAGTATTTAGGTAACAGACTGCAAGATTTAATTACACAAGTTGGAAGCTGGCCAGCAGGCACGAACAAATGTTTTCAGTGTTGTGTTTAAATATTTTAATTTGCTTTTTTTATAGATGTTACTGTAAAAATAATAAAAAATGGAAAAGGGTACTTGTTAGACAGAGCATTCCCAGCAAATGAAAAAAGTTGGTATTTTTATCCCCCAAAACCCTGTAAAATATATAAAAAGTTCAACTCCTATTGAAATTTCTTTGAAAAGAGACATAGAGGCTTTGCTTAAAACACAAAACATCATCACTGGAAAAACAGTCACCATCATCACTGTTCTGCAGTGATTAGGAAGATTTATTTTTTCTTTTTTTAAGCATAATAAAGCTCTCCTTAAGTCAAGGTTGCCTTGAATTCAGTAGATCATGACTCAGACTCTGTGTCCTTACTTCATTCAGTAACTTTGCTCACAAATTTTATTTTTTCTTTCAGCCCAGCTCTTCCAGTGCCTGTTTTGGTGACGAGCTGGCACTCAGTGTGTCTGTCCTGCCCCACCTGTGTCCCTGCACACACGGGGCAGCAGAGCCAAGGTCACCAAGACATCTGAGCTCTTAATTAGCACGGCAGGGCCCTGGGAGCTGCCCAGCCGAGGCTCTGCTCTTCATCACAGCCCTGAAATTACCTTTCATCTCCCGGGCTGATGAAGATCTGAAGCCCTGGATGTGGGCAGCTCTGTGACAGACCATGCATCAAAGGCGTGCTGCCGCGAGAGCCGGCACCAGCACGGCACCACCATGCTCACCTTGGAAATCCCTGCTCAGAGCTGGATGCTTCTCCTCCTGCTCTAAAAGCTGTTGATTCCTGACAATGCTAGGATGGATTAGATTGGAGACCTCCTGTGGATTGGTATTAGGGCAATTAGAGATTATAGTGGAGATACCTGCAGTCCTATCTGCACAGAGAATAGAAATATGCAATATTTGGTACATTATGTCTCAATGACAGATGAGGCTGGGATCAAACAATGCTAAGCATGCACAGAGCCCTTTTTACTGAGTACTGGGTCAATAACATATAATTATGCACAAATAACATGTGTCATGGGTGATTGATGGCAGACCAACCCACCCACAAAAGACTTCAAGGTTGGGCCAAATCACATCCCATAAATGACTTTAAGTAATTTGTTTGCTTTCAATTTTTCATCTCACACTCAGCATCACCTTGACATCTGTCTGTCACTTCAGACTCAAAGAACTTCTTTAAGGAAAGCCTTTGTGTGGGGAACTTCATTAGACATCAATGGAATCGTAGCTCTTTAGTCTTTTGAATGTTTTGAACATCTTGGAATGGGCTTGCAAGAATGTGGATGTGCCAGGATAGCAGTCAGGATATACTTCTAGCCATGGGATAATTTAGTTTTCCTTGATACTGCACAGTGTTATGATATCTTTTATTTTCTTAAGAAAATGTAAAGACAATACCTATACTTACAGGAACACTACCTACTGACAAAACCTAGCTTTTGAAGGTGTTTGGGTATGTTTTTACTTTCACTTTTAAAAAAAAATCTTTTCCCACAATTTATTTCATTATGGCCCATTCTGTCTTACTGTTCAGTGCTCAGGCTGTACAAGACTTTGATTACCATAAAAAATTGTTTCAGAAATCAGAAATAACAACCTATTTGTGTGAGAAGCAACATGAAACACGCTGTAGCTGGTTCCTCAGCAACAGTCCAGGTCACATTTTCTATGGATTTAGTGCCCATACAATATACATGCCCATAATATCCCTAAGTCAGCAGCCTTTTCAAACAGATCTGCTGTTTAAAGTACAAATGCAGAGAATTTCTTTCCAGGATCCCAATTTCCAGAGTCTGTCACAGCTGGATGTCCCCATGTAACACATCCCACCTCTCCTGCCTGATGCATCAGAGAGACCCCTCTGCCAGAGGCACATCCCTCATGGCTCCATGATTCCATGTTCATCCAGGCTTTAGGTCAGAAGGACAAGCATGGATTTGCAGAAGGACAAGCGTGGAAGATTTGGTCAACAAGACTTGCTGGGTTTCTTCCCCTTCCACCTCTCTCTTTGAAAAAAAAACTGGGGAAAAGAGAAGTAAAGGATGGAGGAGGAATAGAGGAAGGGAAGCAGCAAGACCAGAGAGCATCCACCTCCTCCTGCCTGAGTGCTTCTTGTCCTGCCTCCACCGACCCCAATCCTGCCCCAAAAGACCCAAGGGATGATGATGAGACACATCTGATCCAGCCAAGGGCATCACTCATTCCCTGGGTGTCCTGCTCTCTTTGGTGCTGGGACAAGCTCTAGCCATGGATGTGCAGAGTGGGGCTGGGCAGGAACCAGGGCTCCACAGAGCCCCCAGCCTCAGCCCCACTCCAGCTCTGCTCCCAGCCCTGCTGCACAAACACTGCTGGGACCTCCCTCCATCCCCCTTGGATGTGGTTGTTTACTTCTCCCAATTCAGACCTGAACGATGAAATATTAAGTTGATATTAGGGAGAATACAGAAAAGTCTCTGAAAATAGACCAGTCCTGTAGCCACAGCTTTGACTGTTCTTCATACATTAATCAATAGTTCATATTTAATTAATTAGCACCAAGTTCACTTGGTGATGAAAGTAGAATTTCCATGAATAGGAAAATAAATTAATGTGAAAATCCAGCTACCAGGCTGTTCTAAAGACTCTCTCCCACTGACTTACATGTGATAATAGATGTCCCATCTTTATATTATTAGGCTTTTTGAGCTTTTTTTAATTTTATTTTTTCAGAGGGGAAGAAAAAAAGACAGCTCTTCCCCCCCCCCCCCCCCCCCCACCAGCTGGGCAAGAAATATCTTAAGCTCTTATTGCAGCAAAGCCACCTGTCTGGTTTGGTTAGATGGTATCAGCAATCTGTGAATCAGCACTGACTTAGGAGCACACTTAGGATGCATCAGAACTGCTCCAGACAGCACTCGAGCCTGGAAGTACAGAACATTTACCAATTAGAGAACCAACCCAAAGCATTTATTTCCAACCAGAAATTTAATAAACTGCTCATATACTATGGAGTAAACACCTCTACTGCTGCTGAGCAGTATGTTTAATATTCAGAATCTATCTGCAACGTTATCATGTTCTCTTCATTAGAGCATCCGTTTTGTTAATTAGCATTTGCTCATGTGAGTAGTCCCCTTGACTTTAATTGATCCATCTTCATGAATACGCAGAACATAATTTTATAGTTAAAGAATTCAGTTCCTGGTGAATGCAGCAGCCGCTGTTCTCAAAGTTTAATTCTTAGCATAATAAGGAAATAAAAATGAGTACAACACTTTTCATCAGATAGAAGAGAAATGTGTGTAAGGCAACAGTGGAGACAAGAATGAGTCCAAGACAAGATACCTGGCTATCAAACCCATTTTCCTTGCTCCCTCACCACAGCAAAAAGAAATGCTGGTAAGGAACACAAAAGACTTGGCTGGAGATGAAGTTGTATCTATTATAATGGCAACTCCTTCACTAGCAGTGCTTGTGTTTCCTGAAAGGCCAAGAAGCCATCTGCCCTTCAAATGTTCAGAGTTAACAGACCACGAGATGGTGTGCTGAGAACTGAGGTTTTAGAAGAAAGAGAAACAGCACAAGCCCCATCTGTTTCCCAAGGATTTGTTCTCAAGCTCTCACTTCTCATATCTGCTCTGTGCTTACAGCTGAACCTTCTTGTTTACACTCCTTTTTATTCTTCTAACTAAAGGCTTCAAAATGGATTAAGGATTTTATTTTAAAGTATCCTGAACAGTAGGATGGTTCACTAAGACTGTTGTAGCTGAAATTTGGAAGCTTTCTTTAGGATGGTAATTAAAGATGGAAGCAGTGGTTTTCTTTCAGAACTCCTTATCACATTTCAAGAATACCAGATCACAGATGTAAACAGAGATAAGAGTTTGGGTCACAGTGAACTCCTCCAGGCTGGCAGAGTGGGTGTGGGCACTGTATTGCCTCCATTTGTATAAACTGCTCACAGCCCTGGCTGAAAGCTGCTCCCATTTCACCACAGGCTTTATGTCTTTAATTTTATTCTTAATCCAGAGTCTGAGGACACAGAGCATGAGATCACCAATAAATCTTTAGGTTTATAAACTAAAAAGGAGTCACTTTAAGTAATTCAGAGAGAATTAATATGTTTCAGGAAGCAAGTCAATTTAGTGGGCTAATTGCTGTGTATATTTTTTTAGAGGCCACCTTTGAAAAGGTGCCTGCAATCACCAGGTGCCTTCAGAGCTTTCTCATGTGAGTGATTAGAGCCACAAATCTAATGGGCTGCAAAACCAGGAATGAGAAATGCTGCTCTTTCAGATGAACTGCTTACTCTGTGACCTTGCCATTCCTCCATTTTCATATATAAGTGAACATTCTTCTAACAATGTTCAGCAAATGTCTAAAGGGACAGAGCTGAAGTTACGTGAAATTGAAAAACAGAGGCCCCTTCAGACAGCACCTGCATCTAATCTGGATAATCCAATAAAATATCCCCCCTTTTTTCCAGAAAGGCATTTGTTCCCCAAGAGACTCACATCAGCTCTGGTGAGACAGCTGACCCAACAGCTGAAACAGCACAAACAGTACAGTCAGCATGTGAAACCCCTCTCCAACACATCAGGATTTTGATGCTTTAAAACTATTCCAAATCCCTATGAAGAGAAGAAAAGGAGAAAGCAATCTAACATGTCTTTGAAGATTCACTACAAAGTTATTTCCCTTAGTTTGGTAAGGAGGTAACTAGCAGACCAAACCAGAAAAACATTCCTTTCATGTGACACAGATGGATGACCTACCAATTCTGTCACAGACTACATTATGCTTTGATATATTAACTGTAACATAATATTTATCAGCTAGTGCTACAAATTGCTTTGAAGATGAAAAGCCCCACAAACCAGGTTTGGGTGGTTTTGAACACAATTTAAAATATGTGTTTTGAAAACATTATTTCCTCAAATGAAATCTATTAAAAAAAAAAAAAGCCTGGCAGGGTGGCATTACAGGAGCTTTGGGGGTAAAGGTATAGGGATGGAATTATATATTTATCTGCATTAATTAGCAGATATTATCTAATGCACATGGCTCCACCACCTCTTGACCTGGCAAAGTCCCACTGACCATCCTATAGAGAAAAATCCTATGGATGGGCACTGCTCCCTTGGCACTTTGCAGGTTCTCAACCAGCAGCACAGAGAAGTTGGAAAACACAGCCCTTGGCTCCATGTGCAAGACACAATTAGGATTATTGTTTATTACTACATTTATCCTCGGTTACAAATAACATCCCATTCCCTGCCCGTCAGGACTCAAACACTTCAATTGCCAAATTCTTTTACCACAGAACGCTGGTAAGGCACAAAGTATTCACTGAGACAGAGAGAAAAATAGCAAAACACAGGAAATTATTTATATAGCCAATAAAGGAAATCAATTAATTCAATGAGACAGAAGATGGTAAATTACCATGTGAGTTGATGTAGCCTCTGGTTATTATCAATAGCCTTTTGAGTAACTGCCTTTGCTCCAGCTGGAGGAGGATGTCACAGGATGTGCTCTATATAATTCAGACACTTTGCAGTCTGCATCATAAACATATTGATTACATCAGTTAGGGGTCAGGTAGGCAGACAATAAATCATTGTTTATCTGGCATATTTAGTCCATTGCTTTTGCTAACTCTATGAAAGGTTTCCAAATCTCACATGCAGTAATTTTACTGGGATATGTACAGCATGTACTTCATTTTTTGGACGCCAATTATTCATTCTTGCTAATTTCTCTTTTTTTTTGTTTTATTATCAATGAAGCCAGACTTGATGGTGTCACCGATGGGGAGGGAGGAGAAGAGGGGAGTGCAGACGTTGCAATCAACTTTATGCTGATGAAGATTTCCTTATGAAATAGGGAAATTATGAAGTCTGAGAAGCTGCTTTGGCAGGTAGCAAAGTGGGTGACCAAAGTCAGCGTGAAATTTGGATTACAACTGAATACACAAAAGGAAGTGGCAGCTGCAGTAGGGAAAGCAGAATTACAGCGAGCTGAAGAACAGGAGAGGGAAAAGTTGAGCTTGCAGACGTGGTTCTCCAGCTGGAATACTAAAGACAGATCTGGTGGCAATGTGAAGACCTCCAGGAATATTCAGCCCTTACAGAACTGAGCTTTTCATTGCTGTTTTCTTCCCAATCACAATCTTTTCATTGTTTCAATGAAAAGATGACAGGTTCCCTGTCTGTAATGTCCAAGCATGGACTTCCTGCATTGAAATTCCCTTTCTCATGCAGAGAGTTTTTGTATTTTCTCATTCACATATTCCTCATTTTTGGAATATTTTCCTTTATCACTGCTGAAGAAAAACAATCTAGGGAAGCAGAAATGAAAAGAAATGCCTGTGAGAGAGAGTACAGAAGAGGAGAGCTGGTTTTGGCCTCTCTTGTTTTGGTTTTGCTGGCACTCATGAAAGATAAAAGGTTTTTTAAAAGAATCTTTCTCAACCTTACAAGGCATGAGCAGCTAGAAGAGCTCACAGTGCTGGGCTGTACCCACATCCCTACCAGTGGGTACTGCATGACCTTGCACACACCTTTCTGCCTCAGTTTCTCCGAGTGTAACATAACTGCACTGCTGCTGACTTCCTGGAATGCCTCATTGCCTCAGTACCTACTCATGGAAAATGCAATTACCAGAGCTGAGCATAATTATCAGTTCCTGAGCAGGCTCTGGAAGGTGGGGAGGTGAATCAGCTGACTCAGTAATAAAAAGCCAGTTTTCCTCCTCAAGGCGTTAGAGGAAATTGTTACCTGAAACAGGATGACTTCAAGAGAATTCAGCTCTCCAGAATTCCAATTTCTGGCCCATTTTTAGGCACTCAGAAACAACTGCATTTCCAAGCCAGCTTTTCCCACGAAAGATCCCAACATTTGCACAAAGGTTCTTCCAGAAGTCCCCCCAACTCTGCTTCACTGCTGGGAAGGGGGACTCAGATTCTGGAGAATCCCTCCATCCCTTGTGAGCACCACAGAGCTGAGTTCTGCATCTGAACCTGAGTATTTCCACATGGAAAAAAGGCAGCACATGCCAAAAAACTCCACTCTTGCTCCAGAACAAAGCCTGAGTACATGACAAATGAGCACGGAGACATCTGTCCTCCTCCTGTACCTGTTTTAATCCTCCAGGCCAACTCTGCTCAGGCAAAGCCCTAACCACAAAAATTAATTCTCACAAAAAGACACAACGAAGATCTCAGGGCAAAAAAAGGTGCTTTTTTGTTTGATGGGTTCTATTTATTTTTTTTTTTTTTTCCAAACCACAGTGTCTGCAGGGTCTTATTTCAGCACGGAAGTGTTTTTACCCTGGAAGGGAAATGTAGCTGGGGAAGGCAGCAGCATTCAGTCACTGTCTGGGTGTGCAGGATACGTGCGTGCCCATGCAAGTGTGTAAATCTGATGCTGTCAGCAAAACTTGCTGTCTCCTGACAGACACCCCGTGCAGCCTTCAAAGCTCCTACAGTCAATCCTCTCACCTGTCAGCCTGAAAGATAACCTGGAGTGCTCTTCCCTTCTCTTCCTGCACGAAAACACCAGCAGAGGTACAGTTCTGTCACTTGGAAATATGAAGATTCTGGGATTTTCCAGCACAGCCTCTCTCCGAGGGGTTATTTTAAACATTTTTATCTTCCAGCTCACTTAAAACTCTAACAAATAAAACTAAATGATGGTGTTAATTTTATCTGCTGCTCCAAGTACTGCTGCAGTGCTCAGTCTTCCACTGCGGTCCAGCCTCCAGCGGAGCTGGAGCAGCAGGCCCTGGCTGGCTTTACAAGATGCCTCAGCTAATAATCTGTCAATTTATCTTCCTCCACTGCTCTCTTCTGCTTTCCACGGGGGGTAACAAAAAATGTTCCCAAAGGTTTTTTTATTTTTTTTTTTTTGGCTGCATACGTGTGTCTATATAATTATCAAAGCATCACTTAACGTTGGCTAAGACAGATCGTGTCATTGAACAATTCATTTTCAGCACTGCAGCCTGCTATGACTGGGCCTTTTGGCATAATTGAATCCAGACTACTGCTGTCAAAACAGGGAATTTATGAATAATAAATTGATTGTAGCCAGCAAAGCTAAGTCTGAAAGATAGTGGGTTATGTCAAGGAATAAGAAGAAATTTAAAAACACAATAAAGATTAATTTAGAATCAAAGCTGCAATGCTTCCACAGTGGACAGTAAAAGCAAATAAAACTGTCGTTCTTCTATGACATAACTTGCAGTGCCACAAAGTATCTGAGCTCACAGGCAGAAGTGAAGAAAAAACACATGCACACCTAAAATTTTAGTGCAAATACAAGATGCAACATAATAATTCAACACTGTGGATGTTGACATAGCCCTGATGGTTTCTAGGCTGGTTTATCACAGTTTACAGAAGAGGTAATGTGTTTTATTAGATCATGCAGAACAGCAGCAGGCAAGTGTTCTGGCATGGCACGTGTTTGTGAGGTCTCTGAACTTCAAACAAACACGGTTCAAGGCTTCTGTGCCAACAAAAGGCAAGAATAGATACAAAGGAACTCCACCCAGCAAAGAAACAGCCAGAATTAATGGCCATGACTAAAGGCAGAAAATAAGCTGTAGGGTGCGACTGTCGTTACAGCAAAGGCACTGAGGAGATGGAACAAAGGGTCACAAGGAGGAACATGTTCCCTGTCCCAGCGCTTTGAAATCAGGATGAGCTGCCTGTCTGCAAAGAGAATTTTAACTGCACAGAAGTTTCAGGAGCAACAGAGTCGTGGGGTAAAGGCCTGCAGCCTGTGATCTGTACAAGTCACTTGGTGACCCCCCAGCCCCTCGGGGCCTTGGGCTGTGCTCACCTCTGCCTGTCCTGCGCTACCCAGGGCCGTGCCAGTCCTGCTCCACACGCAGCTCATCTGCTGAGAGGAGCTAATTAAATCAGCACTGCTGGTTCAAAGAGAGGGCTCCAGCAATTTCTGCTAATCTCCTGCTACTCCTGTTTTCTGGGAAATTGTTTTCTCTTTAACTTTCTCCAGCTCCTGTCTCTGATCATAGACTTCACAACCCCACTAAGCCTCCATAACTGTTTGTTTCTGGATCCCTCTTGAATTCAGAACTGGTCTGATCTGATGATCTTCAGCATTGCTTCTACCATTGTGGATGAGAGCCTACCAGGGCAAACACCTGCCCAAACCTGCAGCTTTCAAGCCTTGCTCTGCAGGTGCTGGCCAAACTCCCTGCACATCAGCTGCAGGTCAGACCACAGGAGTGACAGGCATGTTCTAATAGGAGCAGATGGTCCTGCAGCTTAATGGCTCCCAGGGAGCCAATGGACTCAATGAAGTAATCATTAGCAACACATCATGTTGGTTTCATGATAAATTGTCCTCCAGGAATGTAAAGTTAACACAGGATCAAGACCTCTCTTCAGAAGTTTGTCATTAACAGCTGGTCAATTATTCTACTTTTAAATGAAATGAGTAATCATAACTGAACTCAATTTACACAAGACACATAGAAAATTCCACAACTGCCTCAAATTCACCCTTCATTTAAAACAAAAAGTTCAAATCAGCTGAACAAGAAAAAAAATGGTATGACCTGGAGCCACCCTCCTTCATGCAGTAAATTGTAAGTAACCACTTCCAACTCAGTGGATTTATGAAGATGGGTGCTAAAATAAGGAGAAAGCTGTTGGGATGAGGTCTTCTCTGGCAACATTCTGAATAAACATTACTGATGTTTTAGCTAGGACATGTCCCAATACCTAATAACATCCAGGTTTTCAGCCCCATATTCCCAGCCTGGATTCACTGCAGTCACATCTGCAAAGCTCTGTACAAACCCAGAACACCTACAAAGTTCTACATTTAAGCTGTGAATTTGAGAAAAATCCCCCAAAACTAACCAAAAAACCAACTCCACCATCTACTAGTAAATGAAACCATGGGTTTATTGGCAAGATTTTCAATAAGGAAATGGTTCTCAGGACAAGATTGATTCTGATGACAAGATGTAGTAATTGGGGCAAAAAGATAAACTTTCAGTCATTGCATTGGCTACCAGCCTGAAAACATTGGTGCATTTGGACACTCAGGTCAATTTGAAGGGCAAAAGTCACCATTTCAGGACAGTGAAAATAGCAGAGGCTTTTTGCAAACCTCTGTTGACTTTGCTAAGAGCACAAACTCTCAAAAAAGAAGATAGAAAACCTACCTATACATTTAAATGGGTGTCTATATTCAGAAAAGAATTGCTCTGTTCCCTGACCTCTTATCATAGCTGGTCTTATTATATTCTTTTTCAGTGTTATTGAGTGATTCTATCATTATTAATAAGACATGTTGATATGACATTAATAAGACAAGCTAAGTTCTCCTGCACAGCCTGACAGAATACAAAGTAGCTGATAGGCTTATGTTCTTCCAGAACTGATGGATTTTCTTATTCCCAAGTCTTTCCCCTGCCAACTGCTCTCCCTTCTCATCTAAGGGGCCTGGAGGGAAGCAGGACAGCGTGGATGGGGGATGGAATCAGACACCGCACAAATTTATCTTTGCCCACCTGGTCCTCTCTTCCCTTCCACCCACCCTGAACATCAGGACCAGGGATCCCACGAAGAGCTCTGCCACACTCCCCCCTCAGCAGACTCTCTCTAACACACATATGTTTGACTTCACTGGAGAAGTTGCCAGGGAACCCAGCCATGATGGAAAAGCAAAGCTATTCAGGAGGAGGAATGACGCCTTCTCAAGGAAGGACTGAAATAGTATTAATGCTGGGTGCACTTCCACCATCTTCTAGAGGAGGATATTAAAAGTGCTCTGCGAATCAACAGCCTGCAACAATCTCTCTTGGATGGTTAAGTACTCTTAATTTTCAAGGTCAAGCCTCACACTGTATCACAAAGATAAAAACTACAAAATAGTCAAGGAAGTCTCTCCCATGCAGAGGATTGCAAATTTTTTTATCCTTTTTTTTAAGGTCCTGTTTTGGGGTGAACCTCAAATTTACAGTCATGAGACACTTTCAAGGAAATATTTCAAGGAACATCTATTCTTCTCAGAATGAGTGAAAAGATCCAGATGAAACCTTATTTTGCATACTGTAATGCTCATCACATCTCAGCCTTTAATGCTCTGCAGCTCTGATGATGCTGGTCAAATTTTACCCTCTTTCACACTACAGTAAATCTAGGCTAAATCCACTGATTTAGCTGAAATTACTCACGTTTCAAGCTCATCTCCTGGAGCATGAAAATGTTATTTGTGGTAAAATGAGTTATTGTATTTTTCTCTCCATTAACATTGATGTGTTTCATGCAGCAAGTACTGGACATAGTCACTGTGTGCACCACTGATGATGAGGGAAATCAGTAGAAGATCAGAACTTAATTGTTAAATGATCTTTCAGATTGTCAGAAAATTAATGGCACACTGTGGCCCATGTAGTGCATGCCTTGGAAATCTCAGTGCAAGTTCCCAGCTCATTTAAATAATTTCAGTTTATACATTTAATTTGCTTTTGATGCAGACATTTAATTTGCTTTTGTTTTGTTTTTTAAAGAAAAACACCACGTATTAGGAATCTTTATGCACGCACATGTACATACACAATTTCCAAGAAACTGCTATTTTCAAGCAAATTATATGAAATGTAAAATTAACAAAATGCAAATAATATAAACAATCTAAATTAAATATTAAAACAATGCTATATTTGAATGACTGGATTTTATTTTCATAAGAAGCTAAACTATAAAGCATTCTTACCAATGCAACACCCAGCTGTTTGGTGTTTAGCAGTGGAATAACATTATTCTAGTGCAGCTGCTGTTATTGTTTGCTGTATTTCTGCCAACTCGTGGAAGCCAGAGATGTTCGTCTCGCAGAGAGGGACAGCTCTGATGAAAGCTCCAGTTTGACAGATGCTCCCATCAACAACTTTGTTCCTCTGATTGACTACACGGTATTTTAGGCAAATTAACCTGTCCAAAAAAATTCTTTATTGCTATGCTTGTGGCACAGATGGAAATATGAACTTGACAATTCCGGGTACTGGCTTAGCAATTAACTGAGATGTTTCAATAGACTAATGAACTTTCATTCAAAGCATGCTCCCTGTCAGGAGAAGAGACAGGCTGTTGTTTGAGGAAGTGTTACAGAATGTCAAATAGATCTTGACAGTGATGCTACTATGAAATCTGAAATATTAGAAAGGCACAGAAAGGAAGTCATTTAACACCTTTATAATCTCGGGTGATCTGAGATGAATCTTTATTATCAAAGTCTGAAACTCTATCGCATTTTACAGTCCTTCTGCTGTAATTCACACCCTGGATAATAACAGTTCTCAGTCACTACAGCTGTTCCATTTTGAATGGTCACCCTTTATAGAAGAGGAAAGAAAAAAAGCCACCATTCTTCTGTTTTATGAAGATGTTAACATCCCACTAAATAATTATCTAAGAAACTATTACAGGAAACCCAAATAATCTGAAATAGTATGGATAAAAGGAGAGCTATTCATAATTAGTGTATACAGATAAATATTAAAAGGATTTATTTGCTTGGGGAGAAATGAATGGAAGGCTCTAGGGTAGGCTGAAAAAAAACATACAGAAGTGACTTAAAAACATGCATTTGATAAACTGAATTGACATTTCTGGGATCCAGCTTACACAGTGCATGTAGTGCTCTTAATGCAGGAACAGTGGACAAATCTCATCCTCAATGGCCTAATTCCTGCACATTTCCAGCACGGGGGACAACAGGAGCAGGCCAGAGAGAAACATTCTGCTCGGTCAGAACTGAAAATCTGATGGTTCTCCCAGCTACATTTTTCAATCCAATTTATTTAACACAGGCAATCTATTCTTTAATTTTTTGACAGTTGCATTTTATTCCTTTTGTTGGGGAGGAGCTAAACCTGTCCCATTACAGTCAGGTACCTCACTCTAGGTAAAAATGTGCACCATGACAAAATATAATCCACTCTCTTCCCTACACACCTCGTAAACACCTTGAATCTCATAATAAAATATTAAAGCTTAATATTGCAGTTGGTTCCTTCTGAGTGTCAAGACTTGGAGTAGCCCCAAGCATGTCAAACACGCATTGGAAATGCTACATTTTTAAAGCAAGGCAACGTGTTAACTTATATCCTGCAATATTCACTCTAAAAACCTTTGAACAGCTTTTAAAAGTCTTGAAAAAGTCTTGATGACCTAATAGCACTAAAATGACCATTAAGCTTTAGAGTGGGCTTTTTAAAAAGTCATCAATAAATAAAATAATATGAAAATACTGCTCTGCTGCTATATTTAATCCTACAACTGGAAAATTGCTTCCCCTACTTAATCTAACTGCAGTATTCCCACTGGTTTCAAAGTAATTCCACATATTAGCTTGTAACTTGGACAAGTGCCACAGCAGAGTGGTTCTTTGAGCTGACAAATTAATAAACCAGGTAAGGTGGGCAAACAGCCCTGACCTGTGTCTCCCTTCTCCTTCCAGGTACACCAAGGGCAAGGTTGGATCTTTGGATGCCACTCACTCTCTGCTCCAGAGCAAAGCCCAACCCCTCCTCCATACAAACCCCTGGATAAATCATTTATCCTGACTCCTTTCTCAAACTGTTATATGCTGCTTACATCTATTCCTCTTGAAATGATGCTCACAGCCATAAGTATCATAATTAATTATGCAGATTATTATTGTACATGACATACCTGTTTCTTACATTTAACCATCGGAGCAAGCTGTTTAGCTATGACAAATGGGAATACATGTTTCCAGTGCTCTTCTTTTCAATAAAGAAGAGGCTCTCAGAAAATAGGTTATTTTTGTTGACCAGAATCAAATGGGAATGTTTTCAATCTACTCCCTCATAGGTTCCTTCCAAAATTTCCTGTTTTGCACAATTTCCCAATATCAATTTATGAATATTTCTTTATCTCTGGAGATGTAATACAAAACCTGAAGCAGTCAGGAGGCAAGTATCCATGTGAGCATCTTTCAGCTATACATGATATTGAGCAACACATTCCTCATTTAAACTGCTCTCCCCATGCCACTGGATCAAGTCATGAAACACCAGAGCTCAGAGCTAAAGGGGACAATCCAATGCAAAAAAAGGCTTGGGAAAGAGGTTCTGTGAGGAATTCCTCCAGCCACAACAGGGAAGGTAGGCTGAATCCTTCAAGAGGAACAGCAGCCCAGCTGGCAGCAAGTGGAAGGTCAACAGAAAACCCTGTTCCGAGGCAAAAAATAATGGGGATCTCTTTGTTTAGAGGTGGCAGAAGAGCAAAAAGCTCTGAGGACCTTTGGCATCCTGCTGAGATCAGTGCAGTGTTTGTGTCCCAACGCACCTGGTTTATATTCTGCAGCACAGAGGCTGGGGAGCAGGATGTCAGGCTGCCTCACTCTGTGTTGAACAGGGAGAAGTGGGCAGATGACCTATTGACTGCACACATTGATTCCTTTTGTTATCCCGGCCCATGGAACTCTGCCAAATTTTAGCGCCAGTAAAATCATCTGAAATTCCCTTTTAACTTGAGGATGAGGTTTCTGGCTCTTTAAAGCAGCCTGCTCTGACATCAGGCAATGCAAAGGCACTGCTGAAAGAACACTGCAGTGAAAGGCCAAGAAAAGTTCTGTTTGCCAGAAAGTGCAGTTGAAAGGCTTGCCTTGGGAGCTGTAATCAAACAGCCACATTAAAGCAGTGCTGGATCTCCTGAAGTCCACAGGAACCCTCAGGAAGGCCCCGCTCACGCCCCAAGAAGACAATGAGTCAGCGGCTGCTCTCTCTGTTTGAAAAGCTCCTCTGTATCTCGCTCCATTTCATTCCTGTCAGACCAGAGATGAAAGGCCTGGTGACTGTCACATGCCTGGTACCTCCTGAAGCACGGGGTGCATCAGAGGGCAGAGGAGCAGCTGCACTACACAGGAGGAGAATAAAACTGGGGGGGCTGGAGAGGGACTGCTGATGGAACAGCAACAGTGGAGAAGCACAGACCCACATCCAGCAAAGGATGGGACCCACCCTGTGAGAGGACAGATCCTGGGTGCACTCTGCGGTGCTCTGAAGTGATGCAAAGAGGAGAAGGCAGCATTAACTTGAACAAGGAACCTATCTATAGCTATATAAACACAAATGTATATACATCAAAATATTTACAGCTGAACGCTTTCGTAAATCACCGCGCTGCCTTCAGTCTGCAAAACATTGCTGGTGATTTCAACAGCTAATTACTTGGTATTTCCCCCCTCATTCTCCTAGTTCTTTATTCACTATAAAAATGACAGTTGTAACTCCTATAAAATGTTGATTCAATTCGAGACACTTGGTAAATTTACCATCACCCCTTCCAAAGCAAAATTAAGGAACGCCCTACCAACCTGTTCCTGCTTTATAAATAAATTGTACTTCCTGACACAGAAATTAAATATGTTGCTTGGGTAGGGTGGTGAACTGCAGGCAGACTTACATTTTATGGAAATCTATGACAAACAGGCTAATAAGGATTCTTTATTTTTCAATTTACCAAGTTCCATCTTTCTGTATGAGCAATATACCATGTAGAAGATGACTTTGAGCTTTTCTCTGCAGATAAATCTGAGATACTCCCTCTTATTTATTATTTAACTACTGACTGTTCAAAAAGCCCATTCTTAAAGCCAAACCCTAAACAATCTTTCAATTTCACAACACAGCTTTTTACTTTCTTGAGTCATCAGACCAACAACTACAGTCCCATTTTGGTTGAAATGGTGAAAAGGTGTTGCAATGCTTGCTGCTGCCCAGTCGTGATAATTGTGGGTGTAAACACATGCCCTTGTTTCAGAATTGGGAGTTGGAGGCTGCATCCTGCCCATCATATTTAATTATCACCATTAGCTCTCCTCCTCCTCCTGCCTATTCCAATAATGGATCATAGCTCATACTACATTAGCAAAATTTTTTTATGTGGGAACCATTTCCTTATTATGGCTTGCATTGTGCTTACCACAGTAGGACTCAGTCCCTATGTGGCATCATAAAACAGTAAGCATAAAATAATAGTAGTAATTATCAGTAGAAAATAATTAGATGAAAAAGACTGTGACCTCCCAGTGACAAATCACATAAAACCCCAGTATATAAAGCATTCAGCATTCTTAAAAGCATCAGCACCAGCAGAAGTCATGCTGGTGATAAAGACAAGGCAAGAGGCCATGGATGGAAATATTGTAATGCCCTCTGGGAGCATTTCCATCCACTGCAGACACATCTGTGCTCCTCTGTAATGGGAAAGACAGGCTCACCTGGAAGAGGGTGAGTCACCCAGAGAAGGAACATCTCTGTCTGCACCAAGTACACACTGCATGGGGAGAACGGGGTTCTGACTGCATCACCTCACTGGGAGACCAACACTGAGACCAACACTAAGGGATCTGATAAATGAGGCATGGTTGGGTGCAGGAGCTTCCCAAGAAAGCTGCTTTATGCCACTGAACCTGCAGCATTTTGCTCTGAACCTCTGATAATAACTCAGCATTATGAGAGAAGTTGCTCAGCAGTTCAGAAGATGACAACACATCAGGAAGCAGCGTGCACCTTGCAGAGCACTTAATGCCCCATTCAGACACAGAAGCTTTTCAGAGTCAGTGAGGAGCCCCAGCATCCACCCAGAGCCCTGCCCTGCATCGCTGGCGATGTCACACAACACAGCTCCCCTGATTACAATCACAGTTAAATACCAGACTGGGGCTGAGGATCCATCTCATGGTTCCTTTTGTTCAGAGGTCCCCATGTACTTTTATCCTCATTTTTCAGCCAGGCAACATGAAAACACTAATAGAAAAGAAGCACCCCCACGAAGGGGATAATGAGATGGTAAACCCAGAGATTCTCTTGGGGTTCCTGTAAGCAACAAAAAAGGAGCTGCTTGAAGAAGAGGTTTCCATCGGAAACACAGAGACTAATCTTTTAAATACTGCGTTTATTCAATAAAAATATTTTAGTGAGGCTGAACAGGCTGCATGTTTGCAAGGGAGCCTCTCCAATCCTCTGGGTAAAGAGCCCACAGTTCCAGCCAGAAGCTCCAGGACCACGCTGCATCTGTTCTGCAGACAGAAGGTGCAGGAGGTTTGACTCCAGCAGCTCCCATCCCTGGGGCAGAGGGCATAGGTGGCTGTGCCACTGCTGAGCAGCTTCCTCCATCTCCACTGACCTGGCACTTCCTCTTTGCCCTGCAATACCTAGAAATGACCTATTTATTTGACATGCCTTAATATCTTTGCCGTAAGTGATGGAATTTGCATCCCCTCTAATGCTTGGACTGTGGAATTATCAAAAGAAACATTAAAAATACTAATGATTCTGTCACTAAATGGCACATTTTTAATGGCACCTCTGTATTAAACCAAGTCTGCTGTGAGCAAAAAGGATGTTTACTGAAAAGAATGTTTAGTTTGCAAAGCTTGGGTACTGTCCAGCCTGACTGGCTGTATTCATTAAGCAAATCCTTGTACAGAGATTACAACACAATTTCCTCTCATTAGTGTAAAGTGAGTGACATTTTGAACTTTTGTGGGAAGACATGTTTCAAGAAACCAGAGAAGCTGGTGTCTGGAAGGTAACCACAGGGTCATTACTGCCACTGTGCTGGGTGAGAACTCAACAGCAGCTATAAAAACTGACCTATGAGTGCAGCCATGGAAATTATTCTTTCCCAGGACTTACAGCACAGCCTGAAAAATGCACTTTATAACTTGGTACAGAGACTGTTAACCAGCTGTGCTCTCTCATGGCCTACCCTTCTATCCCCTTGAACACTGAGAAGGTGGTAACGAACCTCTCCCCAAAGGCACAGCAAATACATCCCTTACCAACACCCCAAGCCTGTGGGCTCTGCTTTGGGAAGCAGCAGCTGGCTCACTCACTTCCACTGCCTCAGAGGCATAATTCCCTTCTTCAGCTGAGAAGAGGAAAAAGCTTTCTCTCCTTCCTCCCTTCTTTGAAAAACCTCATACACAGAGTGCTATGAGGGGAGGACTGCTGGTACTCCAGTGCTTCCCCAGAGCCCCGAGCTGCTGTAACTCAGCTGAGCACCATCTACTGAAACAATCGTTTGTTTATATTAAATCTTACTTCAAACATGGTAATGGTATCATTTTATATTTATACAGAGCTATTCATCCCAGAGGATCCCAAAATGTTTCAGCTACTTATGGGCAGCAGCTGTTTAATAGCGGATGGTATGAGTGCACAGCAGTGCAGGGCAGGAGCAGGCAAGAGCTCCACATCCAACAGAAACTGCAGGGGGAATTCAGGCAGGTGAAACTGAATTACCCAAATTGCAATTTAGCCAAGACGCCTGGGGCTAACATCTCTCTGCTCACAAAATGTTGCCCTTAACAATTCGGAGGGCATTCATCTGTTGACAAATAGAGAGAAATGTCTTCGGGTATTCATGCAGCTTGCTCAACTCAAAAGCAAATTGAAAATTATAATAAAGCCTGTTCCACATTCTTCATTCATTAAAGCTGTGTTTGTGCCACGTTATTTCTGGGCACATTAGCATCTGCTGGGAAGAGCTCATTAAATGACCATTAGCCTGGTCTTCTCTCCTTCCAAGACAGTGCAGGAGCTGAAAGTCTGTCTTTCCTCCATGGCACCACACATGGAAATGGCAACAGGACAGAATTTCATTTTGGCAAGACAGATAGCAGAGAAAGTTTTTTGTTGGAAGCAGCTGTGAAATAGAAGGAAGAAAGTGCAGGAAAAATGTTGCGAATAGCAAGCCTAGGGAAAATATTGCCACAATCATCAAGGAACAACTGCAGTCACCCACAAAACAAACCAGGGACAGCCCTGGCCACTGATCTACAGAGATTTGCCCCAAATTCACAGATCCCTGGTCCATCAACAAGTACTTAGGGTGTTGATATGGCCCTTACAGTAATGGTGCCAAAGAAACATTGCTTGGCCCCAGAGTTTTGCCAGACCCATCTGTAACAAAACCACATCTGCAGCAACCAGAGATGGCTGCAGAACTGACACAGCCTGAGCTCCATGGAGGAGGAGAAAAACTTGTGGGAACAGCTAAGCTGAGGAGAGAATGAGAAAAGAATCAGATTTGACATGGGAAGCACCAAAACCCAAAGCAATTCTCAAGGTCTCATGGTTGCCACAGTACAGATCGGCTCTGAGACAAGCTAGAGGTGACACACTTACATTGCTTTGCTTTTCAAAACAAATTACTTCTCACTCCTACCAACAGAGCACAAAACATGTGAGCTGGAGTTCACAGACACAAAAGTAATATTGCAGCTGCAGGAATGAAAAGATGGGAAGAACCTTGCACTCCAAAAGTAAATAAAAGAAGTTGAGGGCTAAAAATTGTATTTGGGGATTTTTGTTTTATGTAAAGCTTTCCTGGTGGAGAGGAATCTGAATCCATTAGGGCACGGGTTTTATTGCCTGTCCAAACATTACTGCCTCATGTCTTCTCCCTCTTTTTGATTTGCAAAGATATTGATTTGCAAGGAATTACAAGGAATAATGAGGAGTGACATAAATTGTCATACAAGAGCATGGCTCTGCAGTCATCTCCCTCTTTATCATGTCTGTGATACTCTTTCTAAACATCCAATTTGGAGTAATGTTCAGAAGAGTCTGTTGTTGGCCGTCATGGAATCATCCAACAACTGTCCTCATGACCACTTAACAAAATCTGCAGATTTACCAGCCCAGGAGATTATGCCTTTCCCTGGATTTATGGCTATTTGGTGCTTTAGCCTCATTTCTCAAAGAACCAGTATCAAAGAATCTCAGTGTCTCTGTGCTCCCCTCACACACTCCCCTCCAGAAACTTGGAGTCCCCTTCAGGTGACCTTGCCAGAGAGACAGAGATCTCAAGAACTTTGATCAACACCTTCCAGAAAAAGCTGCTCTGTAAGTACCTGCACCAAGGAGAGCTCCTGCCCAACGCCCAGGCATCCATCCCCCTGGGACAAAGTGCCCAGGAATGCCCAGCCATGGACAGCACTGCTGCCACAGCACAGGCTCTGGAGAAGGCAGCTCCAAGGGATGGCCCAGCAGGGAATCAGGCTCCAGCAGCTCACCTGCTTGTGTTTGCTGATCCTCCTTGTCACAACTGCTCTGGCCAAACAGGTTTTGGAACCTTCCCAATGATGTTGTGTGCCAGCGAGTTCCACTGACTAATTAGACACTGCACAGAGGCTTTTCCTTCGGGGTGCCTTGGGTTTCTCTGACTGTCCCCCCCCTTCCCCGCGACCCAGAAGGAATTAAGATAGTCTACATCGCAGACAGTAATTACTATCACCTTCTCCTCTTAATTGATCTGGCTCCAGTGAGCAATAAGAAATTAAAATAATTAGCAGATAGTGTTCCTGAAGTCCCACCCACACTTTGTAGTCTATTTATTTTAGAATCAGCCGGGTCCATCTCTCTCCCTGCCTCACCACGTCTGACTTGGAGAAGTTTCCCGACCCATCCACAAAGCCAGCTGCAGCTGCTGTCGTGGGCAAGTGCTCCCTCACCAGCATGGGTGAAACAGCTCTTCCTGAAGGCTCATTTGGACACCAAGGGAGGCTCAGTGCTCTCCTGTCCCCTGCAGAGACAGAGCATCACGGGGAGGTCTTCATGCTGTCAACGTTTATACATTTGCTCCACTTCCGCAGAGAAACACATACATCCAGGTTGGGAAGGGAAGCTGAAGTCTTGGAATAAAAATAGCATATTTAAGGGATTAATTTCATTTTTGTTCCTAGTGATTTCAGCATTGCATTAATTAATGTTCCATCTTGACTGCTGAGCGTGGACAGATTTATTTTATTTTAATAGGAGGAGAGAGCTTTGAGCACCATGTGGTTTTTCCCAAGCACTTGCTCCTCCAGTAGCTAAATGTGGAGATATCACTTAAAGTAAATTGTGCCCTCTCTCCCCCCTTAGCAAATAGTCAGTGTTTTTATTTTTTTTTTAATTTTTCCTGCTATGCACAAATAATCTGCATCTATTGCCCTCCTTTCAAGAAACAAGAGAAAATCCAGACCCCAGCAAAGTTCAATCTTCCCCTCCCTGTGCTCCGTAAATTTAGTCAACAATATTAATCCACATCGAACAATTCTGCAGAGTACAACAACAAGCTGGTTACACAGACAGGGATGCACTCAGAATTTAAATGAGTTCCTGTTATTCTCATTCTCTTCAAGCCTGCAGAGTGCTGAAGAAGCCTGTCTAATGTCTCTTTAACAGAGGAAAAAAATCAATTTAAAATATTTTTAACTGCTCTGCTAGTACTATTGTCTGTACTCCTGAAGGAGAGTGTTTCTTGATTTGCCCTCCCTCCCCAATTAAAGGCAGTCATCAAAGATACACATTGACCCAGTTGTCTTGACAATGCTTTATGATTAAAAGACTCAAATACCTTCAGCTTATCGTGCATTTAAAAATATAATGAAAACAAAGAGTAATTTAACAATCTGCAAGTTTGTTGTTTCTTTATTTCTTCTACTTTAAAATTCTTTTATTAATTTTCTTTTTCCTGTTGCAATGCTACTAATGAGAACAACTCCAATACTCATTGTGCTAGGAGCAGTAGAAACAAAAATGATAGAATAGGCTCTTATTTAACCTGCATTCATACTATACATTCTCCCACCCTCAACATATTGTGTAATGGTTGGACTAATGCCTATCAGTGATATGGTGAATATTTGTGCACATTTAAATCAAATTAGGTCATAGTCTGTTCTTCCTGCACAACACTCGCTGAATTAAAACATTCTATTTCCTTGTCTCCTTTTCTCCAGCACATCAAGGGATTACTCAAAAAAAAGGAAGAGATGGTCTTGGCTACCTTTCAAAGCAGGCTCATCTGTCTGTTTGTGTCCTCTAGAGCAGCACCAGGTGCACAAGTTAATGTGGACTGGGCTCCTCCAGACTGGCTTCAAAGCCTCCCTTCCACCGACGCCCTCACTGGGGAACTCTCTGACCCTGCACCAACAATCTCCATCCCTTGCTCCCTTCTGGCACCCAACACCAGCAGCCTGCTGCCCTTCACAGCCAGGGAAGCCTTTCCATGGATCAGCAAGGACACAGGAACGAGGATGGCACTGACAGGCACAGGGCCTGCAGACTCCCTTGCACTGGGGCAGTAACAGAAGCGAAGACAAAGATTGAGAGAAACGCTGGAATACTGACTGTGTGAAATAAAACCAGCTCTAGGGCTGAGGATAAATTCCTTCATTAGAGCCACCCCTTATACAAAAGTCCAGTTAAACTTTGGCCCTACAGCACTGCATCCCAAAATAGAAACCCTAATGTAGCCCAGAGTGGACATTTTCACAGTCAAAGCTAACTGCTACTGGCATGCTGAACTGTGACAAAGGAATGTGTTTGCTTTTCAAGGCCTAAATATTAAATAGTATTTTCTTTGAAAACTTACTTGAGAAAAAAAAAAACCCTTGCTCTAATTTGAGCTAAAAATTTTTCTTGGTGTTTTCTCCTGGGCTCTTAGAGCTCCCTTACACATTCTGTTGTAAAGAAAGAAGGAAGAATTATGGTAATTTTATGTTTATTCTTCTTTGAGAACCACTCTTGGCTCTTCTGTATAAATAACTAAATGCTCTTATAAGTCCTAACATACTGAAAAATACATTCTATTTGAGACTTCTCCATGTGAAACCTATGGCAAACCAACTGCTGTCTCTTCCCCCTTTTTTTTTCCAACAGGAGTCTGATATTTCCCTCTAGTTTTTCTCACCTGCTGTTCCAGCAGCAGCATCCCTCCAGGTACAAAGAATGGGGAAGGACCATGGCCCTGCTGGGATGGCAATGCTGTTTCTGTGATCAGGCCAGCCCTTGCACTCATTTCTGTCTATGAGCACACGGAACCTGCTCTGCAGGCTCCACGGGGCTGGGCACACACCCTGGGAACAAACAGCAGTGCCAGGAGCTGATGCCACTATTCCCAGGGATACTGCTAGAGATGTTCCCAGACCAATCCTGAGGAACTGCAGAGCCCTGGGATGCTCACATCACACATCCTGTGCCAGTGGGGCAGCCACGATGAGAACTGCACTAGCACAGCTCATTCCTCTTGTTTTAATTGAAATGAAAGGCTCAGGAAAGATTGTAATTTCTGGAGAAAACCTCACATCTCCAGATATCTGTGATACTAAGTCAAACCACTTTTTTGTTTCCCCCAAGTCTGAAATTTCCATGCACTTTAGGCTAAAACACTTCCACAAGAGCAGAAGGACACAGAGGTTGCTTGTGAAGTCAAGGGAGAGAAAAACGACAGCTCGAATTTTCAATGGATTGAACTGCCCGGTGGAAATATCTCTCACTTCTCACTAACAAGGTAGAAAGCTGAGAAAGAACGGTGCTCCTCACTCAAGTGAAAGAGAACATGAAAATTAAGTACAGCATCTGCTTCAGCATTGGCTCCAGAGACCTCAGCAAAGAGGAGGAGAGATCAAGCCAACCTGCATTCCAGCATCAGCTCCAAATGTACTTTTCTGCCTTGGGGAAACTACAGCTCCTCTACTGCCATTTTTTTCCCCATCCATAAAATGATGATGATAATATTAATTACCCGAGGCAGTTAAGCTGAAGTATGGATTTTCTTCCCACATATTTATTCCACATTATTATAGCACATTTCTATAGAAATATAATAGCAGAAATGTTTGAGCTTTTCTAATCTTTACCACACTACAGCTGCATTTGTAAGCACCCAGAGCTCAAATTGGCAAGTATTTGTTCTCTATTCTCATATTGATTTCAATAGGACTTCTGAGCACTGAGTGTTTTCAAGAGCAGTTTACATGCACAGGTCTCAGAGTAGCACATTGTCAGTGAATGGAAATGAATACATGGTAAAAAATAACAGCTGCAAAACACAGGGGGATGTTCGACGTCAGATGCAAAAATCCTCAAAAGAAGGAAACTGTTCAGAAAAACTTGTGTTTCTTTTTTTTCTATGAAGTATGGAGATTAGGAGACATTAAGCACAGATTCATATTATTATACACGTATCTCTATAAACACATGATTTTCTGTCTTTCTAAAACTGTTCAGAATGGAAAGGAAAACGACACAAATGACTTGTTGATTGCACTGTGAATCTAAGAATTCTCTAATTATCGCTGACATCTCCTCATAATTTCAGAAGCTAAGTTGTTTAAAAAAAGGAAATCAAATCCTGACACTAATAACTGTATCTTGCAAGTTATTTTCCCTCTCTCAGAACAGTAACTGCTTGTGTGTGCTACAGTCCTTTTTTAATTCTTTAAGATACTTTTACAAACAAATGCAAATATTGATGATGAAAACTCTTAAGAACAGTAATCATTTTTCAGCAAGTACATAAACCTCTGGAAAAGAGAAATCTGGGTTTGGGTAGCACATGCTGGGGCCTCTCTGTATTTTGAGAAACTCCCCGAGTATTTGAGGTGGGAAGTTGGGAGTTGAGGACAGCCAAGCTCCACACACCTGCTCTGCTGTGTCTAAGCCTGGGCCTGATTAATTTGGGAACTGATGAGGTCTAAGCTGTCTTGTCAGCACACCTATTTATGAAATCCCTCCTGGCTCAACAGTCTGGGCCAGCAGAAGACACAACATCAACCAGAAGCCAGTCCTTGTGAGGGATGCAGCAGCATGCACAACGACATCTCCCATCTTTGGGGAACGCAATTCTGGAGGTCAAGGCACTCTGCAGCATTAGTAGAAATGCAGGGATAATGATAAATGCTCTCTGTGTGGCAAAGAGTTATTTACTGCATGTCAGAACACAGCAGTAAGGAACTGACACCTTTCTCCCCCTGAAAGACATTCTTTTCCTTTCTTGCAAATCTGTTCTTGATAGGAAACTTGCACAAAGAAAGGTGGCAGCATTCTTCCTTCCCACATTAAAGGAGACTAAGCTCTGAATTCTCATTTGTGGAAAATGCTACTTTAGAGACATGGTGGCTATAAATTTTTTTAGAGAGACATCATTTCTGCATAGCACAGAGAGGTGAATTTGGATTGATGTTTACAAGATGGCAAGACGCTGCTGCCCAACGGAATTAAATGTTCAATTTTTTAAAAAAGGCAATTCCTCAAGAACATCACTGAGGGTGGATCATAGAAAGGGGGAATGCCATGAACTCCCAGTCTTCAGACTGATCAAAATGCAACTTGTGCAGAAGAGGTTGGATGAACCTCAAGTGCACAGCTGCTTGTTTTACAGTTTCATTTTTTACATTCTGAAAGTTTATGTGATCTAATTAGCTATTTCATTTCACAAAAATACATTTTGGCACTGTTGGACTTGGAACAACTCAAATGCAAGGGGTTTCCTTATGGGGGAGGCAGACAGGCACATGGAAAATCAGCATTATGTTTCCATTTCAGAGACATTAGGACGGGGAAGCAGAGTGGTGAGCTACACTTGCACGGAGATTACTTCACCAACTTGAACATTTCAGGCGCTATAAATATGTTTAAATCTAGCTAAGAAAAAACAGACAATGCCTAGCAGGAGCACCTAAGCATCACTGCAGCTTAATGAAAAGGCTGAGGAAGCAGGAGGCAGGAGAAGCAGCGTGTGCTCAGCCCTGGGTTATCGGCAGCGCTGACCCGCGGCGAGGCAGCACCTGGGATGTTATCACAGAGCCACCTCCTCCCCAAAGCCCTGGGCTTCCTCCTCACACCCTGCCTGCCCTTTCCTGCAGCAGCTCCTCTGCCTCTGATTTTATCTGCTTCCCTGACAAGGTGGATTTTGATACTCCTCCTTTCCAAGGGTTACCCGAGGTGTGGGTTTTGCCAGGGAAAACGCAGCAATTACGTTCTGTGTCTGTAGCTGCTCGGCAGCACCAGCACCCCAGGGAAGGCATCCTGGCCACAAATACATCCAAGACATCTGGATAAACGAAAATATCTCATCTCTGGAGCCAAATGTCAACCAGGCACTTTTAAAAAGCACTGAGATAAAATATCTGCCAGTGCTTAAAGAGCTGATACAGACGTGCTCACTACTTGACCCAAAGCAGTTCTTAAGCAGGAGCTAAGATGCATCCTGCTCCCACAGAACTCTTTTCTGAGAAAAAACTTTTTTCACAGCCAGAGGACAAAAATATGCCCTTCCTCCTCTGCCTTATCTTTGTAACATGAAGGAAAACCACCCAAATTAAAATGCCTGAATTGAGACATTACCAGGAGATTTCGAAAACAAGACAGAGCCTCTTGTTAACATCTTACTCACTGTTTTCATGCCACCACTCGTGATAAAAGCAAAGTATTAAGGCATAAATTAGTCATAGAACAGCTGCATACTTAATACATACAGTCCTTTTAACTCCCAGGGTCTGTGTGGATAATCTGCAGTCTTACATTCATCATGATGGGATAGGAAGCACCAGGGAAGGGCTGACTCTCCCCAGTTGTATTCACCCAACAGCCAACACCCCAGCAACAATCAGGATGTGTATTCTGTGGCTGTGAACCCCACACCAGGGATATTGGATAACCAGTGCTTGCTTCCATCACTTCTTGTATTAAAATGCAATTTGAGTAACCTGAGGCAAATCATGACTCTGCAGAACATCTTGGAAATGTTCAAACAATAAACACTTTGTTTAAAAGGATCTGTGAGTGCAAACATGTCTAATCTACTGAAAATCTCAATCTCTTTCTGCTTGTCCTTGCTTTAATCCAACTCACAGGAAATGACATTTAGCCCCAACTGACAGGGACCGATAAAAAGGATAAAATACCTTTGTACTTCAAATGCCCATCTATCACTATTGAAAATATGAATGTCCCTTGATGATGCAGGAAGGTGCATTTGTTTCTCTTATAGTGTTGATGGATTCATTTCTTCTCATTAGAAGAATAAATCTTATTGTGTATCTTATTGCCAGCAGCAACATGATTGGCTCCCAACCAGGATCAGGCCTCCCGTGTCTGACAGTGTGCACAGATTTGATGAAAGACAGCCCTTACAGAACAATTGGCTGATCATGGGGAAATAGCACTATTTTACAGGCAAAAAATATGGCACAGATAATAAATGATGGGCCTGTCAGAAAAATAACAACCTATGCACTTGAAAATGCAGATGAGAAATGATTTTCTCCTATCATTTGACTTGTTTTTACAAGATGCCTGTCCAAAGTCACATCAGTGTGCTGGCCTGTAAGTCTCAACTTTCTTGGAAAACACATCAAATGCACATTCACCAAGCACCTTCTATGACCACACATTAAATACACTCGTTAATTTACCTATTAATCATTTATCCAGGAGTAACTCAGCACATTGGCACAGAAATGTTGGTGTGTAGTGGTGTACATGTGATACCCACGGCCCCAGGGCATTTATTAGATGTGGTGATGTGCTGAAATGCTTTCCACAATATTATTAGCTCTGCTCTAAAACTTCTCTAGACCAAGGAGCTTCTAATTTTCCTGTTCCATTCCATACTTTACAAACTTAAGAATCAATTTGCATTTCCTTGCTCTCTTTCCTAGCTTGCCTTCTTTTTTAGCAAAATTTTCAGAAAGACAACGTAAACAAGCTTTTTAAAGAGATTAAGGATATTTAAAGTATCAAATAAACAAAAACCTTTCAAGCAAAGAACAGAAGGGTTACTCAGGACAGTGAAACTTTTGCAGGAGCCATGTCCTTCAGCTGTGAGAAGGGGAGTGGTGATGGGTTATCTCTTATTGCTGGCATGACTGATTGCTGGAAAAGGAGCTGCAGAATGAGGCCAAATTCCCAGCAGAGACAGGGCATTAGGCATAGAGTTAATTGCATGGGATGGTGTGCCAGAAGTTCAACAGTCCTGGCCCACACCAATTCCAGCCCCATGCTCAGTAGGGGGATTTCCAGCACCAAGTCCCACAGCCACTCCTCAGGCAGCCAGATGTATTTCAGCTGAAGGATGCAGCAATGAATACTCGACGCCATAAACATGTTACCAGTGACACAGCATGGAGATCTGCTCTGGTATAATTTAGGAGAGATGCTTAATCAATTGCCTTGACTTACTAAGCTTTACTGCTTTCTAAATGAGCAGCAATACATAACAGGGTTTTCAGCCTGGTTTTAGGAACCATGATCATTTACCCCATTAAATCAGAAGGAGGAACACAGGCTGCTAGTGGGAGCGTGTGCTGATTCTTGTATGCAATTCTCTGACAGCAAGACACACTGCAAAAATGCATTTGGTGTTTCAGCTGACATATAACACAGTACTTTGAAAGAAAATATTAGCTTTGCCATTGCTACAGCTACTGGTACGTCCCCTCAAATTTAGTACATGCAATAGGCAGGAGGATAAAAACATCCCAAAGATACCAGAGGAATTTATAAGTCAATGATCTGCTTATGAGGAATGGAGACTGCTGATACAAGCTGCAGTCTCACTGATAAAAAAATGGATTTCCCATAGCATTGCCCATAGCACTGGGAGCTAATTGGCCTGAGCTTGTTCCTGCTGACTGTCCTGTGTTCATCTGGGCTTGCTCTGGAGGACCCAATCAATCACAAGCCCAAGCTGCAGCTGACCCGTAGGCAGCCACAATTAAAACTCAGCTCCTACTTACTGAAAGGTAGAAAGTGAATTTAACCTGATCTAAGTAAGGGAGAGTGCTTGAAACCACTTGCAGTCCCTGAGATGTTCTATCACTTCAGACAACCCTTCTCCTTTTTCAGCAGAGCTTTTCATTGCCCACAGCCTTTGGGAGAGCTCACACACCATTTGTGCAGCTGGTTCCTGGTGGATACATCAGGATGCCACAGCAGCCCAGGATCCTGGGGATCAGTTACACAGCTCTTAAGGAACTCACCAGTCACCTTAATGAATGCTCTACCTAAAACTAATTATGTGCTTGTGCTCACAGCACTTTTCTGGGCATTTGACAATTTATTTGCCTATGTGCTACAGAAAAGCAATCTGCCAGAAAAAAACCCTCTTGGAATAAGCCACGAGTTGCAATACATTCAGAGGCAGGCTGAGCACATCCCTGGCAATGCAGACACTCGGATTGTGAACCTGGATTAAAACTGGCTCAGTGGTTTCTAAATGTACAGTACACACACGAGACAGAAACTGCACCAGTGTAGCACCATCCCTGCCTTTAGAGAAAAGCTGCACTGAGAACAGCAGGTCACAGGGAAGTCAACAACAGTTACACCAAATCTCCACAATCAACAAATAAAAACATCTCGTAATGGCTTTTATTTACTAGTTATATATTTTCAGAGGATTCGTTCAAAAAATAAAAACAATGAATTATTTTCAATGGAAGCTGAATTTCAAAACTTTTCCTACTATAAAGTCAGCCAGGTACCCCCAAAAATCTCCTCTAATGTATTTTTCAGGCTGTGCAGTTTTTATCATTCAGAAAGTAGCTCTTCTTTTCTCAAAAAGAATGAGTTAAGGGCAAGGCAAGTCATATTTCAAGCTGCTCACATTTTTGGTCAACTTCAGATCTCTTTGTACATTCCTGCCTGAACCCTCTTCCCCCCATACAGCAAGAAACACACAGCTGGTCAGGGTAGAGCAAAACTGAGCAGTCAAGTACATGGAAAAGTTCCTCTCCGGAGCAGCAGGAATTTGCTTTGGATGAGTATCCATAACAGATTTCTTTGACTTAAATACTGCTCACAGACAATGTTAGTATTTAGGAAAACAGAAATTGGTATTTCACAGTCAAAGTAAAAAGATGCTGAAGAGCTCGTTACACTGGCCTGTTTCTCTAGCAAATCATCTGCATTTGTTCAGCCAATAACATGTGTTCTCTCAGAGCTGAAATCCCTTCTGCTTTGTAATTGCCTAGGAAAAAATGGTTTCCTGTAAAATGTCCCAGGTTTTTCTAGCATCAGGTGTATGTCCACTTTTTAGCTCCACTTAAGAAACACAGAGCATTTGCAATCATAAACTCACAGGAAGAATGTAATTATCATTTAGATACAACAGGACAGGATGACAGCAATTCAATTGTTGCCCAAATCATAAGATTTTCAATTCAATCAAGCATTCATTCTCTGGTTTTGGTGACAGCTGCAGTTGGGCAGGAAGCCCAAGGTTAATCAGGCAACAACTCCAAACCAAACACTTATTATAAAGGAAATTCTTTTAGAGTCAAGTTTCTTGGCTCTGTTATTTCCTCTGCAGAGTGACCATCTACACAGTGCAAACACTGGAAAAAAATCCAAAGGACCAAACACTGAAAAAGACAAATCACTTCAATTTTTCAAAACTGTATTTCAATCATGACCTGGACTGCAGGGAATAAACATCATTTGGACTCTAATTCCTTTGGAAGAAAAGGGAGAGCACATATATGTCACTCGGGAGGAGACCAACCCTGCTGTTTCTTTGCTATGTTTCTTTAGCAGAAATCTGGGAAGTTGAAGTCCCCCAAGAGAAAAAGGGGTAGGGGTTGTGAGAGTCCTCCCAGCTCTGGATAGAATATTTCATCCAGCTCTTCATCCTGGTTGGGAGATCTATAGCAGGCTCCCACAAGGATATCTGCCTTGTTGGCCTTCTCTGATTCTCACCCACAAACTCTCAAATTTATTGTCACCACCATTAAGCTCTGCTCAGCAGCCCATTAAAAAAAAAAAAAAATCAGAAAAAAGTATGAGGAAAAAAAGTCCTCCTCAGGACCTGTGTTTTAGAGGATTCCATCACAGCAGTGGTGAAAATGTGAGAGCTGAATTCCTGAGGAATCAGCCTCCTGCCTTTTACCAGGACCTGGCACTGCAGTGGCAGCACAGGCACTATTCCACCTTCTTCCCAAGAGCAGATATCTCCTCCTTATCTTCTGCTTATCTCCCTGCTTGGTGCAGCCAGCTCTGGCTTTACCACTGCCCATCCCTCCAGCACAAAGTCACCCCCCTGCTGTCAGGAGAAGCAGGTGACACAGAGCACCCCAAACAGCTTATGGAAAACACTCCTTTCTTCCAGCCCTGTTAATCCCTCCATTAATGGGATTCTGCTTATTCCACTGTTCTTTGTGCTTAAATCCCTTGGGCTCCCCAGGCACTGACTGCTAAATTATGAAGTGGTTTTGAGAGCTTTGGTTAGATGTGCCATCGTGTTACACCACAGATTTTTATAGGTATAAGGGAAATTCCAACCCTGAGGGTGCTGCTCTCCTGCTCTCTATCTTTGGCTCCTTCAGTCCATCAGTACTTGCCCAGAAAAAGAAAATCATTTTTCTTCCTCCTCTTCTTCTCCTTGTTTAAAGTTTATTAATACTGTCACATCAAATCTCAATGCAAAGTGATACGAAATGTCATACACTAAAAATAATGTGCTGGAAATGGGTCAGTACTGAAATATTTGCACTGTCTACAAACTGGTCTATTATCTCCTCCAGTTTCAAGCTCTTCTAACCCAATTCTCAAGTATACCAACACGACAGGGAGTTAAATTCTGATGAATTTTAAGAGAAATACAGACAGAACTGAGTATTTAGGTCACTGTTAGTGAAGTTATTTTGAGGGGATTTCATCATTTTTGTGTAAAATAATGAAAATGCTTTTTTCTGACTTCCCCCCTCCCGTGCTGACAGCTCCCTAATGCTGACAAGGTGCCCACAAGGTGCTCCTTGCAGTGAGAGGAGAGGCAAGAAGAGCATGAGAGGAAGAGCACTGAGGAATGGCCTTGATGTTGGAAGGGACCATCTGACCCAACCCTCCACTCAAATCATGGAAAAAAGGGGAGAAAAAATAAAGGAGAAAGATGGTTTTAACAAACTGAGAAGGCATAGAGGGAAGGTGAAATGGCAGAGATGCCTTGGGAGGCAGAGAGGAGAACTGTCCCAAAGCTTTACCGGGTCACTTATCAGTGGGCAGAAAGGACATGAAGACAAGGAGGGATGTAGCTCTCACCAACTCTACCACGGAAAACACAGAAATAACAGCACAGTGGCTGTGGGGGATTACCAAACCAGCAAATCCGTGCTGGTAACCTTACACTGTTAATATAACCAGGTACTTCTGCCACGTGCTAAGGTGCAGGAGTAGGGAAGAACTCTGCTGCAAGAGACGTGAGCAGTTTACTGAAATACCCACAACACAGTCAATGTCCAAGGAGCTGTCATCTTTTCAGCAAATAACTAGCAGGAAGCTGGGGTATTGCTCTGGGAAGTGGCTGGCTCAGGCTGTGCTGGGCACTGAACAATGACACCCTCACAGCAAGGACAAATGCCCATTCCAAGTTATTTACTCCTTTACACTGCACATGCACATCCTTCGAGGAATGGCTCCAATCCACCTGGCACCCAGGAACGTAGGAAGCAGTGTCACAACATTTTGGAGCTTAAAGAGCAGGCACAATGTGCCAAACTGAGGTAACAGATGGGGATCCAAACATTGCTAAGTGCTACCTAGCAATGCAGCATATGCAGTGCCTGGAAATCGTGACATCATCTCATGAATGAAAAAGTCTTGCCCTAATATTTTAATTAGATACTTAATCAAGTGAAAAAAATGGAGATGAGCAAGGAGGAATGGTACCAAAGGTAGGAAATATGACAGTGGCAGGAACAAAAAGGATAATCCCCCTGGTCCCAGTGTGGATACTTTGCAGCCCTCATCTTCCCCCCTTTCTGCTTCAACAGCTTTTGGCACTTGGACAGGGACAACCTGTGAGATGGTTCTGCGTTGAGAGTTTTGGAAGGGTAGGCTGGTATCCAAGAATTTAAGATAAAATGCTAAGCAGACTTGCAGAATACATCCACCTCCTGGAAGCTAAACATGCATTGTACAATTGGAGGGTCATCAGTTGGGTTATTCTTCTTAATTGTTAAATATGTATCAATTCTACATGATCTTTTATTTATATTATTTGGGGGGATTATGATGAAGAGAAAAATTGGTACAGAATCCTGAACACCCAGCTTGAAAACTCTGGCCTTCAGTAAGAAGATGAAAACACTTTTTACTGATTCAACTTTCATTCTAGACTCATGTAATTTAATCAGATATGTTCACAGCTAGAATTGCTGCATGCTGGAAATCCTTCCTGGCAATATAGAAGCTACCACTTTACCACTCCACAGATAATTTTCTCATTACATTATATACTACAGTTAGGAAAAGCTCAGTTATATTTACAAGCATACAGTTCAACCACTGATTGTAAAAATATGCATAATGCATAGCTAGCTTGCCCAAGTAATTAATGTGATTATGCATTCAAAGCAGGTAAGTGCAATAATTGAGTTGCTGTGCAAGCTGTGCAAGTGCATGCACAATTCTGCACACCTAATGTTTTGGGAGGTTTGCCCACTTGGGGAGATTCTGAAGTTCTGCTTTGCAATCACAGCTTAGAAAATAAAAAATAAGATTATTTCCTGTGCCGTAAACTGACCTAAGCACCAATGCTACTTTCCCAATATAATTAAATGTTAAAAGCCTTTAATTAAAGACTATAAATCAGAGTGAATAATGTCCGACCGGAGCAGGCTTACCATACAGGCTGCATCCAGTGCTGAGAGTGCACCAGAACAAGGCCATAAAAATGCCATTCACACCTTTTAATTGGTACATTTGAGCATTCCTTTTATTGCTTTTATTGCCAGACCAGCAATGGTATCACTTCCCTTCTGAAAACATTTTCACTCTCCAAACTTCAGCCCAAGTGTTGACGATGACAAATGGTGGCCCCTGCTTCCCTCAAGCCCCATCCAGAACAAAGCAATTCTTTGCCCTGGAATGCCTGAAGCATACCTGGGCTTGGAATTTAATTCTCTTTCATATTGTACTTCTTTCCATCTCAAGCTCTTAGATAGGGATTTTTATTTGTTTATGTATTTATTTTGGGGACAGCAAGTATTATTGGTTCCCTTGACACGGCTGTGTCATTGCACACTGAGATAACGTGGGGAAGAAGCTGCTGTGGATAAAAAGTGGGGGGAAAAGCTGCATTTTTTCCTGCTGAGGGACAGAATCATCTCTCTCTTGCCTTGTCCTTCCCCCTCTGTGCTCTCTGCTCCCCAGCAGCAAAGTGATGGGTATCTGTATATTGCTGGCATAATAATATATTTATGGATTGTGAACACAGAAAACTACAGCAGGGTAAATGCAATCAGATTTACAGATAAACTCGAGGCCTCTATAAATCTGGACTACAATAGAAATTAGAGTGAGAGAGAATGAGGGGGAAAAAGGTTTTTTGAATCTGAATGCTGAGATTCAGCTTCAGCTCAACAGTATTTAAAAAGCTTTTGTTCCCACTTTCTACAAACAGGCAAACATTCAGGGTTTGCAGCTAACGTCGAGGAACACAGAAACAGATTTTGAGCTTGTAAATAACTTCCAACTGTGTATTCAATTCTAAATTTCAGTTTATACTGTGCTGGGTTATTGTGTAAGAGTCAAATACAGAAAAGGAAACTTAAACATGGGATAATACAAAAACTCAGTACTACAAAATTCAGCAGTAATTGTGATGCAGAAAGAAAACAAACCCCAGAAAGATGCATCAAAGACTTTTACAAATAATTTCAAATATGGAACCACTCTAAGGATTTTGTGGTCAAATCTTCAATAAAGAATTCCTCAAAGAAAAAAATATTTGAATTATTTACTCAGCCCCGAGGAAGTGAATAGAGAATAAAGCAGATGAAAACAAGCAATCAGAGATGCTTCTTTTAAAGCTGTGATCTAACAGTAAAATGTTGCTAAATAATGGGAATGAATATCCTCGTGGATGTTGAGTCTGCAAGAACAAGCTGGGCCAGCTCTCCCTGCAGCCCTGCAAGCACAATATGGGTTTACATCTGGTCTCAAGAAGCACCAGGCAGGCCTCAGACAGTCTGGCTGTCGGTCCAGACGAGCACCCAGCAGCTCGGGTGGGTTCTCATCCAAGGCTTACTCAACCTACCTGAACCTTTTGGGCCAGCAAAGCGGAGCTGGCACTCTGCTGAGCACAGGATCTGCCTGGGCTGCTGGCACTGCCTGCTCACTGGGGCTGCAGCTAGAGCAGCAATAATCCTCTCTGCTGACACCTCCTATTGGCACAGTGGCAGGAGGCTGCAAGTGTGGAGATGCACAACATGCAGGATGGAAGAGGAAAGCATTTAAAGCACTTGAAGCAGAGTTTGCAGGGAAAGCCTGGTGGCCAGGAGCTGCATTCTGCTCTTTGTCATCCTCCCATGGTGTTAAAATCACTTAAGCGAATTTTTTTTTTTTTAGTGCTTTTAACCCTGAGGAGATTATCACATGAACAAGCTGTTTTGCAGTGGGAAGTCTGAGGGCCAAATGGAGCCTCTCTCCAGCATCTGAGGGGTGCCCATCCCACGGTGCTCAAACAACTCTGCTTGAGGCATCCAACACAAGGGTGTGGGGCAGAGCTGGTCCAGCTGAGCTGTGGTACCTGGAGCAGCCTCACAAGGAGCACCTTGCCTCTCCTCTGGGGCTGGCACAGGAGCCCTGGCCCCTGGGCATCCACACCAACAGGGGCTGCCTGTGGGGAGCCACCAGGACCCCCACAGAAAGCTGAGGATGGAGAGGCTCTGCTGCACTCTGGGGAGCTGTGATGGGCTGGGAAAGCATCCCACAGCAGGGATGGAGCCTGCCCTCAACAGCAGAGCAGGAGCACAGCTCTGGAGTGGGCTGGGGATTGAACTGGGGAGAATGAAACTGCCTGTAACAGGAGGAGGTGGCCTCTGCAGCACAAATTATCTCTGAAAAGTAACAGCTTCTTGAGCAAGGCCAGATGGGAACAAGGAGCGCTATTCCACACCTATGGACTTTCCTGGTAGTGCATAAATAATAAAATATCCTTTATGATCAGCTAGTGATCCTGGGAGGATTGAGGGAACCGGGCGGGGAAGCTGAAGTAACAGTTAAAACTTAACACATAAATGAAAAAAAACCCTAAAACATTTCATGATTTGGTTGTGCTGAGAGGACAAGAGCTTTTCCCCTGGAGATGGGAGACAAGATTTTCTGGCTGGGAGAGCTCTGCTGTGAGCAGCAGGCCTGGGCACTGTGCTGGGCAGCTCTGTCCAGCCTGTGGGAGCCTCTGCCAGCCAAGAACTCACAGCTCTAATCCGAGATCTGTCACCACTCACTGCACAGCCCTGGGCAAGTTGCTTAACCTCCTTGTGTCTCACTTTCACCATCTGCAGGACTGGGCTAACACTGACTTGGCCAGTGGATAGGGGCATTCAGGGGCTTAATCAAGGGTAGCTGGAGTGATTAAATTCCAGCTGCTCGGTTTGTGGCTGCAACTCTCTGCCCAGTGTCAGGTCCTGGCACTGCGGCACACGAGCCAGGCTCAGTGTCCTCAGAGCGGGGCAGGGAAGGAAGGAGCTGCCACAGCACAATATATGGGTCAGCATCTTCCAACTGCAGCTGCCAGCCTGCTGACTTGGCAGCAGCCTCCTCCTGGCCCTTGGCTGAGGCACACCAGAGAAATCCCGTCACTCCCAGCCTGCTGGAGGTGGAACAGAGCCAGGCTGTGCCTCCAGACAGAGCCCAGGGAGAGATGAGTGGACTGCACCTCCCCACAAGGGAGCTGGAGCCAGGTACACGGGCCCTGACCGATGGAAACACAGAGGCACAGGAGCTGTGCTCCATCTGCCCTGAGGAAACGCTCCTGACCGGCATCCCAGTGCCCCTGAGCACAGCCCAGGCAGGACTGAGCACAACCCAGGCAGGATGAGAGCACAGCCCAGGCAGGACTGAGCACAGCCCAGGCAGGATGAGAGCACAGCCCAGGCAGGACTGAGCACAGCCCAGGCAGGATGAGAGCACAGCCCAGGCAGGACTGAGCACAGGCACAGCCCAGGCAGGACTGAGCACAGCCCAGGCAGGACTGAGCACAGCCCAGGCAGGACTGAGCACAGGCACAGCCCAGGCAGGACTGAGCACAGCCCAGGCAGGACTGAGCACAGCCCAGGCAGGACTGAGCACAGGCTCAGCCCAGGCAGGACTGAGCACAGCCCAGGTAGGACTGAGCACAGGCTCAGCCCAGGCAGGATGAGAGCACAGCCCAGGCAGGACTGAGCACAGGCTCAGCCCAGGTAGGGTCAGTCCCACCCAGAAGCTGAATCATGGACCAGGGCCACCAGACAGCACCAGCACTGGCAAACAGAGGGGTCCTGCAGGAAAACCCTTTCCAGCTCCAATTCAGTTCTTACTTATCTCATCACATACCCCCTTTCATCTTGAGCTGAGTCCCCTCAGACACCTCCCCAGCTCAGCTCACTGCATCTCTCCTGATCATTCTGTTCTGCCAGATGCTCCTCCCTTCTCCATGCACTCCCTCACTGACCATCAAAACATGGCCCATCCATCAGCTCTTCTCCCATTTCAATGAGGTTTTCATGCCTTTTTCAGCATTTACAGGACTATTCAGGATAAGAGGATCCATATATATATATATATATATATAAATAGGTATTAAGTACATCTTGGAATAAACGTCAAGGTACAAGTGATTGCACAAGTTGGAAGGAGACTTTTAACAGGAAAGAGAAAGTATTTCACCTGCAATCAGTCATCAATGCATCAACAGGACACAGTAAAATGATATGGTTATAAGTCAACCCTATAAATCCACAGAGCAACTTAATTGCCAAGATCCATGCCTTGAATTAGATGACAGAAAAGTAAATTTTACATACATAAAGGAATTTCTTCTTAAACTTTCTTTCCTGGGATGGCAGAGGGAAGGTGAGGGAAATCAGTCCCATAGATAGCAAGAATTGTGTCTGTGTTGGCTGGTACCACTGTGACAGTGCATTAGGGGTGTCAATAGACTGTCACCAACCCTTGCCACATGAGATCAAACATTCTGTTGCTGACTCTGAACCCCAGCAGGAGCCAGCCAGAGCAAACACCAAGAGAGGATTGTAGTATTTGGCTCTGAATTTTCACAAACAACTTTATTTCTCCCTGTGTCCTGTGACCTAGGTAATAAAATAACATTTACAACTCAATTAAGGCATCTCAAATACAGATCTGTGATTTAACATGCAGACACTTGTGGTACTGCAGATTTAATATGGTAATGACTGAACAGATGTTTAGGAAATTGTGTACACTGGCAGATGCTGACTGACAAAGGATCCCTGTTTCAGGTGTTTGGCTTCCATGGGTTTACACATGACTGCCAAAAAGTCTGTTCCCTGCTCCAAGAAGAGCAACTACAGAAGCCCCTGTGCTTTGCATCCATGGCAAATTAAAGTAAAATCTAAACATCTCCTGCATGTACAATGGAAGTGACTCAGCTTCCTCTCCCTGTGCTACACAGGTGTGACTACCACCACTCCTTGCAGTGTAAAGAATAACTCCAGACGTGCAGAATAACTCAGATCAGAGCTGTCTCCTAGTCAGGCAAGAAAACACAAACTGTTTTTAAACCCCCACGTCCTGTAACTGCACTTTCTTACCGAGTGATGCATGCCACTGGATTACAGGAGACTGTTCCCATTAGGAAACATAATTCAATACAACAAAAGGTGGCAAAATTGAGCCTGGATTGATCAAGAAGATTTAACTTCAAATTGACAATATTGCTGAGCAGCGAGGCAGGGAGCACAGGCATAATTTGGTTTCCTGCAGCACCACTCCAAATGGTGGCTATCAGTATTCCAATCAGTGGCTGATGCTTTATTTCCCCCATGAGTTTCTCCAGGTCATCCCTAACAGTTAGAAAAGTGCTTACTCGCTTGGGCTGCACTGAGCAGATGGCTCCTGATCAGAGATTAGTGCTGGAGCTGGGGGTCAGTGGGCTGCCAAAACCCTCATCTGGGGGCTGCCCACTGCAGCCACCCTGGGGACAGCAGTTTGCTGACCACTCCAGAGGGTGACACGCTCAGCAATGCTCCTGGATGTGTCCAGGTCTCCCTGCAGTACAGCCAGGGCTCAGCTGATATATAATTTATATCCCTGAGACTTCACTGCCTGTGTTACAATATCACTTCTGCCTTGGGGTCACTGGGTATAGACTTCTGCAGGAAATGGAGGGCACACAGAGGTGGTGGGAGAGAATGATTAAAGCCCACACCATCCTGCCTCTGCCCAATCACCAGCAACTCACATTTTTCAAACCTTAGACCAGCATGACAACAGCCATCTCTTTTCAAGGTTTATTTTTACTCCCCCCTCCCCAAAAAAAAGGGAAAATAAAAGAGAGTGGAAAGATTAAAAACATCCAAAAGCTGATGGGGTTGTAGAACACAGGCTGGGATTTCAGGGCCAGGCTTCTGGGACTACTGCTATGCATAGCATCTATTTTCTTCCTCCTGATGAGGTTCAAAGGTAAGTTTTGGCATTGACTTGATTAGCATGGAATTCAGACACATTTAAACCAGAAAGGAGCCCCAGCTTTACAGCTGTGGACTCCCTAAACGGTGCTTATTTTTACTAAAACATAAGGACCAATTCTTTCCAAGCACTGTGTCTGTATAGTTTTTGATCAGTTGTTTTTTGACCAATTGTTTTTGACCTGGTGTTTTCCCAATTTCAGTAGGGTTTTGCTGCCACAGGAGGAAGACAAGGATAATGTTATGCCGTAAGATCCTAGGGAAAAATCACTTTTCCCTGGGAAAAGTGACGAAGAAACAAAGCTGAGCTTTGCTCTGGTACTAGAGGAATTTTAAACACTATTTCTGACACTACTGCAGTACAGCAGGAGCTATTCTAAGGACAAGAGCCAAGCATAGAGTACATACCATACAAACCAACCACAGGGAGCCATGCCCTCCAAACCTGTGTCTATACAGAAGAAAGGAGAAGAGAGGGGAAAAAAAAAATAGATGGAAGTAAGTCACTGAAGGTAACCTGGAAAGTCACTAACAGAGTGAGAACCACAGTCTCCTGACCCCTGTTTTAGTGTCTTCAAAACCATCTGCACCATAACAGCAAGTGACTGTCAGCAGTCACCTTGTTTCAGGGAATTGAAAAATAAAGGAAAATATACCAACCATCTTACACTTCAGAAGAAAACAATCTTATTTTCCCCGATTACAGCATCCTAAAAGAATGTTGCTTAGATACAGTACTACACATGCAAAAATAGGTTCCTAACTGTTCTCAAATTACACAACAATATTAGTTTGGGGACACTTAAGTCTTGCTTACTTGATTCCACTTTAATCTATTTTCTCACACGTGCTTTTATTTTTATATGCACTTAATTATGCACTTCAGTGACAGAATTAAGTCAGATCTCAACCCTAAGAACACTTACATGCATGGTTAACTTACACACACAGAGCCTCACTATGAATTTATGGATGTCGAATTGGAATGACCATGGTTTCATTGTTTCCCATTTATAGTGATGTTTGTGCCTGATTCATTCTTATTATTCTTTTATTTCATTGATTTGTTTTGACATTCATGCATTTACTTCCAAGCCAATACATCATTTGAATGTAAAAGATAAGATTCTTCAGGAATTTATTGCAATGGACTTCTAAAAGAGGAGAATTGGGAAGTTATATCAGAGAAGCACATTAAAAACCAAAAAAAATAACAGAATTTATATCTAACCTGCCTTGAGATCTTTTTTATGGTCACAGCTGGAAATCTGTTTGGAATTGCCATGATGGCAACATAGCTCCTGTGTCTGCAGTGCAGTTTCTGTGTGGATAACAGATCTCTGAGGTTTGGGTTCTGAACCCCATCCTCTTATCACCTAAGCATGGATACCCTTCAGCATCTCTATTAGGTAAAAATATTCAGGTATGTTCCCAAAACCAGGGGAAAAAAGGATGCTATATATGATAGAGAATCTGCATTTTAATATTATAATCTATTACCACAGCAGTGGCTGGTTTGAATTCTGAGCCCATGATAACACTTTCTGCCTCCAAGTCCTGAACCAGCCAAACAGCATCTCCTGATAAAAACCTTCCCCGATGTTTGCTGCAAAATCCTTGTCCACTGCAAACAAACACCTCTAACTGCATTTAGGACTTCAAATGTTTTCAAGTATTGAACAGTGTGGTTTCAAGCAATTGCACAGCACAATCTACAGCAAGTGGTCAGCAGGATTTCTTTGGAAAAATACCAATGAACTTTATTAGACAACAGGCTGCACTAGCAGGAGCAGCACACATGTGGTCTGACGACTTGAGAACAAGCTCAATTCCCAAGAACATTCTCAATTTAGGCTTTGTACAAATGTCTTGCTCCCTGGAATCCTGGCGATACTGGAAACCTTCCACATCCACTCGAGGCTCTCACTTCTCCCTGCGTCAGTTTGTGAATAACCCTCATCCTCCTCACCACATGGGCAATGCCTCCTGCACACCACTTCTGTTCCACCCACTCACTGCTGGTGCAGGTGACCCAGACCAGCTGTCACACTATGTGGCAATAGCTAATGTCATGTTTTGTCCCAATAATTACCCAGAAACTTGCACTACTTCAGCAGCAACAACAAATAACCCAAAGCCCAGCTCCAGCCAGGTGATTGCTGTCATATTTCTGTGCAGGTTTGCCCCAAAATAAGCATGTACAGAAGCACCTCAGAGGAAACAACAGCCCTACTATGCACGTTCAAATGAATTGTTTGACACACAAGCTCCCAAGGAAGAGTTTTCCTGTAATAAACTGACTGGAGAAGGCTGGATGGATTTTGGATGGGAGGTCTGCTCACTGCTACTGCACAGGCACTTGGTTCAAGTGCCAGACATGGAAAATTTGAAACTGATCAAGAAGGAAAAAAAAGGAGACATCAAAAACCTTCTTGGACAAACACACAGGCACTAAAAGGAGGTGTGTGCACTCAAAGGGTGAGAAATGAAAGCCCTGTTGCTGTGTGCTAATTGAAGCGGGGCTGAGCTGCTTGCTCAGAGTCACCGGGACATTAAAGGAATTATTTCTCTTTGCTTCCTCAGATGGTCCAGAGCAGCAACTTTGTTTTGTGGGAGAAGCCCCAAAGTACCAGCACCACTAACTACAGACTGGGTGGAGCAAAGTTCCAAATTCTGCAGTTCCAAATCCCTGTGCTGCCTCTCCCTGCTGTGGTTACCCTGCACTGACACTCAACCCAAGCAGCACTGATGGTTCAGCTCATCCTGAACAAAAACCCCCAAACCTGCAAGACACAAAGTTTCCCCTTCCCAGAACTTGCACCTCCAGCTGGCTGCAGAAATGAAGGATGAATTGCTACACATTTCTCTTTCCCACTCTGAAGGTGAGTTTTTCAAGCCAAAGCACATCATTATTTGTGTGTCAGGGGAAGGTTTTTAGTGCAGTTCATAAAAATGTAGGTTCTAAAGCACAAGTTACAGCAACCAGAAAAAAGTCTGGGTCTATGCACTACCATATACCAGCCAAAGGTCCCATGACATGCTACTTGCCACAATTACTACTTGGAGCATCTATCATTTACACCTTGAGCTGTGTGCTAGTAACCTTTTACAACAGGATTTGCTTTTGTTCCCTAATCACCAAAAGAGATTTCAAAGCAATCAAATTCTACTGATGCAGACTCTTGAGCATATAGAGTATTTTGCTTGAGTATTTACAAATGTTTTTCTTATTCATGAGCCACCTTGTAAGCAAGAACTTGTTTGAACAACTATTCCTGGAAAATGAAAATAAGTTACAAATATGATTGTTCATTAATGCCACATGCAATATTCAAGGAGTTCTTCTTTCAGAGGTGTTTTGAGAATGAATTCATTCTTTTGTGTAGTGCTACAAAGGTGTAAAATGCTAAGTGTTAGATATTATTATACTACCAGTGTCTAAGCTTGTGGCCCCTCTTGGAAACACTTCATTTTTGTACATCTGAGAGGGGAAGGCAAAGGCAGCTAGAGAAAAGATAGTTGAAAACCTGTCTAGCATATTTCTTCACCCAAATATTGCTTTTAATGTATAATCAATCTTTATGGTCTGTTGCTGCAGGGAAGGTGTAATGGAATCAAGTTTTCATAAAATTGCAAGTTGCATGAATCTTTCAGAAACAAGATCATAACATTCTTCATTCCAAATCAATATCGATTATTCCTTAAGTTACATATAAATTGCTTTTAGCTGCAGACATTTCATGTCATACAAATGCAGTTAATAATGGGAAATATCCCTTTCACCACACTAACAATGCCATCCTGCTTGCTGGGCTCATCTAGGGAGAAAGATTATTCCCTTCTTTTCCTCATTTCCTATTTTAAATACATTTTAGCCAACCTGTGTATCCTGTTTGACTCTTGTTACAGCTGATCTGCGCAGAACTTTCCAAGAATAAAGTACTTTGTGACACACAATTTGCAAGTCTTGACCAAAAGGCCATTTCTTTTAGCTGGTATTTCCCCATTGAAGAACTGACCTCATTCTGAAGGCACATTACCCAAATTCTCTAGGCAAGAAGCAGAATTGAAATTATTCACACCAAGGAATGAGTCACAAATCACGCAGGAAACAAATCAGAGGAGGAGGCCCAACACTGGAAGTGCTGCATGGGCGGATTTCTACCAACGGGCCTGGAAATGCACACACAGGGTAAAAAAAGAATTAAAGTGAAATCCCTGCTGTGTTCCATCTTTCTGCTGTTTCCTCTCTATTTGCAAAATACACTTAAAATATAAACAAAATTGAATTTAAAAAGCCGCAACAGTGGAATCCACATTCTCAACAAACTGAGGAGAAGGCACAGGGGAAAGAGCTAAAGTAGGAAATCACTTGGACAAAAATTAGGGATTCAGCACATTGCTCCTTGGCTGGCTGCTCAGCCCAAATGGGGCCATTCACTGTGTGGTGTTCTGCCACTGCAGTTTTATGTGTGGCCAGCACAAAGGCCTGACCATCATTTTTCAGGGTTTATTTCCATACAAGGAAATACAAAGTTCTCTCTGCCGTAAAATGTTTTGCAATATCTTTCACGGCTTTAAAACCACAAAATACTCCTTACATTTTATCTCGGTGTTTAATGCATTTTAAGTTTACATTTGAGCTCTGATGATTAACTTTAAGAAACAAAGTAAACTGTGTGCTTTTTTAGCCCCTAAGGACAGTTATTCCTTCAGAATGTAACTGCAAAGATATTTTTACATTGTAGGAAACCAACTATAATGTACATTACAGCTCATTTTCCAACACTGGATTGCATCATAAATATATTTTAAGCTGCTGTGTTAAAATTATAGTGGAAAATTAAAACAAGCATAACCCATATTATTTAAGATGAATTTTACAGCCAAGTAAGAACCAAAATGAAATAAAAACACAGTATTTGCATCCAAGGAAATTTGGTAGAAATAACATAAAAAACCTGTTACGGCTAAAACCTACTTAGCAAAAAAAAAAAAAAAAGGAGATGAAAACATTTGCCATCTGTTGAGAGCATGGAACTGGTTCCCCCATTAGGAGCTGCAATCTCAAAGCCAGGGATTAAAATCCATAGCAGGGTCACCTCCCGAGGGCCAGACAGAAGTGGATGGAAATAACCAAATCTGGGAGCTTGTTCTGGTTTGGTTTTTTTGTCCATTAAATATGGAACATTAATTCACCCAAAACCCAAATTAGTTGTTGCAGCTGACAATCCTAACAGGCAACGTGGTGAACTATAAGGGCTGAGAAATATTACCTTTAAAACTGATGTGTACTTGGTCAACATTATCTTCTCCTTTTCACACATCCACAGATATACTCCACAGATCTATAAAAACCTGATACTAATTACTGCCTGCAATTAGAGACCCTGCTCATGGCTAACAGTGCATGAGCACATCACACAATGTGATTTTCGTGCTTTGTGCCACATTTGACCACATGAGAGAACAGAGAACATTGCTATGATGAGGAATGCATAATTAAAATATATTGGCCTTGTCTTATTTGCTGATGTTGGTACCAAAGACCAGAGCAGTAATGAGGACTTTGAGTCTCAAGACACAGAGTTTAAGAACACTGAGAACTAACTTTGTACAGGACAGAGGTTGATTTTTAAGCTGATAAATCTGCTTGCTGCTGCAGCAAAACAGAAAAGCCATGGCTAGTTCCAGTCTTTTGGCTGAAAGATTGATTTCTGTCCTGACATCAAACTCAGTATTTGTTACTTAATAAATAAATAAATAAATAAATAAATCAGGGTGAATATTTTTTTTTGCATTTTTTCATCTCTGTGTCCTTAACAGTCAAATAAAAATTTTACTTTTTTCAGTTCACTACCTCCAAAATATCTTTGAAAAACTACCAGAACTGGCAATGACAGGTATAAAAGTCATCAGATACTGGGATTTTGCAACAGTGTGAAGTATTACAAAAGATCATCATCAATACAAAGTATTGTACTCATCATAGTAATTTCTTGCCTCTATCCTAACAATTCAGATAAACTATGGAAAGCAGACAGTGTCCTGGTGGTCTCAGTGCCTTTGAGAAGTCCATTACCATGAGCAGGCACCTTCCCTTTCCTAAAGGACAGTGTTAAACCCAATTCCAGCAGATCCTCAACCAACAGTTGTTAGAATCACTGTAAAAGTAAAGAAAAAAGAAAAAGCAAAAGAAATTAAAGCTGAAGTGGCAGTACTAGAACCCCAACTTCCTGGCAGAGATGCAAATGACCCAAACAAAGGCACTGAAGTAGGCACCAAGGCATTAATAATTCAGAATTCACCATAACAATACTAATTATGGTGTTTCATGTGGCATTATTGAGAAGATAATACACACTTCTACAGGAAATTAATTATAATTCACCAAGTAACGTGTTAGAAAGTGTGTTTTTACCAGTCCTGCTGAAGTTTAAAAGCTGGATTTAAATCTCTACCTTGGTGACATGTTTTCAGAAAGCAGAGAGAGTTCAAAAGGATTTGACAGCAATTTTATCTCCACAAGATGCAGGGCTGAGTTTCTCAGCTAAGTAGCCTACAGGGAGAGGGATGGGAGTTTTGCTGGGTATTTCAGAGACCATGTGTGATTCTTCTGTAAGGCTTATCTCTCATCTCCCAGCTAGGCCAAGGGATCTAAGAAATCCCTCTCATTCAAATCAAATATCAGTCCAACTCCTATTGTTGCTGCCCTTATTGGAGATGCAATCCCCTTGATAGAGAAGGATGCACGGTGCTTCTTTAAGCACTTACCAATACTGCCCCTGCAGCAGAGAGGAGGCTTGCCCAGCCCATCACAGCCTAGGAAGCCTGAATTTATGAAAAACAAAATATTACTGCAAGGCTGTGGGTGGTTTTTAGCTACACTTTCAGCCCACAAAGTCAAATTCAGAGGCTTATCTGAGCAGGGAGTCTCACATCCCTGACATGTGGATGCACAGAGCAGTGAATGTCCTGTGGCAGGGCAGATTTGATCAGCATTTCCACACTCATTTACAACCCCCAGTGCTGCTGATGCTCACCAGGCTGTTTTGAGGCCCTGGTTCTCTGACTCCCCTCTGGACAGCAGCCTCAGGACACCCCAGCTCTGCACAGTCCTGTGAGGGTGAGTCCTGCTCAGACTCACACAGAGTTCTGCTCTCCACAAAACTGCCCAGGAACAATAACTGCCTCAAAAAGGTGCAGAGCCACAGGTTCATTACTGAGTCATTCAGGAGAACATTAATACAGAATCATTTGTGCCTTGGGGCCTTTGCAGATACCAGGTCCAAGGAAAAGTCTGCAAGAAGGGGAGTGGTGCTGTCCCCCCCAGTGTCCTCTCCCTCTGGCAGAAAGGGTGAAAGATCCAAGGACACCCATGAAAGAGAGCCCAGCCTGTGTCATGGTACAGCAGAAGCACCTAATTCACACATATCATCCTTTAAAAAAACTAAGCACGAGGCATTAATAAATTTGTGGCTTTATTAAGCCTGACCATTCCTTCTAAATCCCATCCCTAATTCTCTTTTCAACTGCTTGTACGTCTGGATCAAAGAAAAGATGGATTTGAGTGTATTTAAAAAACTGCTGAGCTTGGACACTGTTCTTAAAAATTACTAATTGTACCTTGCTAAAAAAACCAAATCACTTTTCTTGAAGTCTGGAAACAAGTCTCCTTGGAGGAAACACCCCCATCTCCAAACCTCACCCAGAGCAAAGCATGCATGGCAAAAGAGGCTGTTTTGGTTAATCACTTCTTCATGTGAACAGACAGATTGGTCAGGATAAACTGCCAGCACTGCTGACTCTGCCTGGCCCCTGCTCCCTCCCTTCACAGCTGCTCCAGCACCAAGAGATGCTTGGTTCCATGGCCAGGGCAGCTCCAACTGCTTGGTCTCCATCTCATGGAAAGCCATATGGAGAGGAGAAAGCTGCTTCCTAAAATAGCCTGTAGGTACAATAATCTGCCCTCAAGCCAGCCAAACTCAATGTTCATTTTTATTACCAGATTTTCTCAACACCCTCTGCTAACAAAGGAGTTGCCTCATCACATTTTTTCGAAGAACTTTCCTTTTTCAGTTCCATCTTTCAGACAGGCACACTAATCATATTCAAGGCTAGACCTGCAAGCAGGATGTAAATCACTTTACCAGCTCAGCTGCCATGTATTTAATAACTTATTCACAGTTGCAGGAGGAAAAAAAAGGTGAGATTATATAGGGGGGTAGACAAAGAGGGAATACAATTTCCAGGCATTATACAGGACTTCCCATAAATTTTTACAGTATTATGGTGGAGGGAAGCCCCTTCATGTTATTACAGGGGCTAAACCTGGAGCCAGAGTTAAAACCCTGTTGGTGTTTGATGCCCCTTGGGCACAGGAGGGAATTGCTGCTTGTAAGCAAGAGCAAGTGGAGGGAGAGTCAGTTTGCTGGGGGGAAAAAAAAAAAAAAAAAGAAAATAGGAAAAAAAAAGGTTTTGCTTGTCAGACAGAGCTGTACAATTGTCTGCAAATGCCAAGGAGGGCAAAACTCTCTGAAGACACGTCAAGGCCCTGATCCAGCTGTCAGTTGTTCTGGTAGGCAGAAAATGAAGGCTGACATGGGATAGGGATGCTCCGGGTGCCTGGTGGTGCAGCCCTTGCCACCCTGCACCCAGCCTCCCCCTGTGCTCCTGGAGCACAGGGAATGTGTTATGCAGATTTCCCTATTAGCATGATTGACCTAATATTGGATGACTCTGTACCCAAGTGCTTATGTGAAATAATAAGCCTGGCTACTGAGCAATTATTAAATACAAGGAATTGTTAAATCCTTGCATTGTACATATTCTAAAGGAAATTAATCATTTTGAACTCTGGAGAATACAGTTTTATAAGAAGAGAAGAAATAGCAAATACACAATAGGGTATTTAAATGCTAATACAGTCAAACAGTTTAAAGCATAGCACACATTTTAATATTGGTTTACTGAATACTAATTATGCTCTCCTAAGTAGCAGTAAGTAGCATTTATTATGACTTGTTGAAAGTATTGATCCAGATGGTGACAAGTGCAATTTCCCCTTCCCACAAATATCCTTAAAAACACATATTATCAGATTACCAAGTCTTCTTAAATCATGTTTTTCTAGGAATACCCTTCTCCAACTATCAGCAGCAGCCTGGTACGTTATAGCCCAGAATTATTTCAGCCCAACTGCATGAGGTAAAGGATAATGTTTGTTATACATGAGCCAAAATTTACTGTCCTCTGCTTAGGGCTGACAACTTTGCATGCTCTTTGCATCTGGTCACAGAGGAGCCTACACAGGATGGAGAGGAGTCTTACACAGCCCTTCCCTGTGCTCTGTCAGCACAACCAACTCTATTAAAGCAAGCAGACCATGCTTTGGGATGCTCTGAAGTGGTGCTGAGCTCATCCCATGGGTGGCTGGGCAGGTGGGGCTCAGGGCACCTAAATCCCCTGTGCAGAGACTCCAGAGGACACCAGCACTTCCACAACCCAAACAAATAAAACACTAAAGCCCTTTCATGCCCACTTCGAGAAGTCCCAGCCTTTGGGTCATCCCTTGATTTTAATTAAAAGGAACTCTGCTGAATTAGGTCAAAGGAGCAAATTCAACCATGCTGTTACCAAATCCAACTTGGCTGGGATAGAAACCAGCGTGGGATTTTTTTCCCCCAGCCTGTATGGTAAAGCTCTTCTAAACACATTGAGCAACAACTGTCATGAACACACAGCAGCTCATTCTTAAATGCATATTTTAATAGTAATCTTTAGTTTGATTAACGTGCAATACCCGGTGCATTAAATGCAAATTAAATATGCACTTAGTAAATTCAATTTAAAGCTTTTCTGTTTTCTTTTATCTGTTACATCAAAGATAGCAAAAAAAGTAGTGGCTTTATTTTTTTCCTGTGCTTCAGAAACATAATGTGAATAGGGCTGATTTAACGGGAACATGAATGCAAAAGTAGAGTCAACTCTATTAACTTTTACAATTTTGCTGCAGAAATTGTTTCTCTTGATATTTTAATTTCGACTCTGCTGATCGAGGAAAGAAGCAAGGTCAGGACCTCTGCTGCTGTTTCTCAGACTGCACAAGATCACTTAGCATAATTCAAGCAGTTGTAAAAAATTAGTGCTGCACACTACGATAAATGGGCTTGTGTTTGTGTCTCTAATGGGGCAGGATTAGGGTAAAAAAGTACCATTTCTGTAGTTCAACTGAAATAAACATTACAAAAGGCCAATTTACACTTCAAGATTGCATGCAATGACAGAATGTTTAAGAAATTATTTCAGTCTAGCATTATTCTGCCATATAGCTGTAAGTAGGCCATTCACTACAATATCCCAGCCTTCTTTCTCTGCAGCAACAAATCACAAATGTTTTACAATTTAGTTTTATCACAAAAATTAAAGATAACAGTTCTGTGTTTGCACTGTCACAAGGGTAATGTATCATGGCTGAGAAAGTAACAAAAGAATCCCAAACTGATGAAATTAGCACCATTAAAACTCACCACTAGGAACTTTACAACCCAAAACATCCACTTTTTATATCTGTCAACCTGATACTAAAAAACCCACAAAGCAAACAGATTATAAATAATCCCCTTGTAATTTGCTGCTTCTGATGAGCAGGTGAAAAGTCACACACACACCCCCTTTTTATACCCCCCTTGACAGCTCTCAGTTTGAAACCACAACTTTTCCAAGTGTAAAGGTATTCGAGTACACACAATTAACAAGTTATCTTGTGCAAACAAAATGGCCAAATCCCCTTCCCACACTCCCACTCCCAGCACCTCCTTTTGGAAGAGAAGTTAGTTGTGGCAGGTGATGCACAGAGACAAAATGGTTTTCAAGAGATTGGCAAAGAGCTTTACACTGAATATCCTGTTTGATTACGACTTCATGCAACTGCAAGTCAGTGTGATAATGCCAGAGCCATTCAATCCCAGTGCTGCTGGAAGGCTGCCAAAGCAATTAAGGTTGCTGACTTGGCCATGAAGCTGAGAATATATACAACAATTTTACACCCCATCGTACTGTGGTAACGGGTACTTGCACCCACAGAGGAGGCAGAGACAACTGCAAAGTGTGGTCTAAGTCAGTGCACGGAATATTTACCAAGAGCACACGGCTCTCAGATGGGAGATAAAACCCCTGCTGCCAGCGTAGCCCCAAAACTGGGAGAAGGTTTGTGTCCTGAGGGGCACAGGGCACAATTTGTCTTTCATATATTCATAGGGGAAGCCCCCAGAAGGAGCAAGCACTAAGACACAACAATGAGGCACAGCCTTACAAATCTGGGGATGCAGATGTAGGAACATACCCTGAGTTTACACATCTGCCAGCCCAGCTCCCCTGTCTCAGATTCCTGTCTAAGCTCCACGTTCTCCTCCCAGCTCTGATTCCCAGTGAGGCCGTGCAGGATCCACCAGCCCAGCAGATGGAAAGGCAGAAAGCAGGGCTATGGAGGACACAGCTCCAAGAACACCTCCAAGAGCATCTCTTAGTCCTGGAGTGAGCACAGAAGAGAAACAAGCAGGTGCTGGGGCAGCCTTTGGGAAGGAGCATAACCCCAGACACACAATTACTGTAGAGCTGTGATAGCTCTGGGCTACCTGACCAGGCAGTCCCTGATGAGGGGACAGCACAGAGCCACAAACATGTGAAAGGGTGGATTATCAAATGGAACTGTGCAGAGCTCACAGCAGCAGCCAGCAGCCTTTATGTGCTGCTTAATATAATTATCAATATATGGAGGAAAAAATAAAAAAGGGAAGTAAATGAGGAGTTGCCATAGCAACTGTTACCTCCAAGGAATATGAAAGATATGGGACCACCCTCACCCAGGGAATGTTTTATTTATTGTTTCCTATTTTGAATGTTCAGCAAAGTTCTGCTGCTGGACACTGCTGTGCAGGCTGGTGACCTTCTCTGGGCAGCACTTGGCATTTTGTGGGTGGGTTGTGCCTGGAGAGAGGCCCCTGGTTTCCAGTGCTGACAGGCAGGACCAAAGGCAAACTCTGCCATCAGCACAGCAACATCTGCTCCTAATTCCAGTGCCTGCTGATGGTCAGCACCTCCCCTGCTAAATTACAGCATGGCCCCAATTTATAAACCAGCTAAATAACTATTACAGGGACAAAGACAGAGAAATTCACTCCAATCCTGGCAAAGATAAGCCTGTAAGGACTCACAGGTTTTCCTATTTGTTTGTGGTTTTTTAACCAGGCACTGGTTTTGCCCTGAATCACTGTTTCACTGATAGCTGAATGTCCATGCAAGGGATTTTGAAGCACATGCCTAAACCCCACTGGCATTAATGGGACAAAAGCACGTGTCAAAACACTGAGCTGGGCACAAATGGTGACAAAAACATCATTAGTAAAGTTGAAGCTTTGAGGAATTCCAGCCTTTACACCACCAAATTTAGGCACATGTCTATGTAACATTGCTACTGCTGGACAGAACTGAAAAATTGGGATTTGGAGCAAGGGGGGAGAATATCACTATGTCAGGATCCTGCTCAGTGGCCAGGACACAAAGGCACAGCAGAAAGAAACGAACACATGGCTTAATATAACTTCATTAATATAATACAATATTGGAGGTCATCTTCAGAGAACACAGCATTTTGTAGATACCCCGTTTTTATGAATGGATCCCACAAGAGAAGGAAGTAAAGGGTAAAATGCAAGATTTAATAGTAGTAATAGTAGAAGCACCATCAGTGCTGCTTATTAAAATTAAATAACCCAACCTAAAATTCTATGTAGCTGCCTCTACAAAACTGGATTGTGTTCATAAACTCAAAAAATTATTTGAATTCTCATTTTTGTTGAGGCTAAGCTTTGTCCCTGTGGCATCAGCAGACTGTCCATCCCCCTATTTTATTTCCTGATCAGCTTATGCATTTTCCTTTCTTTTCCTGCTGTAGTGTTCTTTAGAGATGCACTGTTAATTCTGCCAGCAGAGACAACAGGCCCTCCATTCCCACTACCTATTTCTTTGAATAACAATCTAAATAATATTTCTAATCCACAGATAATCCATTAATATTACATTAGTGGAATGCCAATGCACTTGCACGTAACATGAAATATAAACTTCTAAAAATAAAATCAATATTATCAGCTGGAAGTAGAAACAGGATGACAATGCTGAAACACAAAATAAACAACGATTTTAAAAAGGCAGCCTTCGTTCTCCTGTGCATCTCATTAAATGAAGCAGACTGGATTTATATCAATCAAAGTCTGTGCTAGCTTTAAAAGGTAAAAAAGCAGAAAAATTCAAGCTTACTCTTGGAAGCAGAGACACAGAATTCAAATCATCCTTCTAAAAAAAATTCTCATTTTAAAAGTGTCATGTATTGAGCAGCCATAGCTGAACAGCAGCTGACAGTGGCAGTGCAACATTCCCTTGGTTGGGTTATGCCACATGAAAGAAAGAAATTCACCCTTATTTTTCTGCCTTGAAAAGTGGAGATTTCTTTTTTGCCTGCCCCACAAGACGCGCCCTCAGCAATGGAAGGAGCGGCGCAGAAATTCTGAGTGTGGACGGGCGCCAGCAGCACAGCAGCGGCTCAGCCACCAACCCTGCTCTGCTCCAAGGCAGGGGGACAGGCAGGCAGCAGCAGTGAGAGGTGAGAGGGGGGCAGGAGGAGGATGAGCACTGCAGGACACTGGCACAGTCACTCTTCCCTCCAGGCACAAGATGGGCAGCCAGGAGCAGCGCAGCTTCCTCCACCACAGCAGCTGTGCCAGCAGGAGCTGCAGCCTTAAAAAAGACACATATCCCTGTTTTCTTTTCCTACTATTTCCTGTCCTAACTTTCTAGCTTGCTGTGCTGCCAAGGCTGAAATAACATCCCATCATTTTAGGGAGAGCTGTGAACTCCGGCGCTCACCCGCCAGACGGGAGCTGTGAGCCAGGGCAGGTGCAGGAAAGGGCTGGCAAAATGGGAAATGTGCCCTTAGACACGCCTGAACTCCTCTCAGTATCCAGGCCAGAGTGGAACAGCTCAAGGGAGAGGTGCTCAACCCACTGAGATGTGTGCACATGTAACACACTGGGACCCAGAGGGAGTGTATTTGATTATTTTATCTGAGCAGAGCAGGAGAAACCACCAGCACCTTCTGCTCCTCCCTCCCCAGTCCTCAGGGATGTGGAAATCAGGATGATCTCCTAGGACAGGAGAGAGCTGAGCTCCAGCCTTACTCAAGGACAAGGGAAAGGCAAGACAGTGACTTTGAGATTTTGAGCTCTGTGCTTGTAGGTGACACAGAGGACAAAGAGATCCTTCAAGCACAACATCCTTCCACAGCTCTGCTCCCCCCCTTTACCATCACCACTTCTCCCACAAGTGTCTGAAATTACTGTCCTGTATAAAAGCTCTGATGGAAGGGCTTGTCTGACACAAATTTTCTTTGTCCCACCCTGACAATATTTTTGGCAAGTTTTGTTGGTTTTGCCCTTTCTCCCCACCCCATTTCACATGAGGAAAAACAGAGATGGGGAAAAAACTCTAAAAGCATGTTAATCCAAACAGAGAATGTGCTTTGTTTGCCATCTTGTAAAATCAATAATTCATGTTAGTCATGCAGCCAAACTTGTAGGCAGAAAGGGATTGTCAGCTGAATTTCCTGATGGGACACCACAAATGCTGCATTGTCCCACAAACCCTCCAGCAAAGGAACTGACCCCAAATCCATTAAGGGATGACTTCCAGCAGTGCCCAGCTCTGACATCTCCAGGGATGGGCAGGAGGAACTCTGCCCTGACAGACTCACAGCTCCATGTGACACAAGCAGCACAAAACCCCTCAGGAAGGGAACGAGGGCATCTCCACTTCATCTCACCTTTATTTCAGTGTGGGGCAGAGCTCCAAGGGACTGCAAGGCAAAGCAGCACCAGCAGAAGCAGAGAAACCTCCCCGTGCTCACACAGCCATGAGGCCTTTTTGGTGTCACACACACTCGGTGACTGATGATGGCAGAAGTGGATGTGGGGAGAAGTTGTCAGGATTTGATGGTTTAAGTGAAAGACACTTCAAGGGAGAAGAAAATGTTCAAATGATAATAAGGCCCATTTCACTCATGCACTTTAAAATGGCAATAATCCATTTGATGCCAGAAAGAAGAAAGGAAGAAAAGAATCAAAGAACAATAAGAAAGATGTCCTGGCTTATAATTGTACTCTCTTCCTCTATAAAGTCTGTAGCCCTTTTTCTTCCTGCTCTATCCTGAATCTTTCACAGCTGCAAAGCCCCCAAGCTACAGACAGGTTTCAGTCCACTAAAGACTGTCTGTGGCTTATTACAGCTGAAGATCCATGATGAAGGGCTGAAATATCCTCAAGTTTGCACACTTGAACAACACTAGAGATAAGAACAAACTTTAAAATCCTGGATAATCCTCACTTTACTAATAAGCAATTTTATCTAAATCCTCCTTTAAAAAAAATCATGCTTCCCTGAGTGATGCTGGGGGAAGGAAGTTACCACGTCCAATTTCCAGCTCTATTCAACCAGTATTAACCTGAGCTCCTGCCAAGTCATGGGGGCTCTTCGGTCCCCCTCATCTCAGCTGCCAGGAGTTCCATCCTCATCCTTTCTCCTGACAATCTGAGGTTTAGCTCTCTCCAGGCTGCCTCCCTATGGTGCCAGGTATCCCACTCCCACTGCCCTAATGCAGGCTCCCATCTGTATCACAAAATACTTGTTCTCTCAGCACCCTTGAGAGGGAAAGAAGTGCAATTATGCTTTTATGGCTCCAAAGACATTTATATTTTGAAGCCCTCAGCTCTGATTAAACAAGCTCCATTTCTGAGTACCCAGAGCAGACCCCACAACATTCAGTGAACCTGAAGTCTCCCTTGTCTCCATTCACAGGGAGGCTGCTTTCTCACTTGGCATTTTTGGGCTAACACATTTGCACCTGGTGAAAATGGATCAAGATTCCAGGAGGAAGCACAGCTCCATCCAAATTATGGCAGTTAATTAATCAACACGTTCCAAACCCTTCACTGTATGCCAAACACTCGCCAAAGGACCCTCCAGCAAGCACTGCCTCACTGCAGGACAGGCACACACAAAAGAAAGGCACTTTTTTCTTTATTTTCACCCAATAAAGGGTGAAATTGAAGAGGCTTACTCCATGATAAGACCCCCAGGAAAATACCACAACATCCACACAAAACCTGTCCCAGCCCACAATCAAACCTGGAGTCCAAGTGATGCACGTCTAACAGGAGGAGCTAGAGTGGAACTCGGAGCCTGTGTGCAGAGCCCTAAATCAAATAACACAACACACAAGTTATTAATCCAGAAATGAGCCCAGGGAGCAGCTGATGAGCTGTGTCTGACTGCTCCAGATGTGTGCAGGCAGTGGCAGTGACAGGGCAGCACAGCCACACTCACACATCCGACTCATTAAATGCCAACAGCAGCACAGGAACCTACCCTGGGAAAAAGGGGGAAATGGGCATCACACAGCTGATCCTCTGCAGGAACAGAGCCCCTGCTGAGGGGAGCAGAGAGCTGAGCAAGGGCTGAATGCTGCTCTGGAGGCACAGGCTGACCCACAGAGCCTTCAGCGTGTCACTGCAGTTCTTCAAAGCAGAGCTGGAGCACAACCACAGCTCTGAAAACGTTTCCATTGTGCAAACTCTGCCTGGCTTCAGTTTTAATTTTGGGCGCCCTTTTTAGAGGATTAACTGTGCAGCACAGGAGTGCATTCCAGCTGGCTCTGCCCTGGCAGAGCTGATCCAGCAGCAGGGCAGGACTTGGGATCACATCAGGATCCTCCCACGTTGTGTCCTCGCATGGCTCCCAGAGCTGTGGCCCTAATTAATGCAGCCACATCAAAAGAAGTGCACTCATAGGTGTGCAAAGGTGCTTGGAGGCTTTGCTGGGTGAAAAAAAAGCACCACAGCTCCTCACATGTGAAAACCTCTGCCTGCCTCCCTCTGCCCCAACCCAGCAAGCTGTAATTGTAATACAGGGGATGAAAGACAATAATTAGCTCTGAAAATAAATTGAGTACAGTTAAACAATCTCCTTGCTGCAATCTTCAATTAAAAAAAATGAAAGGAAATGAATGAATAATTCCTTTCCTCCTCAGGGAATAAGGGAAACCAGATCTCCAGAAATAGGGAGTACAAACAACAAGGCAAGATCTATTCCCAAACAAATTCATCTACAAGGCAAATACATTAGAACTTTTTTTTCCATTAAAACATATTTGTTTCTCAGCTTATGAACCAAACAGAGCAAACTGCACATACATTTGAAATTCTACATTAAAAATGTGTGTAAACATTTCCAATAATCAAGATGACTGTGAAATGTTTGTGCCAAGTGTTTCAATAGCTCTTCTTCATTTGAAGATGGTTCATATCCATCACATGGTATTGGTTCCAGGCCCAGTGTTTCAGCCTGAAGTACTCAAACATCATGAGTCAGTTCCCCTCAAAATCCTTTCAGTGACTTAAAATGAGACACAACATACATAATTCTTGGGAATGTTTGAAACTGCCTTTTATCTTACAGGAATCTACACCGCTCATTTTTCAGGCTGCTTTTTTCTATCACTAAAAAGGTAGAGAATTTACCACAAAAATTAATATATTGAATGTGAAAAGGGCCATCTTCTAACATTTATGTTATTCCATGAACTGGAGGGTTAGAACACCGTTTATGATGAGGGAATCCTGAAGGTCAATTTGCTGCTCCTTGGTTGTGAGGGTGATTTGAAGCCTTCCAGACTCCCACTCATTTGGTTGCAGGAGTGAAACCCAGCAGGCAGTGCACCAGTGTCACCCCATGATGACACTGACACTGCATAGGGCCCTAAATTATTGAGCTGCCAGGTAAATAATGCTGCTGGCAAGGGGAACAGATGCCTGGGATGTGGCATGTCAGAGTGCAAACACACCTAGGCAAGCTCCTGTTCCTGCTCATCTGGGTTGTGCCTTTGCAGTGACTTCTCTTTTTCACACTCTCACTGTGCCTTTTGCTCATGGCATTTTCTCAGCAGCCATCACCAGCACATCTCGTGTCCAGCCTTGCCAGGCTGTGCCAGCCCCAGACTGCCAGAGACAGCCACGCTGCCTGAACATGTCAAACAGCAGAATTGTCACATTTCAGCCTACAGGAAGCTTTCACAAGCTTAAAACCTCACAAGCTGAAAGCCCCACACTCAAAACCCAACACAACACCACATCAACCCTCAAACAAAATGAAAAAGAAAGTGCCAAGAGCTCATCATGCATAGGAAGTAAGTGAATACAGAGTTCTGCAGGGATTTTATTTAGTTCTAAAGTCAAATGCTCTGTCTCCTTGATAGGCAGAACCCGTGCCTCTATCCTTCCAAATATCAGCACAAACAACATGAAAAGCTGCCCAGATATTTTTCTTTAATCTCAGCCTTAAGACAGCCTATAGTCAGTTCGGTTTGTTTAAAGCCAGAGAAGCTCAGGATCAAAATATTCCTGCAAAGTAACCATTCTACAGCCTGTTGGACAGCAATGTTACAAAAAAAGGAAAGGAAAAAAATCTCACCCTTACACTCGCCAGGGTTGGTAGGGGAGTGCTGCATAGAATTGTCACAATAAGTTAATATGACAGTGTAAAAGCCAATACTCACCCTGGGATTACACAATAAATAGACTCCATTAAACTACTCTGTAAACTCTCCTGTGAGAAATTTCTCTTTGATCCAGAACTTAATAGGAATTATTTAATCATAATGAGATGGTAATAAAACAGCATCACCTGAATAAGCTATTTTATTACCTGTTTCATAATTAGCTCTTCTTCATTATAATTCTTTCAGATACTGGGAACTATGTTAAGGCTCACAGAAAATACAGAGGTGATTGATGACAGCCAGTGGGGCTTCATGAAGGGAAAATCGTGCCTGACAAATCTGGGGCCTCCTACAAGGGGGTTACTGTGAAGGTAGGGAAGGGAAGAGGGACCCACATTGTCACCTGGGCTTCTGGAAAGCATCTGCCACTGTCACATCTGTCACAGCTGCACAACAGCCTTGTCCCTAAGCTGAGATGGGCAGGGATGGGTTTGCAGGAGGGTTTGGGGATTTTTTTTTTTTTTTTTGCTGGGTTACTTTTCCTTACCATGGTTACACAAAGCCCTGCGTTGGGACCAAGGAAGTGACAGAAAAATCCAAGAAAAATGAGATCACTCCTGAATTTGTGCTCACAACAGAATACATGCTTTAACCCACCTCTACTGAGGATGTTAACACACTTTTTTTTTTCCCAAAGATTAAGAAAATTTGGTTGCAGCTCCTGTGAGAAAGAATTGATCATTTGCCTTCTCCAGCCGTGGACCAAATGTTGAGTTTCTGCACCAAAGACCTTAAAAACTGCAAATTCAAGATACAAGCTTGGAAAAACAGGATGCTTTTTTTCAGCAAAGCACATTGTTGAGTATGACTGGACAACTGCTACTGAAGCTTTCCAAAAACCACCTGGCACACACCACATAAAATACTCACATGAATGATTTATCTGAATTTGCCAAAATTACCCATGGACAGGGTCAAGGGTCCCTAAAATAGCCTTGAACCCTTAAAAAGCCCTGAAAATAAGGGCAAAGCACATGCATACACTAAGCTATTTAAAAATAATGGGACATAATAAGATTCTACATTTCTGAGGTGGGTTTTTGACCACACAGATTCATAACCAGAAGCCCTCACAGAGCATCCCAAAATTTTCAGAGACCATACACTCTGGACAGCTGCACATCTCTCAAACTGCAAAATCAATGTTTCACCCTTTATTTCTCCTTCACTCTAAAACTTTATTTAAAGATATGAAATCTTGCCACCACAATGAGTTTTTTCTCCCTCATGTGTATTTTCACATGGATACCATAAAAGTTAAAGAGTATTAGAATGATTTTGTAATACTTTGGTATTGATAAGTTCCTTTACTGTAATATGAAATCCATCAGAGTTGGTTTTTTTTTTTCTTAGAGCTCATTCTGAGTCTTCAAAAAAGCATTAACAGATAACCTGACAAGCCTTTAAATGCTGTTGAGCTCCTAACACAGAATTCATGCCAGAAACCAAAGCCCTGGCTGTATACATGGGAAGTGTTAGGCAAGTTTCACTCCAGTAAGAATGTAATTGGATTAAAACACATCATTTGATAATTTTGCAGTTAGTCACTGAAATAAGCATGTAAGTAATTTCAATTTTGCAGAAAAGTAGTCCTCTTAGTGGAGTCATGCAATTTGGGAGGGAATTACTTTTAGGAAATTTTGAAAGATAGTGCTATTTAAAATCATATTAAAGATGTAACTGAAATTAAAAAAAAAAAAAAAGTTGTACAAAATTCTGTCAATACCTCAATTTGTGAATTAACCAGCTCTTGATATTCAACTCTACTAGAGTGATTATGGGCTACAGCCAAGAAGGGGCATGTGTGATAAATATCTCTTTTTATGCCTCCATAAAATGCTCTTCTATCATGAATAAAAAAAGTAGATAAACAATCTGTGATGACAAATTAGCATTTAAAATTTCTAGGCTATCTAACCTCCTCTGCACGTTCTCTGAACAAACACTAATAAAGTGTTCAGCTCTACAATGAAGCTGTTCGGGTAGCTAAACAGTAATGGAGCAGATGCTTAATATCAGCCTTTAAGCCTCAAAATGTACAAATACAATTAATTGCCAGCCCAATTTTGGAGGCTGAGTTGTTAGAAAAAGAAGTGTCTTTGAAATTCTGACTGTAGGCAGAATTTTTCTTTTGGAGGGGGAGAGTGGGACTGTAGGCAGAATTTTTCTTTTGGAGGGGGAGAGTGGTGTGCTATTTTAGCATAATTAAAACCTTTCCAGTGCAAGCATCACCTGCACCGCGTTCTTCCCACCCCATCCGCTGGTACTGAATTCTTCTTACTGAGATTCTTTTTGTTACACGGGGAAAGTCAGGACCTGAGCAACGTGGATTGTCTTTTTTTAAAAGGACAATTGCACCATTCAGCTCTTCACAATGGAAGCAATTTGAGGTTATCAGTCTGTTTGCATGTGTTTTCACAGTGCTCAGCACAATGAAACCCTGACCTTAATTACTGGCTATCATCATAAAACTACCACGGTTACTACCACCAGCCCTGAGTCAGAAGCTTTGTTTTATGCATGATTACTAGCTGGTGAACCTTCCCTGATCAAACTGAGCGGAGCACGGCTGAAAATAAAATAAGCATTTAAAATAAAATCAGTTTTCATAGTCTAAAGTGCTGCTGGAAATAGGACAATATAAGCTATTCATTCCCAACACTGCTGCTGCGAGTACAATCTATGGTTTATAATTAACAGATATACAATACTTTTCCCCTGCTACTCCTTTTTTAAGCTCTCCTACATTTATGACTGTGCTAATTCCCAGTGGAAGTGCCTACACTGCAATGCTGCTGAAACTCCCCTCGCAGCACAGTCCTGCTGATACACAGCATTGATCCAGCAGCAATTGCTGCCTGGCTGGGAGAGAAGCTGCTCATTGCTGGTCTTTATTTCCCCCCGTGCTGCTCGTGGGGCCGTGGGATGGGTGCAGAGCCCAGAGCCAGCAGGGATGTGCCCCTGGTACCTGGGAGCAAGAGGGGCCCTGCTCCAGCTCTGCTCCATTTCCCTCCCTGTGACCCAGACTGGGCTAAAAAGGCCACAGTATCACCAAGGCAGGGCAGCATTTCAGACAGGCCAGTGGATTCTGATGCACTTGGACCCTCCCCAGTTTTTCCCCCTGTGAAGCCCACGGGAGGGGTGATGCCACCCAAGCTCCTGGCAGGTGAAGGAGGGATGGAAGAGGATTATTACATCCACATCCCTTTAGGCTGCACATTCCAGAAACAGAATCAGCCTGGTACTACTTAGCATGTGGCCCTCAAGGAAAAAAACCCAAAAAAACCAAACAAAAATCCAGCAAGTTTTAGGGAGATCTCTTCCAATCCCTGCCCAGTCACAGCTCTCAATAGATGGGAAGAAAGGAAACCCAGGAAAAGGCTGAATTACACTGCCACATCCATCACTCTGAACTCCATCAATTTCTTTATTTCTTCTCTACAACGAAGAGCAAAGTACACACCTTAATTTTGCTGACACTAACCCTGCTCAGTAAATAAGCATTCTGTATCAATATTTACTCCTCGCTGCACAATAATCCACTGCTGGAATTCAAATCTTCCTCTCTCCCTTTCAGAAGCCTCAGCTACCCTGAAAAAAATCAATCAGCTGTAGCAGTCACTCCTGAAGGGTTCATAACAGCACAACTGAGTCACTGGACAAACCCAAAGATTATCACCCAAAAGCCAGTTCCCTCTACATGACATTTCCTCTTAAATTCATCACCAGCTACCTGGGACAGGCATCAGCCCTGTGCAGTGTATTTAGCAAGGCTCAAGGAAACACCCAGACCCAGCAAACAGGCTCAGAGGCACCTCCATCCCAACCAGGAGGAGCTCTGAGGGCCTGTGGGGCATGGCCAGAGCATCCTTCCTTGGTGGAAGCCCAGAGGGGAGCATCTGGCAGGCTGGGGGTTACCTGGGGAGACAGGAGCAGCCACAGCAGCAGCAGCAGCCACCCAGAGAGCCCAGGAAAGCTGCTACAGGCAGCAGCAAGGACAAGGGTGGGAAACACAGGAAGCTCCTGCCTTTCAATCATATCAGTGTTTTGGGTTTTTGTTTGTTTGATTTTCGTTCCCCCCCTTTAAATGCAATTTCCAAGGGAAGCTTTGCCCCTGCCAGAAGGAGAAAGGAGAGCGATTCAATTAATAAAAACAGATTACCTTTTACCAAGTTAAATAAAAGCCAATAAAAATGAAATACCAATGCACATGGCAGATTTATGCTAACCACTTCATTGCAAGGCAGACACACCTGGGTATGATATTAAAAAGATCAAATTAAACTTTTGTGACTGCAACAGCAGGTGACAGAGCAGCACTTTCCCTTACAACATCTTGTGACTATAAAGTATATCCTTGCCTTTTGCCTGAACTCACTTTCCAGCCTTCCTGAGAGAAGTAAATACTATTTCATGCACTTCTGCATGACCTTGCACACACCTGTGGGGAAGGGGGAGAGGGCTGACACCAAACCCAGTTCCCAAACCCAGGAACTGCTTTTCAGGAGTATTGCTGACCAGATTCCAGAGCTACAGCTTCTACATAATGTTAAAACTTTGTGTTTGCTAAGTGCCACACTGCTCTAATAATGTGTCTACAATGAAAACACAAAGCCACGAAAGGAGCCTTCTGTTTAGACACCATGAGCAGTCTGACCTCTTTCATCATAGCCAGCACCATGTCAGAATTCTTTTATTAGCAGAAGTCACAAAGCAGTAGAAAACAGTAAGATCCCATATTGTGTCAACTCTAACTGGGGACAATCAGCCTAATGTCTAACAACAACAGCAGCCACTATCAATGTGGCAGCTTGGGGTGAAGGGTGTTTAGCTTATTATTCCTGAAAAGTCATTATTACTTCAGCCTTATTTGCACACACATCATACACAGCTGAATGCATCCCATTCTTGTCATGCCATGCAGGAAACAGTCTCCCCATTCCCTGGAAATGAGATTTTTCACTGCACCACGACACCAGCACAGTGTACACGGCTCAGATGGAGACAGCCAACCAAAGGCTGCTGGTCAGTGACTCAGGGAGTGCAGAGAACCAGCATTCCTGAGAATCCCTGAGAAACAGTGTCCCCATTCCCTGGAAATGAGATTTTCCACTCTGTACCATGACACCAGCGCAGCATTCAAGGCTAAGATGGAGACAGCCAACCAAAGGCTGCAGATCAGACTCAGGGAGTGCAGAGAACCGGCATCCCTGAGAATCCCTGAGAATCCCTGAGAAACAGTGTCCCCATTCCCTGGAACTGAGATTTTCCACTCTCTACCACGACACCAGCACAGTGTTTATGGCTCAGGTGAAGACAGCCAACCAAAGGCTCAGATCAGTGACTGAGGAGTGCAGAGAACCAGCATTCCTGAGAATCCCTGAGAAGCAGTGTCCCCATTCCCTGGAAATGAGATTTTCCACTCTGTACCACGACACCAGCGCAGTGTTTATGGCTCAGATGGAGACAGCCAACCAAAGGCTCAGATCAGTGACTGAGGAGTGCAGAGAACCAGCATTTCTGAGAATCCCTGAGAAACAGTCTCCCCATTCCCTGGAACTGAGATTTTGCACTCTCTACCATGACACCAGCACAGTGTTTATGGCTAAGATGGAGACAGCCAACCAAAGGCTCAGATCAGTGACTGAGGAGTGCAGAGAACCAGCACTGCTGAGAATGGGAGCTGCTGGATTTCCAGCCACCCACCATCCAACGTGCTGTGACAGCAGCTCCCACAGGCACTGCCTGCACAGGCACCTCTGCTTTCCCTGGGTGTTTACTACAGGAGTGGGGCCTGGGCACCAAGGGAAGAACCAGCTCCCACCCCCGCCCCGGTCCTGTGAAACATCCAAATTCAATTAGTTATGCTTTCTCTCTCCTTCCACTGCCTATGCAGTTGATTTCACACTGTGACAAATGCAGCCTGGCTTTGAATTTCTGCAGTGAAAGTTGACTGCCCAAATGCGTGCAGGAAGGAAAAAGCAAAGTGATGCAATAGTGGCCAAGGTGAATTAATTTAAATTTTAAATCAACACTTGTAAAGCAGTTTTTTAACACCACTCACCTTGGCTTTCCTCCCTCCAGAAAAAAGTACCATTTTAAGCAATCAGAAAATCCTCAATTTCATGTTCCTGGTTATGTACACAATATTTTCCATTTTATATCATCACATCACGGAGAATTGTTGGAGATTAAGTGTCTGTTTACCTTTTAGCACAGCAGTGGGGCTGCTGGATTCCAAGGCAGGATGTCCAAGCTGAGGATAAACAGTCCTTTGGCCCACTGGGTGCTTTAACAAGCAAATGTTCAAATGACTTTATGAACAGTACATGGAAAACTGTCCCGAGGAGGAGGAGGATGATGATGAAGCACAGGTTGGAGTTCTGAGAATCACCACCAACACATTTCCACCCTGCAGTGCTCTCCTCCTTCATGCTACACCTGCACTTGCAATCAGCCCAGCACTGCTGGGACACCAAGCAGCTGCAGAGATGAGGAGCTCCCCTCTCACCTGGGTTAAGCAGGGCCAAGGAAAAGTCACATTTTGGGGCCAAACTGAGAGCAAAGCCAAGAACACAGATCCCAGCAGTCCCTGACCTTCTGCACTTGTCCTCCTGTTCAATTGAGCAACTACAAACAAGCACTTTGAGGCCACCCTCACAAGATTTGCAGAATATTTCTCCACATGCCCTTTTCTCTGAGACTTAGTATTAAAAAGGCTCTTTGAAAATTACTTTTGTCTATTTAATTAATCTTTTGCCCATATAAAAATCTTAAAATGATTATGAACACATTCAATTTTACTTTCATTGATTTATCTCCATCTGATGACCTATTTTATCTTTTATAAGGCTCACAATAGCAGAACTGGGTCATAATGGAAGTAATACAGCAGAGTAATGTACATTTTGGCGAGCCCTGGTATTAAACCTCTCACTCCTCTCTGCTCTGTCCCAAATGAAGCCTATTACAGCAATTGGATCTGGACTGCTTGGACCAAGCTCTGTCAATTTGCATGATTCAACCTAATTTTGACAGCCCCAATCCTGACATCCAGAGCACCAAAACCAATCCCAGCAAGGGAGTCCCACAGTGCTCCTGCACAAACACACACAGGACCAAAGTGGCCACAGCAGCCTGGTGGGAGGTTTTAGGAATGACATGGAGAAAATGAGAGGAAAAAGAGGTCACCTGAAGCCCAGTGGGGAATGGTGAGAATAATTTCAGAGCAGAACCTGCAGTGGGGCAGCAGCACTAAAGCTGGCCTTGGTTTTCAGCTGGAAGTCCAAGGAAATGATTCAGCTACATAAGTCTCCACTGCCAGTAAGGAGTGTCCTTGCAAAACTCTGAGCATGGAAACAGCCTGGGATCACCCAGCTCTGGGCTGAGGATGAAGCCCAGCAAAGTCAGGGCCTGTGAAGGGCATTATTTGGTTTGCTGCTGAGCTCCCAAGTCCCACAAGTCAAGTGCTGCTGGCTGAAATCAAGATAAAACAAGCTGTATCTACTTTGCTGCAGGCTGCTTATCAGCAGCGTGGAGACATCCCAGAGACTCATTATATACAATATACATGAGAGATGTGGAAAATAGTTCCTTCCAATTTATTGTAGTATCAATGTCCTTAGGTGATAGATTCTGTCTTTGTGAATACTATTAAGAGCACTGGCACAGGGAGCCTTCTGAAGACTTCTTTTTCCAGGTGAGATCCACCTCAATTAACCCAGTGAGTACAGGGGAGATGAAGTTTATAGGCTGCTACTCAGAAGTTGCTTGAATTTCATTTCAAACAGAAATTCATCACCATGGGTGAATTCGCCCACTTCAGAGGGCTGGTAAAAAACACTGACAGCACTCTGGCATCCTTGCACAATCACACCTTTAAGTGAAGTTTTGCATCCAGCTTGATGCTTCACTGGGAGACTTCCATTCTCCAGCACCTTTCACTGGGTATTTCTTGTATTTTTATAGTATTTATGAACACATTCATCTGCTAATAATAATTTAAAGGGCAATATTTGAAAGTTAACTCTAGATTCAATACACTCTCTTAGCTTAGATGAATTGAATGTTCAGTTGCTGCTGCTGTACCAGTGCATTTGGTATTTTACTTTATGCAATGATGATAACAGACCATCATGGCATTGAAAATGGAATTCTTTTCTTCCTCACACCTTCCAGGTACAGCTCACCACAGAGAAGGAAATACAGCATTTTTACAGTAACCACCTGTCTGTCTCCTCTTTATTTACAGACCAGAAACCCAAGAAAGTCTTGCTGAACACAACCATTGAGAAACACAGGTTTTCTCAGCACACAGCCCCCACAGACTCCAGCATGACCCTGGCTGGCCAGGCAGCACATAAACAGAGATGTGGGTTCTGTACCTATGAGCTCCCTGCCTCTTTTCCTCCTTTCCTGAAAACTCCACCAGAACAGTTTTTCATCCACCCTTTTCCATTCCCACAACTTCTTGCTCTCAACCCCAAGGCTGCACCTCCAGAGCACTCCCACCATCCCAAGCACGTGCAGGGACCAGCAAAGCTTCTTCCCTAAACACAAGAGAAATGTCTTGCTGCCCCTTCTCAGGTCTGCTGGCACCACAGACAGAAAGGGAAAAGTTGACTTATCCCTACTTGATTAAAATTAATGTTACCTCTGACACCACACAGAGGTGTTATTACCCAACCGAGTCTTCAAGGAAAGAGAAAATCCCATCAGCTTTATTTTGTCAATCTTTGCAAAAGTCGGTAATGCTTTTTAATACCTCCTGCCCGTTGTACTTGTGGAAACTGTAAAAACTGGAACAGGTCCCCAAGTAGCATGGAATAGCCACAGTGACAGAAGATATTCTGAGAACATGGAAATACTGCATGTCCTCATTTTATCTCTCATTTATGAAACAGCTTCAAGAGCCCCTCAGTGGAGAGGGGAAAACCCCTACATTCACTATGCAGACAGATGAGCCTTGAGATGTAAAACACTACAGACACTCAGTGAAGAGGCCTTTTGCTTTGTTTTTTTTTCTTATTTAAAATGCCATTTTTTATATGTACATTACTATATATACATTTATATTAGTATACAATATGTATATATTAGGATATTAATATATATTTAGAGTAAGTAGTCAAAAGAATTCTGGCCCTAAAGTTCAAGAATCCATTCTGTTTCAACCCACTTTCAGGATAAAAATGCCATTTTTTATAGATACACTACTATATATACATTTATATTAGTATACAATATATTAGGATATTTATATATATTTAGTAAGCAGTCAAAAGAGAATTCCAGCCCCAAACTTCAAGAATCCATTCTGTTTCAACCCATTTTCAGGATACAAACTTACAGCTTTTCTTTGGCAAAACAAAAGAACTGCAACAGCCACCAATTAACAAAATTACCTTTTCACAATGGTTGCTGCCTCATTTACCTTTCTCATCCTTTGTAGGGTTGCACTGTCAGACATGAAAGAAAAATGGATCTTACAGGTGTTCTTTAAAAAGCAGTAATAATGCATCTCAGAATGCGGCAGCTCATGAAATAATGATGCCACCAGGGTTCACAGCAGAGCAGGAATCGTGTATGATCAATTCTAATCTACTACAGGTGTGACTGTCTCCCTGACTTAATAAAAGCAAGACAGGATTGAGAAAACAGGAATGTTTTCCATTAGGAAGGGAAATGGAAGCTGGCATTTTGTGCCAGGCTGTATTTCAAGGTGGAGACACAGCTCTTCATCAGCCAGAATCCTTGAGAAAGCCAACCAATACTGTCATTCTGACAGTGAACATCACAGCCTCTTTTACAGACACAAGAAAGAAAAGGCAATGATCACATTTAATTTTCATTCAAACTAAATGTGTACTATAGGCTGTCAGGTGATCAGAGTACATTTTTTGTGGAATATAAATAACAAAATGCTCTTATCATGCAAATCTTCATGTCCCATGCATGTGGTACCTTTCAGATGTGTTTCAACTTCATTAGAGTTAAATGTTTCTATTGTAAAATCTGATTTCTCAGCTGATTTTAACCAAATCAGTGTCTGGCTGGCCAAGATGTGCCTTTCCAAGTGCCTGCCCCATCCTGAAAGCTCTAGCTGAAGGAGGTCAGCTGGGTTCAAGTCCAGGGTGAGTAAAACATTTGCATGCATTAAAACAATCTGGCAACCTTTTATTTGAAAAGATGTGGCATCTGCACAGCTGGGAATTTAACAGAGGGGGCTCTGAACACGAGGGATGCCCTTGCTCCAGTCCTCTGAAAATGGGGATGCTGCATCCCACAGCATCAGCAAATGCTGATCTGTGTTTCACTGCTCAGCGTTCCACACAGAACAGGTCAGAGCTCCATGGAAAACACAGATCACTGCCATGAAAGGAGGAATGGGTCAGGGCAAGGCAAGAAGCCAGGTAAAGAAGGGCTGCAGGGGGGTTAGAGGTGGGGAGGACACGACTGCCAAGAAGGGCAGAGGCTGGAGAAGGGAAGGGATGTTCACAGAGGTGGAAAGGATGAAACAGGCAGGGAGCTGGTGGCTGAAGATCACAGAGTCCAATCAAATGGGCTCCAGGACACACCTAATTAAGAATGGAGTCCTTCCTCACCTTCACCAGGGCCAGCCTGGACAGAGGAAGGCAATCTTTCCACTCCTGTCTGTGATTTCATTATCTTAAGTGCAGGGGCTAAATATTCACAGCTGCAAATGGACTCAGTGGGAGCTGCAATCTGGTTGTGTAAAGTGCTGTACATTGCTAAGTAAGCTGAAAAAAACAGGTCCAAGTCATCTCAGACTGGACACCTGAAATTAATGGGTAGTTTTGACCTTAATCTCTTGTTGGTGAATTGAATGCTACAAGATGGGGGGAAACTGGAACTCCCTTACCTCACAAGGAGTTTTAATTCAAAAAAAGAAACTCCCAGGTGCTCATGATCCAGTCAAATACTAAAATGATGAGCACTACAGAGGAGCCCAAAAGGAAATTAATGATTCTGTCTCCAGAACATGGTTTGAATTACAAGCAGAAATAAGGCATAGGGGACACATTGACTAATGAAAGGAAAACAAAATATTGAATAGCCTCTCATTAACTGAGTATCCTACTTTCTGTGCACTGAGGCCAGGGTCCTGTGCAGAAATAGCATGAGACCATATAAAGGCTTCATTGCAATTCTGATGCACATAAGATGCAAATAAAGGTTGCAGAGATAGAAACAACCTCAATTTAAGGATTTCTTAAGGTTTGTGTGCTGTTTAGTTGCCTAAATTCCTTTAATGCAGGTATTTTTGTGTGTAACAACTTGCTGAGAAACATACTCTGGGAGTGCTGAAAGGGCTGAATATTTCCACCAGATAAATCAATTTCTAACCTCACCCACACACCACCACTGGAAAGTGTATTTGACACATGATTTATACAGATGCAACTCTTTAAACATCCAGGCACACTCCTGGTGCTTTCTGATCAGCTAATTCAAAATGCCACCTATCAAAGAGCCCCTTTGAATTGACATAAGTGTAAGGGCAATATTTTTACAGGACATGAAAAACAACAGTGTCTATTCAGTTAGGGAGAGGTGCACGTTTAAAGCACATTTTGCAAACTGTGGCATCACAGTGTTCTATGTGCCATTAAAGATACTCAGCAGCAATGACTCCTGAACTTGGTAATTTTCCTCTTAGTATGGTCATAGTAATACTTGTAAAACTGAAATACATTTCAAAGAAATAGCCCAGAGATTGTATATATATGGAATATATCACTGAGCTAATCACAGTAAAGTAATATCATAGGCAATATTAAACCCCCAGTGCTAACTGCCCCAGGTATTGAAAGCAGCAGTGCAGAAAATGCTGCTGAAACCCAGCCAGTGCTCGATTTGAAACTGAGACTGCATTTCCCCCCTGATTTAAGGACTTTATGCTTAAAACATGCTGATTTCTTCTCACCTAATTTGGGATTATAACTCAATATATACATACTCTTTACTGTACAAGTGCTGTCACTTCCTTCGTGGTAATTCCCAGAGCTGGTGCTTTAAAAGAGCAAAACCAGGACAAATGCAGGGTCAAGACCAAGGCAAGGTGGTGCCTGCAGTGTCTCTAAGGACAAAATTAATGTGTTTAATTAAGCACAGCAGCCTGTCCACCCCAACCCCTCTGCCCAAACCAATACAAATCAACCTGCACTGGGCCTGCCTAGGCATGGTTTTCTCTTTTTTTCAAGGTGAGGAACCAGGTGAGTTTCACCACACTTCCTGCCTCCTCTGAGCTCCAGCCAGCACTGAAGAGCTTTAGTTTTGGCTGATTCAGGCCACTCTTAAACCACAAATGGAGTTACAAGACCTTCAGTGATAACCAGCTGCCACCTGCCCTCCCACTGCCCCCCATGGGACTTCAACAGGAGCCACAGAAATGGGCCACTCCAGCATCTCAGGAGCTACAGAAATGGGCACTCCAGCATCTCAGGAGCTACAGAAATGGGCCACTCCAGCATCTCAGGAGCTACAGAAATGGGCCACTCCAGCATCTCAGGAGCTACAGAAATGGCCACTCCAGCATCTCAGGAGCTACAGAAATGGCCACTCCAGCATCTCAGGAGCTACAGAAATGGGCCACTCCAGCCTGGAGGGACTCTGCACCATTCCTAGGAGCTGGGACACGCTGTGTGTGGATTCCCACAGCATTCCCAGGGAGGGCTGGCAGGATGGATGCAGCTGAAGCTCAGCAAGGCGAGCCCTGGCAGCACCTCCAGCCACGGGCACCATCCCCAGGAGGGACCCACACAAACACAGGCACTGCCCACGGATGGGGAACATTCCCAATGTCCAAGGAAGGGACAGTCAGTGCTTGGAACAGCTCTGTGAGACTCTCAGGGAGCCTCAAGTGCTGCTCAACCACTTAGAGAGCAGCCAGGGTGGTAAGAGCAGGATCTGTGCCCTGGGTGAGCAGCAGTGAAAGGCTCCAGAGAGTGCCTGTGCCCAGACAGAACACGGTGCTGCTCTGGGATAATGCACAGGAACAAAAAAACCAATAAACTCCAGCACAATGGACCAGCCAGCTTGCTAAAACCTGTCCCTGAGTACTCCCCATCTTCCCAGGCTCTCATTTCCTGACCCTGTCCCTTACCAACACCATCTGCCCCAAAACTACCTGACACTTCCTAAGCAGCAAAGATTGAGTGGAATTTCTTTGCTGTGGTCAAAAGCATCAGCCACCTTTATTTGGCTTCTGCTAGGAACTGAAAATAAAACAAATCTAATTACAAATCCAGTGTAAAGTGCTGATGTACTGCTGCATTATCTGAAAGATGGTTATTACAATCAAGACAGCTCTGCTCTACTCTGCTATCTCCTAATGAGGGACACTGCAAAATGTTATTCCAGATTTTGTCAGGAGTTAAAAAAAAACCCTTTCATTTTTTTTTTACTTCTTTATGTATAAACTGGATTACACACACACCTGACACTAACACCAGCTTTACTACTGGCTGTGTGTCAACAGGACTTCTTATAAAGGGAAGATGCTAAAAATGTTTTTATATAATGCCAGTACAGGTATTTTTCTTGTTGAGACTGAAAACTCTCTTGACGTACTGCATCAGGAGTGATGAACAAAAGTGTTCTGTGTTTAAGCAATCAGAAACATTTGTCTCCTTAAACAAGACATTATAATCATTCCTTTTGTAGCCTACTAAAATAACATTCCAGAAAAACTCCTCTCTAAATAAGGATAAACAACATGGTGGCTTGATCACAGCAGACTGCCAGAACAATCACACTTATAATCTTAGCACTGACAGCACATTGAGCAATCTCAGTTACAATTACTTGGTCTCATTTCACAGTATCCTCGGGATGATGATTCTGAGAATGCTAAGAGACAACTCAGGAATTGTTTCCAGAGATGCAAGCACAACTTGGCAACACAGAGCAAGGAAAGCCAAAAGAAGCCACTTTAAAAGAACAGTATTTTTGAATAAAATATCCATTTTTAAATGCTTATCTGTGAGCTTTTTTTTTTTCTTGATATCTACTTGAAAGAAAGGAAGGCAGAACTTGGAGGGGTTCTCTGCACAATTTGTGAAATGAAGCCACCAGGCTACATTAGAAGTAGTAATACCAACCCCACTTTCCTAATGTTTAGTCCTTATTTTTATGACATCTGTATTTGCCACTAGTAAAAACTGCAGCATCTGAGGTTCTGTGTCTCCTTCCTGTCCTTTCAGATAGGAGCTCTCTCCAGTCTGGTAACCTGATGGGAAGTTTGGAGCACAATTTGTTAGATCAGATCAGAGCACTAACTCCTACTTCAGTAATAGCAATTTCTGAGATCAATTAAGGCAGATACAGGGTTTAAAATAATTTAAAAAGTGAAAATAGCCTGGCATCGTATTTTTCGTAAGCAAAATATTCAAATATAAGCAATGAAGTCTGAGGAACGTAATCAAAAAGAAACACCTTCTGCTACATCAGAAATGCTCCCAACTGCTGTCCGTGTTGTTTCATCATTTTTTCCATTAAATCAGACACTTCTTCTAAATCAAGCCCTTGGGGAGCAGGAGACAAAAGTGATGAGAATGCAATGTGTGAATACAAAAGTGGAGCATGTGTTTTATAACTAACTCTGTTCAGAGATCAAGAGAAATGTCACTGTTTATAGCCATCAGGAAAGAATCAATGTAATTATATTTGCAGTATCAATTCAGGTCAATATTCTAATACAGACACCATAAAGCCACAATTACAATTTACATCTGCATTGAGCGGTGCATTTACCTCTTAACCTCATGTGAAAAGCCAGAACACAAACCTTTTTCCTTCTCCCACACACAAACACATCCTCATCATTTCAATCTTGAAACAAGATGCAGTTGAGCCCCTCAGATTAAGGCAGAAAACAACAGAGTGCAGCTGGATTTGCTCAGAAACCTGAGAGATCTGGAGTGAAACCAGAGCACCAGCTCTTGAACACTTTGAGACCTGCATGCAGTCAAAACCTGCCCTGAATTCCCAGATTTGGAGCAGTTTCCACTTTAAAAAAACCCCAAAATCTGACAGCATTGCACCAGGATACTTTTCTCCACTTGGTAACTCAGACACTGTTGGCTGATTTTGGGAGGGTTGAATTCCAGGCAAACCAATCTCTCCCACTACCAAAGCCATAACAAAGCTCTTTCCAAAGTAAATTGTGTCCAAAAAATTCATCTGATAGCCCTTAATCCTCCCTCCATGGTTTTTACTATGAAGGCTAAAATAACAGCTATTTACACAATAATATTTCTGTAGCACCATCAAGATGGGTTGAGATGAACAAGCACCAGACTCTTTCAGCCTGTCTGCAAACTCACAGCAATTTAAATTAACGGGACTTTAGCCAAAAATAGAGGAAAAAAAGCCACATTTAAAAGGTGATGTTCTTGATTTTACTCCATTCAGTCTTTACCCCTAGTCAGCCTCAAACTTGAATAAATTAAAAATATTTTTCACACAAGCCTGCCTCCTCTTCAAGAACCTGCAACACCCATTAAACACAACAAAATCCACAGGTAAAAATGTCAGAAAGGACTGAAAATCTGTGACAGACTCTACCAAAAACCAAAGCATAGGACCTTTACTTGCTCAGCAGGCATCCAACTTTTCCAAATTCAGAGAACTTTCCTGCAGTTTCAGAATGGAGACACTTACCTAGAGAAAAACAACAAAAAAAAAGGTATTAAAGAACACATTAGGCAGAGCCTAAAACTTCTGGAAAAGTTTTGCTTTTTAAATGATGAGATTTCACTGGACAAACTTTCATTATAGATTAAAATTGCATCTCATAAATACTTTATTATAGCAAGGTTTCATTGATAAACAGATATCAAGTATTAATATACCATTAATGCATATTTTTCAGAATGGCTAACCAATTTTAAAAAGTTCAACAAAACTGGAAATTGCTGATGCTTATCACAGCTTTCAGCAGGGATTTGTTAATACTCTCAATTTAGGTTTAATCAACCCCTTGCTCACCAGCTGGTAAAACAAGCCCCAAGCCCAGACCTGTACAAATCCACACACATGAGACAAATGGATACCAAAGTAAAACCTAAATATTTAAGGTTGAAATTCAGGGTGCAACCCAATAATTTCCAAACACCAGCTCCACCTCTGTCAGCCTCATCTGAGCAGTAAGGACCAGCACCCTCAGAAACACCACGTGGAGCAAAGGCTGAGTGCGACGTGGCAGAGCACAAAACACAACAAAATTCACCGGCAAGAGGAATGGGGCAAGAAACTTGTAGGCAGGAGATGCTTAAAGCAGGTTTAATTATCTGTCAAACCTGCTCATCTCCACTCTGGGCCCTAAAGAGCTCCCCTGTAGCTGCAGGTGGAGAGGACATTTCCCAGCCCCACGGTGTCCAGGGGTGGCAGAATCTGGCAGAGGAGCTCGGTGTGTGTGTGGGGCTCCCAGTCCTTATAACCCTCCTGTTCCACTCAGGGCTTCAGCACAGGCTGCAGGACCCAGCTGGGCCTGTGTGGGTATGTAGAGCTCAACAAGGCCTACCTGGAAGGACAGGCTAATGGCTTACATCACTCTCACCCATTCCTCCTCCAAACAAGGTAATACTTCTAAGTTTTAGGGGGAAAAAAGGGGAAAAAAAAAGGAAAAAGTACAAAGTCTGCATTGCTATTTTGATCCTTCTAAGCCTTCGGGACAAATGCTTTACAGACCTTCTAGTCTTACAGAGTGCAATTTATAAAGATTAAAGATTAACATTTATAGAAAAGTGCCTTTCCTTAATACTGCAGGGATGCCATAAAAAGTAATACTTTTCATTATAATACCACTTTATGGTACATGAGAGCTTTAGTACCCCACAGGTCTTTTCCTCCTCAGTATCTGGAGGGGAAAGAACACAGATTGCAAAAAGTAGATGCTTCTTTCTTTCTTTTTCCAGCTGCTCAGCAAATATATATCATTACTTCAGTCCCTTCAAGGTGAGCTTTGTTGTGAAGAGAGATAAGGCCCAAAGCAGAGGCAAGGCTGGAACAAAATTAGTCATTGTATATGCATTTTTATCCGGTTTGACAATGTAGAATTTTAATGAAGGAATGCTACAAGGATTCTTCTCTGAAACAAGCAGTTTAATTCTCTCTGTAATTCAGAAAGCAAGTTTAAGTAATGACTTTATAATTCTTAATTATCATGGAAGAATCCTTTTTACATTCTCTTTTTCTTCATTACTCCAGTATATCCTACCAGAAATTTAATTTTCATTTTCAGCTTCTGCAATAGTATTTTTCATTATTTGGCAAATAAAACACACTACAATGAACAAATTAGAGAGGGGCACATGCGTGAAATAGCATCCTCTAGATTGTGTTTCTCTCTGTGTTGCATCCAAGCAACTTTTAACACTTTGCAGTGGCTGTAACAAGTGTTATTTCAGCCTTGTTTTTTCTCTGAACATGACAGCTGTGCACTCAGGGCAGTGAAAAGAGCCTGGCCAGACCCCCCTGCCCAGTGACATCCCCACTGCTGCTCCTGCTGCTCACCAGGGACTCCCCTCTGCATCCCCTCTGTCCCTCCAGGAGCGCAGAACAGGAGGTGAACAATGAGTTTACAGCTGGGGTAAATACTGGGGCAAAAGTCTGTTCTCATTCCAGCTACAGGGATGAGACACAACCTACCCAGTCCAACACAACCCACCCTGAGACTCAAGGCAGCTGCATTGGGGAGAATTGCTTTCCAAATCTGGCTCAAATTTTCTCTGTTCTACATCCAACCATCCTTCTAAACCCCTCTAAACTTTGACACTCAGTTTGTACCCATTTGGCTGAAACTCCAGCAGACAATGTACAGCAAGCAGCTCTTCATCTCTGCTCATGTAAAAGTCAGAGTTTAGTACAATAAAATAAAATAAACCCCAAACCCTCAGAACTAATTATCTGCAATATGTATTCTTATTTTTATATGATTTTGGTTCTTGCCATCAAAATATCACGCTCATAAAAAATAGATTTGCCTCCTATACAGATGATCTATTACCACCACAGCTCGTGTTATTTCCTCAGAAGAAAATGAAAAGCTCCATTTGAAACTCACTTAGCAGCTGGTTATTCTGCATTTCATACAGAGAGCAGCACCCGCAAAGGTGAAAATGAATAATGATCCGTTTGCGAAGAAGTCACAAAAATTCAAATGCAAGACTTATCCAGAGCTTTGATACTCCAATCCTCTTAGAGAATTTATAAAATAATGCTCTGCACGCTGGAAAAAAAAAATTGATTCCACCCACTGTATAAAACCAAAGGAAATTCACTTTATAAAAGAAAAACAAATTAAACAAATTCAGAGGCCTGGCAGGCCTGTAATTCATTAGGAGCAGCCCTGGGGTCCCTTGGGAACAGCCTCACACACTCTGCAGAGCTGGGAAACCTGTACTGAGAGACCAGAACCAGCTGAAAACTTGCAAATCCAGAGGATGGTTCTATGTTTAATTCATTTTAACGCTTTGGTTGGCTGTAGCTGTTCTCTCCTCCTGTGTCTGCACCCAAAAGTTTGTCCTGCTGTCTCCTCACCAGAGCAAGCCCCCTCTCACTGTGGAGCCTGGTTTGAGCCTGTCCAGCCTCAGCTTCCTCCACTCCTCCAGCCCTGTCCACCTCCCCAGCACCCCGCACTGCAGGGCAGGCTCTGGCCATCCAGGCCAGGTTTGGGGAACCAGCTCCAGTTTTTATGGACCCCACTTCTGGCAATTCTGCACAGCATCAGCCCCAAATTCTGCGTCCCCCACCAGGGAGAGCCAAAACAAACCACTCTGCAAAACAACTACCACAACAACAAAAAAAGCAAAAAAAAAGAAAAAAAAGCAGAGTGGATCTCTCTGAATAGCAGGGGGTGGTTGAAACTACGGGGTTTTTAAGTTTCCTTCTAACCCAAACCGTTCCAGGATTCTGAGGTTCTATACATGAAACCCCTCCCTGAAGGCTGGCCAACCTGGCCAGCACAGACTCAGCTCCCTGCTCAGGTAACCCAGGCTGTCAGAAGTGAGACAAGACACCACAGCAACAGTGAGAGTGCAGCAGAGCCAAAAGCAAGTGCCAAAAGCTGCTGCGTTTTGTAGAAAAATTCCTGTCTTGATCAACATTCTTCTGCATTTTTACAGTTCTATGAAGAAGGACTCAAACCCACAGTCAAACTTTTTCTTCTTCAACAGAGCTTGACCACAGGCTCAGGGGCGAAGAAACAAACACATCCTCGGACAGCAGGGAAGCTGCTGGGCGTGAAGTTTTATTGAGAAAAGCCCATCAGGAGGAGAAGCTGTGTGGAACACAGCGAGCTCGGGCTGGAGGCGCCGCCGATAAACATCTGAGCCGAGTTTCCAGTCCAGTGGCGGTACAAATGGTGCTGAACACCTCTCACAGATATGCCTGGTCTGGCTCGAGCCTGTCAGGCTGAAAACTCGCACAAGGATTTGTATGCAGCATCCCAGATTACCCTGGAGATGCTGGAGCTATCACAGTGTGGGGTGGATTTCTAAAGCAGCTCGGCCAAGTTTAACAGGCAGAGACAGGGAAGCTTTCGGAGTCGAGACACATCCACACGTATCAAAGACACAATCCCCAAGCAAAAGCTCCTATTACACCTTTATGTGCCTACAATATGGAAAACACTAGTTGCATTTTAAATTTTTAATGCACCCCAATGTTCACAGAATTTTTTATTTTTGCTAAGAGGGAGCTTCTAGGCAATGTTGCTGCTGGTACATCTTGAAACGCACCACCTCTGTGTTTTAACAACTGCAAGGAATTGGGTGATGCACGTCAAGAAAGTTAGACTGCTTCTGGCTGCTGGGGTAAAATAGGTCAGGAGAGCTGAATGCAAGGAGACTAACCCCTACTGACTGGAGAAAAATCTAAAATTTTGGGTTGTACCCCACATTTTTCCAGCTGTCCTTCCATTAAAGCAGCCAGCACAGGCAGGAAGGACAGAACAGTGTGACATGGCTATAAAGGTGTTCTGGCATCTGAAATAGGTCATAAAAGCACTGGGGGAAAGCAAAGCTTGCAGGCACCTCGTTCTCAGCCAAAAGGGAATCATCCACTGGAATGAAATGAATTGTTGGGGATAAATGTGGTCAGGGTCAAGAGGAACAATCCATAATAACTGCTCTCATGTCTGAAATGTTGTGGAGCACAATCCAAACAATGAGGACATACAGAGAAGGCTGGATTATATTGAAAATGTGTTCCTGCCAGGAAACAGAGGACAAAGCCATTCCCTGAACCTGCAGTGACTTTAGGGAAAACAAATAGATTCTAAACCAATCTTGTTCTAACTCCGTAAATTCCTCTTCGGTAACGGTAAAGGCTCAGAAATCATTACAAAAAAAAACACTTGGGATTTTTGTCTGTCCTGAAAGATCTTCAGTTCCCAGAGGACAACCTGTACCAAAACATGGGAAAGTCTAAAAAAGGGCCCCATTCCAGCAGCAATGCACTCCTGTCTAAGACAAAAATGAACTCAGGGGAATTTCACTATTGTGTTAAGAACTGACATTTTATATGTAATGCCAGATTAATTTGTCCCTGAATCAGATATAGACTTCTGGTCAGAAATGGGTCAGGTTGACCAGAATTAGCTGTTAGGAAGAGAAATGTGGAAAGGAGGGCTGAGTGAAAAACTGCAGCATCACAGGGAATCAGTGCCATGCACTGTGTACTTCTCCAAAGAAAAATAAACTACTCCACAGTTATGAGACCACAATGTTCTACCTAACCTACAAAAAAATTCCTTTTTTGCTTAAAGATCTATTAATTTTTCAGTGTCCCATTAAAAAAAATATTAAAAAAGGAGAAAAAAACCCTGTCAGTCACAAACCCCACAGCAGTTTTCACCACCACACCTTGGTGACACCCTCCCAGGGAACACGCATACAGAAGAGAGCCCTTTGCAACCACAGTGACACTCTGCAAGAGCAGCTCCAGCTGATTCTCCAGAGAGAGATGCTACAAAAACGAGCCAAATTACAATGGGACTCTGTATAACAGGGTAGCATAACACACAATTACTGTAACCTTGCCCTGAGGCATTTCACAGGAAAAAAAAAAAATAGCCCGCATTTAAGTGTTTAACTATTTTTCTTAAGAGAAGAAAAAGAAAAGGCTCATTTTCTGCTTCTTCCAAAGCAGGCAGCCCTGGGATGGATTAATCACACAGAGGGAAACTGAAGGAAGGATCCCCTTCGTGAACGACAGGTTTGTTGGGCAGATGTTTGACATTGAACACAGTGGTTTCCCTCTCCTGTGGATAGGAAGGACACTGCAGAATTGCAGCAGCTCGTTAATAAATGAGATAATGAGTGGAGAGAAAGCAGCCACTCCCTTACTCCAGAAATGACCACGCTCCAGTTTGGAGAGACTATCAGGGGCTGCAGAAATTGGCAGCCCACAGACTTGTCAGGACCTTGAATTATCCCTGACACCGTCCCCGTGGTGTCTGCCCCTCAGTCACAGCCATGATTTGCAGCACATCCCAAAACACCTCTGCCTGAGGCAGGACAAAATGGATGGCACTTGGGTATTTATGGCAAATACTGGAGACGCCACAGCCCATTTCCCAACATAAAGGGAAGTACAAGGAGACTGGAAAGGCCAGGCAGAGCCTCCAGAACTGGGTCTGCTGAGAACCAGTCACTGCTGTGACAGAAAATTTTGTAGGATGTAAATAGTGACATGGACTAATCCCTTAATAAAAACCTAATTTAGCTGTTTCTCCTGGAAGAGATGTGGAATCCTGCTGCCACCCAAACAGGAAATGCTTAGTTATTAAGCTGAATTAGCTAACTCTCCCTTGGTACTTACTTTGGTCTTGTTCAATAATATCCCCAACATCACCTTAACAGTTGAGCAACCAACCGAGAGAATGGCATTACTCTGATTACTCTTAGGTACTGCTTCAGCAAAATAAATCCTCTTATTTTTTTTTCCCCCTAATTGGTAAAAAGGAACTTATCTCTATGGATAAGCATCATCCTGTCTAGACAACCATTATAAAGTCTCTGCTGTACCACCACTGCAGCTCATTAGACAGAGATGCACAAAAGGCTGGGTTTGAGAATATCAGGCAGAGATACTCCAGTACTTGGTGCACATCTCTGGGAGGTGAATGCCAAGTGAGCCCCAGGAGGAGTTTTGTGTTTGAAGCAGTGACTGTGAGCACAACTTCATCTCATCTCATCTCACCAGTGCCTCACTGGCACCTCAGATCCTGGAGCAAACAGCCCTTAAATACAGAGCTCTGGATACACAGGAATGTGTTCAGGGCTCCCCCCAGTCCCACTAGTATCACACAGCAGCAGCAAGAGCACACAGCCCTTAAATACAGGGCTCTGGATACACAGGAATGTGTTCAGGGCTCCCCCCAGTCCCACCAGCATCACAACAGCAGCAGCAAGAGCAAGGCAAGCAATTAAATGCTTTGTATTGATGACCAATAGCCACAGGGATCCAAAGGAGCAGGCAGGAAACCACCTTGGCAGCCATCAAAAAGCACATTACATTCTCCATCTCAAACAAAAACCACATTAGATTCTGCAGCTCAAACCTTGAGCCCTCATCAGCTGACAAATAAGAATGCTTGTGAAGGATGTGCCAGTTCTCTTGGAAACCACAGCTTTGACCTGTGTTTGGTGACCACAGCACAGACTCACCTGCAGCTATTGATGCTGAAATTCAAAAGTGGACCCAAAAAACCACACACTTGTGCATGTCGGCCACACCAAACAGCAGGAGGGGGAATAAGGAATGCACAAAAATAAAAATCCTTTGAATTACACTGATTACCCCTTTTGTGGGGGGAGAGGAAGAAGGAAATTTTGAAACTTAATTACTGAGAAACACATCCCCTGAGTTTATAGGTGTTCACTGCTGAGGAATAAAACTCCAGCCAAAGTTACCACATTAAAAATTAATCCTGCCAGTTTTCCCTCTGTAACTCAGCTGCTCTCTGGGAGACAGCTAAAACTGCAAAAACCAGCCTGAGAAAAAACACTTACAAACATGGTACCATTAGCATAGATATCTGCTATTATTTCTTAAAAACAGGACTTTATATTGCAAAGATTGCCCCACAGAGAAGCTCAAACATAAAATAAATCTTTCCTCCTTAAAGACCTGAAGATTAAGAACCCAAAACTCTGCGATACCTCTTAATGCATCCCATCCTCCTCAAGAGCAATTTTATGCAGAAAAAGCCTTTGATGCAAGAGGAATTAAAAGGACAATATTAATGAGAAAAATTAGATACTATTTCATCTCATTGTCTCCAATAGCGCCATTAGCGGCACTTAAAATAATGATAATTCAGGATTATTTTAATTATGTTTCACGCTTTTTCAGGGCACACTAATGAAGGGCAGGGATAAAGGAGCAGCTCATTGTGGTGGGCACTGTCAGAACTGCCCAGCACCCCCCATGAGGGATGCAGAACTCCTCATCCTCACCATCAATTCCCTGGTGACACCTCTAACTCAAGGGCTGTCAACTTTCCCAATCCTGGCCAGATTCCAGCTGGATAATTAGATTGTGTCTAAAGTGCTTATTTATTCTTGGAGTTTTAATTGGATAAACACATACATTTTCTTCTCTGGATAGCCATGAATGTTGCTGAGCACTTTTCAGTACTTTCAGAGTTTATTCCACAGTTGGCTCACGTTGTTCCAGGTTAAACCAACTCGATCAGCTTCTAATTCTGTGCTGGCAAATTGTCCATGGATTTATATCAACAGAAACAGTAAAACTAAAAAAGAACAAAGTATTTCACCCTTCTTCAATATTAGTTCATAAAGCGCTTAAAAATCACATTTTCCCCCTCAATATTTATTAATAATTTTGAAGCTGCTCTATCCCCAAATCTAACAAAAATCAATTCTTGGTGTACCACTTGAAAATTCACGCAAAATCCCAATGTAGCCTTCAGTTTTATAAACTACTGTCACAAGCCGATTTTAGTTTTTATTCATGTTTCACTTCCATGCTCTAGAACCATGTTTCTGTCCAACCATCAGCCAAACACTGTTATTATTCATTTACATCCTCATATGGACACAAAGCCTGGGGAGGTGGCCTCAGGCACACAGGAGAGCACTCACACCTTTTTCTGGGCTGTGAAGTTGAGAGGCACAGACAGGAACCCAAGCTTCCACTTCACCACTGCAGACTCTGAGCGATGAGTCAGAGTCCTCAGGAAACTTTCTGGACTATCTAAAGAACTTCAGTCCCCAGCAGACTCCTAAATTAGATGCCTGTTTTGAGATGTGTCAGTGTCTCATGTTTTCAACTGGATTAATTGGAAAAAGTGTCTAGAAGTTGCTAGTCTAAAAGCTGCTGGATCTCCTAGGGGGGGAAAAAACCTCATTCTCTACCATTAATTTCTACAGGTTCACATTTTTTTTATGTAAGCAGACAACCAAACCACTAGTTTCTACATAAATATTTTCATAACTTTGACAATTACTTTAAAACAGGAGTAAGATGCTCGATTTGACTGCGGCTTCTTTTCCTATTCGTAACACATTAAGTATCTTAGGAAATCAAAAATTGATCCTTTGTGCAGCCAGCTTCATACTCATAATTAAAAAGCAGATTCTGATGTACAGTAGGCACATCTGACAGACAATTAATTGCCTTTATAGCACTGGGTACTCTGTTACAAATGCCTGCACCAAGAGAACTGAAGATACCATTTCTACTGAGCATTACTAAACCCATTAGAAATACAACACAGCAGAGCATTTTTGCTGTCCCTCCCTAGCCCCAAATACCCTGCTGAGAATATATTTAGCGTGAGATGGCTAAAATCCATAAATGTTGAATCATCATCGTATTCTGGATGATCATCTTTTAACCTAATCAGCCTAAACTGGGAACAGTCCTGCTGAAAAGTGTGTTAATGCAGCAGAGGCATCATCATGCACATCAGGTCCAGCAGATAAAAGGGCTCTGAGGCACATCACTCTACAGGAAATGAAGCGTCAGTGATGAACATCGGTTTCTCATTTTAAATATTAAAACAGGCCATGGGACTTTGCCCTTTCTAACTGGGACTGAGGAGACAATTTGAAAGGTTAATTAAATGACTGACACGTCAGGGCGACACGGTGCAGGATCTGCAGAGTAAGGTCTGCCCATGGAAATCCATGGCTCCCACTCTGCAGGCAGCAGCAAGAGCAGGACCAAAAGTCACAGCAGCAGCATGAGGACACTTGGGAAAGTTGAGGCACATCCACTGATGGTGTGCAGGGAAAGGTGAGGCACATCCATCCACTGATGGTGTGCAGGGAAAGTTGAGGCACATCCACTGATGGTGTGCAGGGAAAGTTGAGGCACACCCAGTGATGGTGTGCAGGGAAAGGTGAGGCACATCCATCCAGTGATGGTGTGCAGGGAAAGTTGAGGCACATCCATCCAGTGATGGTGTGCAGGGAAAGGTGAGGCACATCCACTGATGGTGTGCAGGGAAAGGTGAGGCACATCCACTGATGGTGTGCAGGGAAAGGTGAGGCACATCCACTGATGGTGTGCAGGGAAAGTTGAGGCACACCCAGTGATGGTGTGCAGGGAAGGTTGAGGCACATCCACTGATGGTGTGCAGGGAAAGGTCAGGCACATCCATCCAGTGATGGTGTGCGGTCACCGTGCAGGAGTCACAGCACATTAAATCCCAGTGGGAATGCTCCCATGTGAGAGCACAGACGCCCCCTGGGTTTTAGTTTAGAGCTGCCTTTCTCCTGAGCACAAACATCCACACACCATTTAATGTGCTTGAACTTTTGCTGCACACCCACCACAGGAAAACTTCCCGGAACTGTGCAAAGCAAGCAAGGCTGGCGGGTTTACAGCACACATCTCACCAGTGCTGGTTTTGTTTTCTCCACAGCTGAGTTTGCCCTGACAGGGGAATATTTGCTTGTGGAGGCATTGCTGGGCAGGGAGCAGATGTGGTGGAAAGCACTTCAGCCCCACCAGTTCTGAGAGCTCCCTGCAGCCCAAGCTGTGTGAGTATCAGCTGAATAAAACACAGCAGAACTTTTGTGTTTTACCTTGGATGCAGCTGAGATGAAGATGTGAACTCTGCCTGGGCTTTTTTAATATCTGCACCTTTGTCCCCATAAAATGCCAAAGGAACTTGATGCAAAGGAAGCAGCACATGCCTTGTGCAGCCCCTGACCCTAAACATCCCCTCTGAGCAGCACAAACCAAGGGAGGGGCACCACAGGTCATTCCTCCCAAATACAATTCCTAAAAGCGTGAGTGAATTTTAAAATGAGGGAGTTTTGACATTCAGAACTCAAATTTACACAGAATTTATGTGCATGCAGATAGAGAACTTCTCCCTTAAGTGTATCTCTGTATGTATTAGTGACTGATGAATAAACACCAGGAAGAATTACAAGATTTCATACATTTTCACATCACTTATGAGTGACAGCTATTTTAATAGGATTCGAGCTAGCATCTTCACAGAACTTTTTTTCCTCCAAATTTTTGTAATTTTTATAAACAAGCTGGCCAAGAAACTGAATTCCACACAGAAAAGACTGAGATTTTTCATCCTAGTCATTCAGTAGGGAAAAAGAAATCCATACATTTATTTCAAGCCTGGATTCCTACTGCAACATCTTGAAATGCTCAATAATTCCTTTAAAGCTTTGTAGGGGAGAAATATAATCTGCTATACTGCTACTGAGGCTCCTCTGTAGTAACACAAACCACAGGAGCAATTCTTTGAAACAGTAAACAAAAAAAAACACTCAAGGCATTAAAAATAATATTTCGAAAGAGAGAAAGAATTAAATGTTGGAAACAATCATAATTATGCTTTAAAGAGAGGGTTTGATTGCGTAACTTCAGTTACCTAGGGCATAACGATTACCAAATTCATAACTCTTCCCCATCAGAGAGAAAATGGAAAAGTCTTAATAATCTAAAAAATATTACAGTATCTTTCTCTATTTGGAGTGAATCAATGATATTTATAGCCCCAGAGGTATTGAATTTCTTTTGTATCAAAGAACACCAATAATAATGTACAAGTCCATTATGGAAGTGTGTATCAGGAAAGTGAGCACTGTCTAAGACTACAAAAAGGAAGAAAATCAAAACTCAGCCTGTGATCCCAAGAAAACATATCAATCTTCTCCCACCAGATGCAACAATCAAATTATCTCAGGTGTTTGTAACTCACCACATAAAAACGGGATGAAAAATCGAGACTGGTAACTATCAAGACATTTTACAGAGTTTGACAGCAAAACTTCACAGCCAAACTGCACAAAAGAATTATCCTAAGCAAATTAGAGTTGCTTAAAAAACAAAATTATATATATGTATGTGTGTGTAAAAGGAACAAACAAGACAGCAAAGAGTTTGCATAAATTCTGGAATCTAAAGTAATTCTGAGGTACAAGCATTCCCTAAAAGCAGGATGAGATAAGAGACTGGCAAAGAGGGAAGTGCCTGCCCTGTTAACTCCACACACCTTCAAAGGAACAATTTTTTTGCCAGCAAGAAGAGCAGCTTCATCTGGATGCTCCCTGGCTTTATTCTCCCACCTCTGAAGAGTGTCCTCAGGCATCATCCAGCAGTTACAGAGGGGACCTGTGGGAGTCATTAAAGTAATTAGAACTGCTTGAATGTCAGCTGCAGATGATGCCATGGAGGACAACGCATCCCTACCCTACTGTTAACAGGAGATGTTAATTTTGTGAAATCTTTCCTTTTGTGATCTGCTTTCTACGTTAACTATGTAAGGCAGAGCCCAAGAGAAAAGACCTACAAAGATCTTGCCAAGCAAGGAACCCAAATGGGCCAGGTTACCATGGCACTGGCATCCAAGGGCTTGTAACTGCAAACTACTGAACATCCTCTGGTAGCGGGACTTTTAAACACTTGGTGAGGCAGTCAACCAGTTCAAATGATGGGAATTTAAGTACATATAAACTTAGATTTACCGTGCTTCTTTTGAAAAATCGCCCTCTAACTCGATTCCTGTTTCCAAGGGTGAAAACAGCACCTCAGCTGAAGGCTATCACAGGCACAATCCAAGTTCCAGATGGTGCTAAAGTCAAGCTCAGCACATGGGCCTGACACCATCCTGGGGCAGCAGATGCCAGAGTCCACCATGACTGCTACTGAGTCAACCAAGACAAGTTCTTTCAAATGCTTTAATAAAGGAGAAATTTCCTATTTAGATGAGCAATAGATATATGGACACAGGTAAGCAAAAAGTGATGCTTGTTTTACCAATAAAAATTAAAAAACATGCCCAGTGTACTCTAGATAGCCAAGGAGACAGTGTTCTTGCCCCCAAGTTTTGTGAGTGAAAGCATAAAGCAGGCCTATGGAATGGAAGTGAACATATCAAGTCAGTACTTTGTGAGCTATAAGCAGTATCACTGACCTTCTAGAATAATAACTGATTATTGAGCAGTTGTGAGAAGTCATTTCACTGTAAAAGAAAAAAAGATCCTGGATATCAGAAAGGGCTAACACCTATATCTATATGCAGTATGAATTCATTTTGTTTCTCTTTATACTTTGCTATTCTTAGACAGATAACAGCTTCATGAGACCTGATTTATTGTCCATATGTATCAAAACAGGAATGTGCTCCTACGTTTCAGAGCATTAAATGAGATTTACTCCACAGTAACTTCATTCTCCCTTACCCAAGCAGGATTTGCCATGCCCGGCACTTCTGCCACAATAGAAAATCTCCTGCAAGAAATGCAGAGCTTGGTAAAAAAGTTACTATTACCAGTGTCTTGATACCAAATATTGACAGCCCAGGCCAGCCAGCAGAACTGGTCTGTGACTGGAACTGTCTGGAGGGAAGAAGGGATTAGAAGAGTGGAAACAGCAAAATGCAGCTGGAGAGAGGTGAATGCTCTCCAAGGCATCTCTCAGCATCCCAAGCTGCATCCCTGTAGCCCCCTCAGCCAAGGCTGCTCCCTGCCCAGTGCCATGGCACTAGTTTGGGCGGGGAGAGTTGATTATCTGCCAGATAAGCCATGGGCTGTGGTTTGCAGCAGTGCTGAGAACAGAGCTGATCACACAGGGGTGTTTCAGTCAGTGCTGAGCAGGGCTCACACCACAGAGACCTTCTCTGCTCCTCAGCCCAGCCCAGCGAGGCTGGGGGTGCACAGGGGGTTTGGGGGGACACCTGAGCCTGACTGGCCCAAGGGGTGCTCCACACCCCCATGCTCAGCATACAGAGCTGGGGGAAGGAGCAGGGAGAGAGGGCATGTTCAGAATTCCAGCCTTCCCCAGCCACCATCACACCACATGGAGCCCTGCTTTCCTAAGGATGCCTGAGCACCTGCTGTGGGAAGAGCCTAAAGAATTCCTTACTTTCCCTATTAAACTGTATTTACCCACATGTTTTCTTTCCCATTCTCTCCCCCACCCCAGCACAGGGGATGTGGTTAAACCATGACAGGCACAAACTGAAACACAGGAAACTCCATTTAAACTTTAGAAGAAACCACACTGATTTCCACAGATGACTTCCAGCCTCAACAACTTCATGGTTTTGTGATCTCCAACACATTTGTTGTTGATATATATGAGCACTACCAGCACAATATTTAATAACTGTATCCTTAGCTAGATATAGATTTTGAATCCAATTTCAGAGAATGATAAAACATTCTAGATTTTAATAGGTCATCACATTGACAGTCAGGTCAATACAATCCCTGATTCATTACTCACACTGCTTCCTTCTGTTTTCACAAAATAAATTGTGCCAAGAGAACATGTGTTTTATACCATTTTAACTCTTCTCTGTGTGCATGTTTATACATATATATGTACACACACATATATATATACATATACATATTTCCCATATTGGAAAAATCAGGGAAACTTGAGGACAGCTTATAATGTGATTTTCTCAAGGTTATATGTAGTTTGGTAATAACTGACACCATATTCATGGAGAAACTAAAATGGCAACAAAAATAAATCCTCCACACAGCACACACCCTTGAAGTACCTTATCAGCTCTGGCAACTCTTTCAACAACTTACAGCTGAAGAGAAAATTCAGATTCTTATTCTGAATGCATGTACAGCCAATACCCTTTGTCTGTATTTTATGTCAGGTGCTGTTCTGTACCTGTTTGCTTCTTGTTTCGCTGCTCCATGAAATTCTGCAACACTAAATGATATGGAAATAGCAAGAAAATTATGCAGCTGGAAGTAGGAACAAGCTGTGTCCAGCACTTCAAAGATGTGCAGCCATGAAGAGATGCTGCTCCATCCAAGCAGCATTTCTGTTTGGATTTTAGCTACTCAGGAATGGACCAGTACCTACTACAACACACCCCAACAGCTGAACATTTTCATCCTGTCCTGCTTATGATCAAAGCTTCCTTTTCTCCAAATCCCAGCTCTGAGAGCTGCATGTTTCACCTATTACAACAGGATCCAGCAGCATTTAACTTCACCCAACTATTTTCCTACTAATGTTATTTTGAAGAGTTTATATAATAACAAATGGACTATCCAATATGTGCTTAATAATGGCTCAGGCAGCCTCTGACAACGGGGTTATCACATCCATTTGGTGAGTTTCATGGGAATCCATAACATTCCCCTGAACTGTCACCAAGAAACAGGTTGCAGGGGAATGAGGTCTTCCAGAGGAGCATATTATAAAGGCAGCTTTTATGATACACATTAATGGAGGTCAGAGGCAAGGCTACTGCTCTCATTTATGAAGGGAAAACACTAGATCATAATGATGGCATGAGGATGGGGAGAATAATAAAGTCATTTCCCTGGTTCAGGAAAGATTAGCACATTTTGCCCAGTTAAGTCCTTTTCACTATAAAAAGACTGCCTAGAGGTGCCTTTAAGTATAGATTTGCAGACAGTCAGAACTAGGTGTGTGTATCACATCAATTGCAGCAGGTGACTCCGTGCCTAAAAGTTATTAGGAATAAATACCCCTTCCAAAGCAGAAAATCAATTCAATGCTCATGGCACTCCTTGATTGAGAAGATGTGGCTTTTGAGACCAGAGCTCCAAAAGTGGACCAAAGCCTCAATTACAGTAAGTCTTAATTCCTGGCTCGTATTAGGAAATTTTATGTGGTACTAAAATGCACAGTGACAGCTCAAGTTTCTTTCTGAGCTTGTAGATACAAGCAGTGACCCATGCCTTTGAGGTTATGCTAACCACTGCTAAGTACATACTTGTTACTCATATAATTCTTCTCTAAATTACTTAAGATAAAAGAAGCCGAGAAAGAGCCAGGTAGAATCAAACATGATTGCTCCCTATTAAACAGCTGTCAGTTCCACCAGATCTCACCAACCTTGGATCAAAGGCAGTCACACTTGGACACTTTTCCTTTAATAGCTTCATTCAAGCCTGGGCAGCGCTGGGAGTCCTTAGCTGTGTTCTGATGCTATCTCAGCACCTGAATGAGCCCTGCACATTGTGCTGCTCTGTACCTTCATTCAGTTCTGAGGGAATCCTTCTGTTGGGGAGAGAAGCACAAGACTCTCACAGGAGAACACCTACTCCCTTATGGTGGGTGGCAAGCCCAAGCTTGGTGCCCTTTAAGTTTGGGAAGAAAAAAGGCAGACATACAATATTGACATACAAGTATTGTACAGGTGTACAATACTTGAAAGACTTCTATAAAAATTGAGCATTCTCAATGAACTGCCCACAGGCCTATTCCCAGTGCTACCCCAGCTCAGAAATGCCATTTGAAACTGGCCACAGGAGCCATTGGGAGAATCAGGTCTTAAACCGGGAGAAGTCGACTGCAGCCACTGCAGCAGATAAAAGAAAGCTGTGTTAAACTGCAAGGTTAAAGCATGATGGTGAAAGCAACCAGATCACAACTGTGGCCTCAACCTAGAGCAGCTCCCAATGAGCAGCTGGTAACTGTTCTTGAAGAAAAAGCAGAATTATTGCCCTAATTCAGAAGGATCCTCAGACTAGCAGAGGTACCTGCCAGCACTCAGATCTCAGCTCTATCAGATAAGCAGACAGGAGAGCACCCCAGTGTATTCCATACATATACATTATTAACTTTTATCTAAAGGTATTAAAACTTGGAGGCCAGCATGCTGGGTTTCCCCATTTGAACAGGGCAGAAAAAAGCCTGTCTCCTGAATGCTTTTCTTGGGCATTCATTTCCATGCCCCACAAGAGAACGCCCACTCTGCTCCCTCAGCAAACACCCTACCAGTGTTCCTTGTCTATGATCAAAGTTTCTCTTGGTCTTCAGTGGGGATTTGGAAGCACAACCTTTAGATGTAAAGGAGTGTTAAAATAAAAAAATTAAAAACACTGAACCCAAACCCCTGGTGTTTTGAAAACCTGCAGTAACTCCAAAGGCTTGCCTAATACATGCACCAAATTTTACATCTCCAGGCTTTGGCTTATTAAATAGGGAAAAACGTAAAAATGCATGACCTGGATGAAAGTACCATTCTTTTTTTGCTGTGTTTTCAAGTTTTTGAAGTTAGGGACTTTGTTCCTAGTAAAACTACTTTGGTAGCAACTCTGTCTCCACTGGATGAAAATCTGTGTCATGGAAAAACCGACCTAATTTGGATCCACTGTCCAGTTCTGCTCTAGAGAGAACCCTGATTAAACTCAGAGTTATTCTGCACTTCTTCTGAGGGTTGAGGCATTCAAATTAGCTATTAGATCCTTAGCAAAGATCTTGCAGCTCCTGTGCTAACTCAGACTAGCAGATGTATCAAGGACTGTAATTTCTAGCATTACACAAACCAATTAACCTTTGCCAGAGGTACATACTGTAGAGAACTAAATATAATAAAACATTTTAAGAGTATTGTTTAATTCATACTTGGAGCACTTTCTCAGAGGTAGTTATGAACTGATATGCACTGAATCACAGCATGTTACTATGTTGCTCAGTGTTGCTCCATAAGGTTTAAATTAGACTCCTTCAGCTCCAAAAAACCATACCCAAAGCCTGGCAGCTTTTTCACTGAAGTTAGCTAATTCTTCTGCAGATAAAGCCAACAAATAAGCACAGAGGGTAGATAGAATTTAAAGAAAAAAAATATACATCTTATAGATTTGTTCACTTCTACCCTGAGCATATGTATATATTTATACATATTTAAAATTTGATTCATTTTTTGGACTAACAAAGAATGTGTATCTTTAGTCTTTCAGCAAGGGGAGAGAACAGTGGGTAGAAAAGATGAGTGTTTAACAAATGCCATTCTCAGCTTCTGAGTTTGTATACAAAGATGTGCACACAAGACATTCATTGGATTCTCTATGAAAGACACAGACACCTGGCAATGCCAGATAAAAAGCCTCATTAGTATGGGAACATTGTGTTGACAAAAAATATGCAACATACTTAATAGCCAAAAGAGGAAAACTACCAACCTTTGAAGCTTCCTTTCTGTCAACATATCTTTAGGAAACACTGAAATACATCCAGGCTGTTCAAACAGGAGGCTCCCACCTCCCCAGGAGCAGGAGGCACAGCTTTGGTACAACTGATGGTACAACTCCCCCAGAGGCTGCACTGCTGCAGAGGCAGACTGGAGCCCGATGAACCAAGGGGGTATTTGAGCCCAAACTTCATTTGAACAACCTGAATTGTGTGTATGCTCTCAAAGCAGTGTCAGCACACAACCTCAAGCAGATTTGCCAAAAGGACGTTTCCCAATTTCCTCCCTTTTACAAATAAATTGGTTAAATCACAGCGATATTTTTGTGTCTTACTGAAGGTCTATTTAGGATGTCACCATTCCTAAACAAAAAAAAAGGCTTTCATCCTGCTCATCTGAGTGAAAAACCAAAAGCACTCCAGGTATGAACTCCATGTTGAATTGCAGGAAGCTGATTTGAATTTTAAGATTCAATATAAATTATCTCCTGCATGCACAGAGCTATGCTGAGCACTATCATCAATTATACGGGCACAGTACATCACGTGGAGAAGTACCCAGTGCAGAAATGGCACTTTTGGGTGTGTGTGTTTTCCCAAATCAGCCTTGTTTTAATTGTCAGAGGGATTATCTTGCTGTAACAGTCTGTTCTGTTTGTTTTCTTCATGCTTATCAGCTATGAAGTCAAATTCCAATAATCACATCTATTTAGCTTCCCAGCCCATCTTCAAAGCACAAACCCAAAAACCAAACAAACCAGAGGGGGGAAGAAAAAAAGCTTCCAGCTGACCATTCAGGAGTATCTAATCTAAGAGGAAAAGGTGAATCCTATGTGACATGCATTTTGTGGTCGGGTTGATGGGAAGCCTGAGGGTGAGAAAAAGGCAGACCAAAATCCTTAACAAACCTATAAAGTGAAAAAAGCAACATCTGCCTATGGAAAGATAGGAAAACCAGGGTCTAATACAGAGTGACACATCATAACTAGTGTTTATGTATATTGCCAAAACCATTGCCCTCTGAAATTTCTAAGTAAATTTCAGTTTCAGTCTCTTAATCAGTTCAGTATTCTGCTCTTGTTGAAATGTCTTGTCAAAAGGCATTACCATGACTTAAAAACTTTAAGTTCAGAGGAATGCTAGAGGAACTTAAGCAACATCTATGAAACATGGCACTTCTCATCTTAATTTTAAAATAGTTTTCACTTTCACGATATGAGGCACTATGTTCTGTGCCCTCAAAATTTACACCACCTCCCAGGGCTGAAATAAGAAAGCATGTTGAATAATTCCTCTCTTATCACTTATTACTGAAGTGTAAAGTAAATCTGCTGCTGTTCAATAAAATTCCTCCTTGAAATCACAAGTCTCTCAGTTACTCTTTCTGTCTCAGTGGCATTGAGTATTCCAGGTCACTGCACAGGTTAAGTGAACAACCTCACAAATGCAGAAATAACACAAACTGAGATTGTTCCAATTTCCCCACAGTAGCACTTGGAAAAAAAAAGAAGAAAATAATCAGAGCTACCATCTCCTTCCAGATATGCACCCCATGCCTTTTATTTATTTAAGATTTTCATTCTTATGGCCTCTTTAATATGACTGGCTCTGCCTCAAGCCTTCATTTCATAGGCAATGGCTCTGATCTGCAGCATCCCTGCTCCCAGAGCATTCCTGTCAGGGAGGGCCCTTCCTTCTCCAGGGCCAGTCTCATTCCATCAGAGCTTGGCTAAAGCTCTGATGGGGGAATTGCTGAGTTCTGACACAGCATTCTGACACTTGGGGTTGTTCCCCCCCTCCTTCCCCACTTTCTTCCCCCTCGGTACTCTAAGTAGTTCATTAACCCCACATAACTGCCAATTAAGAGAATTTCTCCTGGAGAAGGAACATTCTCTCCGTGAAACTCACTTAATTACAGAAAAATGCATAGCTTAAATATAACAACCTCCTCTCCTGTTAATTCAGCTCTGGTGAATTTTGCATGCTCTATTTTATCCTCTGGTTATGACATAAGGGAATGCTAAAAAATATTCCTTTATTTTTTTTCTTTTAACAACAATCACCTAGAAGTTCCTGCAAGTTGGGAAATCCTGAAGATTTCACTCCATTAGGGATTATTGCCACAGAGATCAGAAAGCACAACTTTGGGAACTGCCACAGGTGTGCATTCTAAGACAATCCACAGATCCCACAACTGTATTTGCTGAATGCTCACAAATACCTTGTGTTTTTCTCCTAGACATATTCTTATAGAAAGAAAAGTTATCTTCCATCTACAGCATGCCCATGAGCCTAGGGAATGTGTCCAGGCTGACATGAGATGTATGTGAACAGGTAAAGGACCTAAACCAAGCTCATTCCTAGTAGAGGCAAACACTTTGGTACCATTTCCAAACTCCTGAGGAGGCACAGTCCCATAGTTCAGAGATGCTCTCCCTGTTGATCAGCAGATCTTCAAGGGACCAAGCCACAGAGAGGCAGAAAAAACATTCACTTCTCAGAAAGGTTGCAAAAATATTATTATATTTTTAAGAGAACTTCACCTATTTAGCATAATCTGACCAGATGCAACAGCAGAAAGGTGGGGCTTTAAACAAAGCAAAGCTAGTTTGGGTATAAGAGCATGTTTCCAATACTAAAAAGCCACTGACTTCTCGAGTTTGCTTTGTGAGCCTGATTCTCAGCTGGTATAAATTGATAATGTTGCTCTGATGTGGTTCTTTTAATGTCTGCTCTGCTCTCTGCAGTGTTTGTGGGTTTTGCTGCAAGAACAGCAAGCACCCAATTGATGATGGGAGATAAGCAGAGTAATTAAAACACATGTTTAGAGTTATAAACTCTGGAAAGAATAGCATGCAGATCTACACTTATCAAAACACAGCTTCTAATAAATAAATTTTAAAAAAGATTATACCATTTGAATGTGTTTATTCACAAGCAGCAGTGCTCATTCCTGCACCTCTCCCTTTATGCAGGAACACAAGGGACAACCAATAGAAATTATAAACAGGATTAGGTGCAGCAACCTTCCCCATCAGTGCTACATGGGAAAAACACATCCAGCTGTTGTGCTGGCTCTTCATTTCCACACAGCTCCCAGCATCCATCCTCCCTGCACAGCTCTCCTGTGGGATGACTCTTCCCTCCTCCTCCTCCTCCTCCTCCTCCTCACAGCCGCTCCATCAGCCAGCAGGTGAGGAAAATTCAAAGTGCTGCTGGGCCAGCATGACCTCACTCGGAAGGAGCTGCACACACCTGCCCAGCGTGTTCCCTGCCAGCCAGAGCCCAAAGCAGCTCCTGAGCTCCAGTTCCTACCGAGCAATGCAGCACACAAATCACCAGGTGGCCCCATTATGTAGCAGTCATTACCACAGACATCCCAGCCCTGCACAAGCCCCTGCTTTCATGTACTGCAATGCTGTGTGATTATTTGAATAAAAATGTTTCCCATGGAGACAGCTCCCCGTGGCTTAACACCTTGTTTGGGACAAAGGAAACGATCTGGAGATGCTGTTAACCTCTGCAAAGATGTGAGAAAGGCTCAGCTGAGGACAGAGAAGTGAACTGTGGCAATGACTAATTGTTTAGGGCAGGATCCATCGTTGTTACCAGCATATAAACTCTGCCTTTGGGAAATTCATTTAGGGTTTTTTCCCCCTTCAGAGCTTAAAGTGAGATAACCAAGATGGGAACTGACCCAGTACACAATTCGAAAGAGGGCATCCTGCATGAAAACAAAAGAATTTGTCATACAATATCTATTTGTAGATAGAGCTTGTATCTACAAATATACAATACTGGTAGATACAATATCTATCTACAAATAGGTATTGTCATTTTTCTGGCAATTGAAGCAATTTGTTTCATATTTTTGGTACTCAGATTTTAGCTCAATATATGTGCATATAAACAATTCTCACTGTGTATTACAAGCTTAACTACTCTAAGCTTGGAGCTTCTACAAAATTATAGATGCACATAAAAAGAAAAAGTTCCTATTCTTCCACCCCAATTAAAAAGGAACATATTTTCAAGTGCATTATCTCTCCCCTGTGAACCCAGTCACTAAAATGTGCAGCAAAAGCAGTTGGATTTACAGCCTTGCACTACTTGGGGACAAGCAGGGATGTACAAATGCAAGCATCAAATGACTTCAAAACTGGCACCAGCACTTCTGGTTACACTGTAAATTCACCTGTGTGGGTTAATGGGAGCAGTCAGGGCACAGAGCTGAACATGTGAGCAAACCTTGACTTGGTGAACAGTGTCAGAAGTAGCTCCCACAGTTAACGTCAAGAATCTTGGAAGGACAGGATTATACACAGTTAAGCATTTCTTCCTCCAGGCTGTAAAACAGCAACAAAAGAAAAACCCCTAGAAACTGGGTGTTTCTAGGAGACACTTGGCACCCAGGGCTGACTCCCCAAGATCAGGAGGCTCTGATGGAACACAGGGGCCACTCCAACTAAAAAGGAAACCTCCAAGGACCAGAGACTAAACTCTATTTGCCTGGGGTCAGAAGATCTTCTGTAGTCCCCAGTGACCATTTGTGCACATCACAAAGTCTTTGCACAGCTCAGCAAAACTGGCAGCCAGAGGAGACATCAGTGCTGGAATTCCAGAGGGATTTCAATGCACAAGTGAGATGTTTTAGTCAGATTAAGGAAGCTCCTTCCTCATCACATCTGCCTCTGTGAACCTTGAGCATGACACAGGCAGCCAGGAATTGCACCAACACGTAACAAGAAAATAACAAAACGTGAATTTATCATTCCACCCTCTCTGATGTCAAAGGGTCCTTATCAGAGCAAAACATGAGATGTATTTCAGTGAAAGGTCAGGTCTCTAAGCAAGCTTCTTGGATTACCTCCCAATTCAGAATCTCACCCTACATGTAAGATATAAATCACTAATATTCTCTCATGTTATAGTGACATTTTAATTGCATTGCATGTTTTAATATACTCAACTTGGGGTTTAGCCAAGTTGACTGTATTTCTTGATTTCTTTGGTGTATTTAGCCATTTTTTATAAATTGACATGGCTATTTCTCAAAGTTTCATTTTCATTTCCTTGCTTAATACAGACCCAGAATTTGATGAACATTTGCAGATATGCAGACACTTCCACATACAGAAGACAGAGCCTTAAAATGCCATGCAGATATCAGTGTGCCAACACAAGCAACATTCCAGCAGCAAAACAAAACCAAAACATGTGTCAGAAGAAAAATCATATTAAAATTCATACCAGCACTGTCCAAAGATTCAACACTTGCAAGTTTATTGGTATTAGACAATTCAGAACATGCATTATGACAGAAATCTTCCCTTTTTATGCAAGTGTTTCCACCAGAAAAAAAAAAAAAGAATGCATCTGTATGCAAGAAGTAGATGTCAATTCCAATACACATGCTTTGTAAGAACATAAAATGGAAATGCACTCTGCTTGCTCTGCCCTGCAACACCTGTTAATGCTCCCATCTCAGCAGTTATGAAAATCAAACCCAGAGAAATAACCAATGATTTCCAAACCTTCACTTGAATAGAAAATAGGGTTTCTTTACCATTACACTGTAGCTTCTTCAATTTTTTTTTCTTGAACAACACAAAAAGAATAATGATGCTACCAATGAAGAGCCCTTGTAATATCTGACTTCTGCACCTCACATTCCTGTTGGCAGAAGATGCTCAAAGCCACACATTATCCCTCTAAGAGCACTATTCTTTAAATCTTTTGTATTTTTATGAAAAGAAATCAGAATCTACTTGAAGTCATGGTGATGATAAGCACCACTACCCACACAAATTAAGTCACTCCCTTGTTGTCCATGGTGAGTAAGGGCTGGAGCTCCCAGCAGGGATTTGCTCATGGTCCCTGTCAGCCACCTGTGCTGCACACCCTTACTCCAGACATTTAGCAAAAATGTTTCATACTCCAAATGTGGGTTTTTCTGGCTCACTTTGACTGTACACCCACAAACCACCCAACGTTCACGTTTAACAAAAAGAACCTTGACGTGTGTTTATACTCTGCTCTCTGTCATCCCATCCGAGTCCACATGAAGTTGTTTGTTCATTCTTGTTTGCATAAGCTCAGAAGATGATGGTCCCACTTGTGCTGCTGCTTGGAGACCCCAAGGGGCCCTGCTGTGGACAGCAAAGTCAGTCTGAACTGGGACCTTCCCAGTCCCAAAATCCTTCCCTACCAACACAGGCTGCAGCTTGACCACATGAGCTGACTCGTAGGCGTTGCAAGGTTGGGTGCTCCATCTGGATGGAGAAGTGGGGTTATTTTTAGGATTACAAGCATGACTCCTCTTGCACACAGCCCTGGGAGAGTCCTTACTGACTGCCTCTCATGCTCAAAGCAGAATTCCTTAGAAATCTCACCTACAGAGGAGCAAGGCGGAGTGTTGTGCATAAAAACAGACAAAAAGAAAGGTCTGGAATTCAGGTTTAACAAATACAACTCACACTGACTGGTCTGGGAAAAGAAAGCCTAGGCCAAGCAATTGAAAAGAGAGTGCTATGGGACAGAGGAGTTGTTACACCAGGAGCTGCTCATGTTCTCCAACTCAGTTAATGCAATGGGGGAAAAGAAAGGAAGCAGAAAATGGTCCCTGTCATAACCCTGGATAATGAGGCTAAAGGGGAAACTTGTGACACAGGATATTAAAAGCTTTAATTATTTCCTTTTCCTGCAGTCTGATGGGATCTACCTGTAGCCATCAAGCATGACCTTGGTTAAACCCATGCTTCCCTCCCATCAGCACACACCTGCTCCGTGCCAAAGCTTCCCAAGGAGCTCCAGGGCTGGGGACATTCCCATTCCCTCCTGGAGAATGTGAGGCACGAACACAGCTCTGCAATAAAGCAATCCATCAGCACACAGCTCCCACCACAGCTCTGCCAGGCCTCTTAATAAGCTGTTAGTGACAACCGCTCCATGTGTCACATCCACAGCAAAAAGCAAATTACCAGGGTTCAGAGGGTTTCTGTTTGAGCTCGGTGATTCCCAGGAAAAGCCATCATCTCCTCTCCCCTGCACTTAACTTTGAGTAAACTGAAAGGAGTCTGAAGGTTTGTGTTTCCTCACGATTTTATCATATGAATTATGGAGCAGGAAAGCTGTTTCAGATGCTCCAATGTTCTTATATAAAACTATTCCCATACAACAATATTTTCCTCCTATGACTTGTTTCTTGTTCAGCTTATTATTTTCATTTTCATTTTGTAGCTCATTCTCAGGACATGCATATTCTTTTTGAATAACAACTTCAAAAATGAAAGTCTGCTATTCGCAGCAGCAATCACAGCACATTCCATTAAAATGGAGCTTTTAACAATATCTCTGATTAAATCAATTTGGTTTGCCCTTTTTAAAATACTCCGGAACTCTCAGAAAACACACTGCATTCATTTATTTCCAAACCAACGTAGCAAATACAAATGAAAATAAAATGACATTATATATTTTAGGAGATTAGATATGAAAAAAGCACATGTAATTAACTGTACCTGGCTGGACAGTAAATGGCAGCCTGCCTTTGCATATAGAACTCCTGATTTTCTATTTTGTGTAATCTCTCATAAGAAATAACAAAATACTCATGAAAAATCAACATTCCTGCTGCACCAGACCCCAGGATTACCTACTGAAATACCTCCTAGGGAAACCATTAAAAAAGCATCCATTTAATCTACCCAGAAAAAGGCAAGATATTTTGAATTATGGCTAACTGTATCAACAGGCAGGTTTTAAAGTTTTAGAAGTCAACTCTGCAGCTCAGAAGAATTAAACAGATGTTGAGCCAAAAAAACACTACCTAATTTTTTTCTTCTGAAGAATCCATTAATCATAGTAATACAGGAGAGTAGCAAAGAAGTAATAAACTTATCTGTGACAGAACTGATTCACCACGGAGGAATGACTAACACATGACCAGCTACTCTGAGTAGTGCTCCTCAGCCTGATGGGAGTGGGATCAGACAGCAATGACATCTCCATAACACAGCCAAAAAAAATACCCTGTCACCTCAGCTGCCACGAGACAACACTGCAAATCTTTGCTATAAATCAGATGAATTTGAGTCCTCAGATATTTTTATTTTAATAACTTCACCAGCAGTATCTTCTTTTGAAATTAATACATCTGCCTTAGTGGTTTTTAGCTTTCCTTGTAAAACAATGACAGCTAATAGGAAAGCACTGTCATGTATCCTGACTAAAGGTAATGTATATGTGACAGCTGTGTGATCATCAGTAGGAAAGTATTTCCACCAGACAAAAGGAATAATTAAAACAAGCCTGCAGTCCTGGCTTTGGATTTAAACGTTTTAATTTGAAAGAACAATGGCTCCTTGAAGCTCCTTCCCAAGCAGCTCTGACAGCCTGTCATCCCTTAACCAGCCCTAAGTAACAGTTGTGCAAGTCTGAGCACCAAGCAGCAGATTATGCCTGATGATCCTTACAACAGCACCGCTGCTTCCAGGAGAGCACTGGAGATGAGGCCAGCTTTGCATCCTTTTGAAGCATTTATTCCACTAACAAAGCATCCTTGGAAATGAAGCTAATGAGAGAAACACAGTGAGCCTGCATTTTGTTTAGGTCTCGTTTCACATGCAGCATTTGTGGCACTGCACAGCAGAGCCCTGAGCACACTGTGTGTGTGTGAGAGGACTCACACAGACTGTTCCACTGCTGATGGAACAGCATTTTCCACCAAGCAACCATCCCAGAGCCAGCACAGGCTCCAAGGCAATGGGGATGGCACAGGGATGTACCTGTATTCACTTCTGAGTCAGGTAAAAAATTGGCAAAAAGTTTGCAACTGCTGCCCAACAAGTGTTCGCCACTGAAACACACAGCTCCAACTCAAGCAGCATCTAAAGCTTCTAAAAAATTTAGGTTTTCCATAAAAAGCTGATTTCTCCTGCCTATGGAAGATTCTGCATGAAACCAATCTGATTTATCTAGGTTCACAAATGTTTTTGTGAGAAGAGCTTGCTTTTTCCCAGGATGAGGTGTAAATGAACTGCTTTGCCACTGAACAGTTTCCAACACGTTGCAGAATTCCTCTCCTATCAACTCTCCTCCCTCCGAAGAGGAGCATCCTCCCACTGATGCTGGTGGCTCCAGAGCCACACAGGCAGGGATATGCTTCAGATAAGGGATTCTGCATTTTCCCTCTCTTTTGAGACAGACAAAGAATGAAACAGAAGTAAAAATGGCAATTTTTACTGAAGAAAGGAGAAACTCCACGTTCCCATCCAAAAAATACAAATGTGTGCATGTCCAAAATGTTTTCCACCAACTGCAATGCAGACTTCAACAGCACAGCATCAGTCCCACTGATGACCCCACTGCCCCTTGAGCCAGACTGAACAAATACCATGGAAGACACATAAATTGATTATATTTCAGTGACATTAATGTCCAGGAAGAGTTGCAGTTCCAAAGAGTCTTAGATCCTGCTTTTCCACTTGCATCCTTTTATGAGAGAGCAAAAGGAAACAGAACAACACAGGTTTTTAATACAGCAGATGTTTCTGAGGGAAAGGTCAATGATTCAAACAAAGACTGAACCTTGTCAGCCAGCAAGGCAATGTGTCACCTGGCTGAAACAAAACAAAACATCCTACCACTGCTGAAGTGTCTTTAACCACACAAATAAAAGGGATTCTTTCCTAATTTTAGAATATAGGACCCCTGAAAGAAAACACTGCTGTAAATATTTCCTTTAAATAAACACTTGGATTTGACAGACTTACTAGTGGCTAAAAAAAAAATAAAAATCATCACAGGCAAGTGAGAAGAAGAAATAACTAATCAAAGTATTTTGCAGTGATTTGGGACTTTGGCTTCATTTAGATGTTTTAATTTTTCTAGTGCCTGAATTATTTATTTCTTCTCTCCTTCAGGGCACACACATTGTGTTTCAAAACCAGCAAGAACAGTAGTAGCTTTTTCTGTTTCCTACTCCAGTGAACAAGAACCAGAGTCAGACCTTGGACAGCCTGGGGGACAGGACCAAAGCAGCAGAGCTGGGAGAGGAGACACATCCAAAACCAGGGCATGCTCCCTGGGTTCTTTTCATTTTTGGGGGTTTTTATTGGCATCCTCAAGGTTTCTTTCTAAAGATCTGCAGGATTTTGGAAGGAGCCTCTGGCACCACCATGGTGTGAGCACTGAACACTTGCTGTGCTCCCCAATAACAAAAAATCCCTTCAGCTCCTCAGAGCCCAACCCAGAGCTCCCACTCCCTTCAGCAGGTCAAGATCTCACCCTGAAGAGCCCTGCAGAAGCCAATTTCTCTGTTCCCATGTATCAATTCTCAGGCCAGTGTTTGCTGTGCTGGCTCCAATAAGCATTCCCCACACGTCAGTGAGACACACATACCCAGATCTGCAATAAATTTGCACTGAGGTGATAAACCATAATCACAAGCCAGCATCAATGGAAAGCCAAGTTTCTCTTACTCCAAGCAAGGCACTCTGCAACTTTTCAAGGGTTCAATAAAATATAAAGCTCTCCCAAAGAGTGCTCAACACATGTAATGTTTTCCTTTTGCTGTAAAATGCATCTTATTGATTTATAATGCACTTTCAAGGAGAACAAAACCTAGTCTATAAAACTAAAATTTAGGAGAAAGCACAAGTATTGTAAAGGAAACTCCATACCATTAGTGACAGGGATACATATTCTCATACTTTCTGATGGACAGATTGTGTTCTACAGTTTTTTACTTCACATAAATAGGAAATAAAGGACAAAAATGCAACTATAAATGTAAAGATAATCAGTACTTCTACTGTAGTCAACAATCTAAACAAAGCTTGCTATTTAATAAGCTGAAAGCTGCTAAAGTGCATTTATTAAAAGTGCTACAGGATAGGATGTGAACCTTAAATTTACATTTGAAGAAACCAAGTTGTTTGCTTGAAACTGAAATTTTTAAATAATTTATCACATTTTCATAGGACTGTAATCAAGATTTGAACAGCTCCAGAACAGCATTGCTGTTGTTTTCCTTCTCTTAACATCAACTTCTATTTCACTAAATTTTTGTTTACAAAGTGTTTTATCGAGCTAAAGTGCAAAGAGTTTCTCACAGATGGGTATGAGGAAAATGTTTTTGATTCTTGTTATTCCATCAAAGCCATGTTTATGTTTGTGCAAAGGAACAAAATTCATCTCTACCTTGGGAAGAGATGTGTTGATGTTATTCAAGCCTACACTGTAACTGCATTTGTTCTCATGATAACAGAAAATAAATCTGTTACTGTGTTTAGCACATCAGTACACCAGAAAGGGCTTTTATTGTAAAATAACCCAGAGCAATGCCAAAGAGAGTCTGCAGATAAAATAGCTCTGCTACTCATTTCCTAAGGAAAGTTTATTTAAGTTTACAGCTGTGGTGTAAAGGACACACAAAATAATTACAAGTGAGCGACAGTCATGCTTTATGGCTCAAAGACATGAAACATCACCCATGAAGCTTTGCCCTCTTAAATACAAGGTATAAACCTCACATTGAAAACTTTTTGGAGGAATTTTTAGCTGGTATATTCCAAGGTGAGAAAGGTATAGATCCTGAACTCCTGGAGATCTCAGTATATACAGCCCTGACCGAGAGTGCTGTTAATTACTCTTCATTTATGTCACAGACCCCAGAAGATGCATGAGAACTTTGGAAAAGCTGCAATTCCAGTTCCTCCTGCCACCCTCCAGAGGCTGCACAGCCTCTGCTGTTCATGGCAATGAACACAGAGCTACAGGAATTCTTTGGTTTGAACGAGTTACAAGCCAAGGGTGCATCAATCCAGCCCTGCCAGGCAGGGCAGATTAAGAATGCAAGGAACAGCAATACTTGCACTTGTGGGAGCAATAGTTTTGCTAAATAAATATCATCACAAAACACTGCCAAAATTGGAAGACTTGGAGTCTGCAGGGTACAGGGAAAGCTGGTTCATCTGCATCCTCTAACTGGAGAGAGAAATTAATGGAATGCCCCACTGGAATTAGGATTCCTCTACCAAATGAATTCCACTCAATGCTTTCAGAGATGGTTGTTTTGGTTTTGCTTTTTTTTTTTATCTGAAACATACATTTTCACAGTAAATTCCCCACAAATGGCATAAATTTCATAGTTGATAACATCTGTAATTAGACTTTGAAATTCACACTGCTATTAGCTGTCCTACATGGCAAAAGTTTTGCCTGAAAACACCATTTAAACTGTTTTCATTTTTTCAAACTATCAAATTTGGAAGCCTATTAGATGAGAGGAATTTTTCTTGAAGAATAAAACTAAATTGAGTTTATTTGAAAGATCAAACTGCAAAGACAAGATTGAAATAAATGTTTGGTTGCAACAAATGACCTGCTCTATAAATCAAGCTCCAACAGGATAGAAACAAAGGACATGGACAAAAAAAAAAAAAAAAGTAGATACCAATTCCTCAGATTTGACCAAAGAAAATGAAAACCTTAGGAAGGAACCTGCATGACTAAGAGCAAAGTGGCTGCAAGGGAGCTGAGAAAGCATCAGGTAAAACCTATGTTTTAGTCAAAATTCACATCACTGAGCACTCTGAGTGTGGGATATCCTCAGTGCCAGCTTCAGGTGCACAACACCAGAGCCCCATTATTGCTGTATTTACCATGGAGCAGTTTAAACCTGACCTAAAGACATGCCAAGAGAATGGGAGCACCTTTCAATGTCCTCCAAGGGCTGCATAAATCAGCATAAACTGCATCACTGCCCAACACCAGCTGAAATCTGAACCCTCCCTCCAAAAGCCATGGCAATGCTGGTGCTTTGGCATGCAGGGCTATTTCAGTTTTCATCCATGACTTTGTGCCAGCAAAGTTACAAGTTTTGTAACTGCTCTAGCACAGTTTCCTGCCTACCTCTCACTTTTACTGGCTCCTTTTGCCTTTTGGCCAGGCTTTTCCACAGATCCTGATATTCAGTTAACATTTTGCTTGCTGAGTAAACTTGCCAGGATTTTTAGAGTCCATTGCTTTGTGCTTTTAGGTGGAAGAGAAATAAACATAGACCCTAAATCCTAGCTGCAAATCTTTGTTTTGAAACCCAAATGAATTTTCATTGCCAGTTTCTCTGCATTGCAGTAACTTGTTGATACAGAGACACTGCACTAGCAGCACTATCTGATTTATTGTGTATGGGTGGACAATCAGGAGTTGATTCCAACAGCCTCACACACAAAACAATACAAGCAATAAATTATTTAGAGTATTTTTCCATGTAGTGAAGTGCTTAGCAGAAGTAGTACTTCTATTTGAATAATTAAAACCCCCTTTTTTCTCTCCACCCTACAAGGCTGGATCCCAAGTCCTTAGCCTGGACCCCCATTTCTCCTCCATATAGTATGCTCAATTTCCATTTAATTTTCAAGTGCTAGCAGTGGCCCATAACTTCAAGTACTGCTATTCAGAGTCAGTGCCTTTTCCCTGATTAATTACTATGGAGAGATGATACCTCTGGGAATCAAATACATCGTGTGCTTAACTCCAGAATAGACAGTTCTTGTCAATAACACATCCAAGCAGCTTAAAACTTCAATAGCCTGGTTTCTTATATACTGTAAGTGGTGCTGAATATTCAGTTTTATTTCTGTTTCCCTGCCAGTAGGAAATAAAGAACACACTTTTAGCTAAATGAGAACTGAAGTGCATTGGAAGAGTGCTATAAATTATATGCAGGCCACCAAATAAAATTCAATTTTCAGGTAATGTGAAGGTGTAATGCGTCTGGAGAAGCTGTTTTGCATATCACACACGACAGCAGGCAATAAGGAGCAGGGAATGACTAAAACCTGATCTGTCACATGCAACTCTTTGATTGTTCCCTGCACTTTACCTGCTCTAATCGCGCTGTTGCAGTGTTGATTCAGAACACGGCGGCCCATGAAAAATGTCACCGTTCTGTCGATGTTGCGGATCCGCTGGCAATTTCAGCAAGCACTGGATGCACATAAAGGGTGATAAGGCACTATATCCTGCCATGCTCAGCAGGTTTTCCATTTCCTCCTGCAATTACACATCAAACTGTTTTAGCTTCACAAGCTTCGGCACTATAAATGGCCTCAAGGCAGAAGTCTGCTCCGCACACTGATGAGTCTATCTTCAAAGCAGAGTGCAAACTCAGGTTTTGGGGAGAGATGATTTTTTTTTTTTAAATACCCTTTTTCCAGAGCTTTTAAGAGTTTACTTAGAGATTATACCTACCATTATCTCCATGTACTCCAATTAACAGGCAGTTTTATATCAGCATTAACTGGAGCTGCTCTAAGAGGAGGTGAAAGCCATGCATACACAAGAGCAAGCCACCATCTGCACAAGAACCCTGTTCACAGCATTACATCTCTACATAATGGGATTTTTCTTTAGCTCCACCTTCTCTTTTTTCCTGCAAGGCTACCTGGAATTCCAGCCTGACAATAGCAGAGGAATCTGGTTTTGAAACACTCAAAACTCTCTCATACTACAGCAATGCTGCCAAAACCATTTCATTTCTCCTGTTGCTCCATTCAAAGCAATTCCTAAATTCTGGTACAGGTATCTCACACTGATATAGGAAGGAAACAAGGCAATGTTAAAGTTACTCCTCTCAACCACTCTGATCTGCTCAAGATCAGATATTAACCACACAAAAGCAGGGATGAGCCGAACAACTCTGGTGGCATCTGTAGACTCAGGCAGAGGACAAATCCCACGCAGAAACCACAGCTCTCAGCTGGCTCACACACCTCCTGCCAGCCATGAGAAGTGGGATACTGCAAAGTCAATCCCCAGCAACTCATGAAAGGCCATGGCCTCCAAACACCTCAGGAGAAGCTGCTCCAACACCTGCATCTCCTGCCATGCATGGGTCACCCACACAGGGTCTCAGAGATGAAAAACACAGAAAACTCCTCCAGGTGTTGCCAGCTGCAGAACACACTGGTGGCTTCTCCCACAGCCCCTCCCTGGGATACCATTAATGCAATATTGGGACAGAGAGAAGAAACCAGCAGTGCCACAGAGCATGCTTCTCCCTCCCTGCCTGTCCCCCCAGACAGTCCCACAGCAGGCACCTGAGCCACCCCAATCACCCCCTTTGTCCAGTGACAGCAACAACGAGACAGGTCCCGGGACTGGCCTGGAATAACAGGTGGTTTGTGTGCCCTCCACCTCTGAGACAGCACCACAAAAGGACTGTCAGGAAAAACACAGAGCAGCAGCTTTAGCCACTGTAAATGAATAGGAACAAACAGCTCCTTGCACACCATAGCTGACAGCTTGTTCTGTGCCTCTCCAACAACCCCAGCCATGAAGAACATGGACCTTTTATAATATGCTTCAGGGTGAATTATCATTTAGTCCCAACCTTTGAAAAGCTTAGCTGTCACTGCTGCCTAAAACAGGCTTTAGGTTCTCTAAAAAGAGAAAGACAAAATATTCTCAACTAATTATGTTTAACATACACCTGATTTTGTTCTCAAATCGAATTATCAAAGCATATGCAGGCATGTCAGCTCTCCCAAGCAGGACTGCAGTGCAGCCACTGTAAAACAGGCTCCAGCCCCCTGAACAGCAAAGACCTTTCAGGAGGGAGTCAACACCTTCAGGCAGCACATCCAAAGCAGCAAAATCTTTACTCAGATGATCGAAATTGTGACTCCAAGCTGTCCCCATGTATGCAGAGAGCACACACAGCACTCCAGAAGCATCAGCACCACCAACAAGACCAATTCCACCAGCAGGACACGGACAGAAAGCAGCAAGGAGGGCAGAATAGGGTGTTCATTTCCTTAATAAAGTTTAATAAAGCTTTGAATATTTGTGTGTTGGTAAGTAAAACACAAGAGCAGCAAACCAAGTCAGTAATGGGGCTAAATGGGAGCAGAACTGCTGGCAGAGCAGGAAATTCAATTCAACACAGGGAAGATTTATTTCCCTTTTTGATGGTGATCTACGCCTTGGCAAGAGCAGCATCTGCCCTGAACATTTATCATCCCTGCTACCTGCATCTCTGACTCCACCTTTGCCATCCCATCACAAGATACTGCCTCGTACTCCCTGCACATTCAGACATGCCTGCCATTGCCTGTTACACTAACTTAACCACCTGCTGTTGGTAATAAAATCAGTATTTCCTTATTTCTTGGCATCTTCTCGTAGGCGGCATTGCTACAACACTTGCTGTAATTCTCAAGTGCTGCTGCAGATTGAAAACTCATCCAGGATAGAAAAAAAAACCTCTCCAAATTTTCCAAAATTAAGCAACTACTAAAGTGTGGCTGGGCAGGTTCTTTTGGCAATTTTTTTGTTGTTGTTGTCATTTTTTAAGTCTGAAGATGTTTGCTGCTTCCATTCAGAATTAAAAATAAGAGAATAATAAAAATAGGTGCATTGTTGTGACAAGGTGCAGATGGAAGACACCAACATGAAACAAAGACCATGCTGCTACCAGTAAAGGACTAAGTCCAACACATTTCCCCTGCATTAACAGCTTTTTCTGCATAAAATCCATTTGCAAAGAAACAAATCAGCATTTGATTAAATACTTGTTTAAAAAAGCCTCATGAGATGTTGTTTAATATGTCTTCTTTAACCAGTGCCAAAACCAGTCCCAAAGCAAGGAGAATCACACCCACCTGAATGTGCTGAATGTGAAGTGGAGCCAACCTTGTGAAGGAGCCCTCAGTGCTGTTTACAACAAACACATCCTCTCACAGGGAAGCTCCAGTGAGATTAAGGAGAAAAATGAAGCCCTGGAAGTCTCCTCATGAACAGGAGTCCAAACAAGCTGTAGTTAGAATTTAAGTGGCTTCTACTAAATTTAGATTATATCATCTGTGAATGATCATGCCCCACCACAGTTAATAGTGTGGTTGCTGCTCTAAGTTCTTTTTAGTTGTGGATGCTGGTTGAGTTGGTATCAATCAGCATAAAGCACAAGAGCATCCTTCCATCTCCAGCTTCTCAGAAAAGCTATATTTTAAAGAGTCTTTAATGGACTATTAAATACTGAGGAAAACTTACCCATGATCACTCACTTAACCAAGGCACGATGAGAATTTTCAAGCAAATCACTCCCCACATTCACATCAGTAAGTAAGAAATAAGGTTTCAGGGAGTAGCTTTGTTCACGTTACCCTAATGTGAGCTTTCCATGATCCCTCTGCAGTGTATCTGCCTGAACAATTGTGTCAAGCATATGGAAACAAAGCTGGCAGGAGGAGGGGAGGAACAGACAGCAGCACAGCAGCTGAATGGGATGCAGGGGTACAGAGATGGCACCCACATGAAGCTGCACAGGCCACCTACTAAATGTTCTGCAAAATAAAATGATGATTCTCAGATATAATTATCTGAAATTCAAGTATGCTTACAGAATAGTTCAGCTCCTTCAAAGCATAAAGTGCAAGAAATGATGTTCAAGTCATTTCTATTACCTTGACACTGTTGACAAATGCGCCATTGAACGATTTTATCACTGTACAAACTCATCATAACCATCAGCACACCACTACTGGTAACGAAAAGCACTTTATGAAGTGCCCTGTGTGAAATCTAGAATTTGATATGGCTCCTACCTGACAGCTATCCTGTATTAAACTCACCCTTTAACTACTGTTAAAGCCAAGTGCCTACCCAAGCAGCCTTGGAGACCTGTGCTGAGAATAGCTGAGCAGATGGAGCCCAGAAAAGTTAAATAACACCAATATTAAGAGCATCTAAGTTCACACAGAATATTTCCTGCAAGTACATTTTAGCTTCAGATGCTACATCAACCATTTATATGAATCCCGACAGGCAGTGAAGATTCACATGCAGTGACACCTGAAAACAAAAATTAATGCAGGTGGTTTTCCTGCTTGAACATATGTTCTGCAGTGAAGATACACAGCTCTTAATCCTGCTAAGTGCAGTACACAGTAATGCTAGGAAATTATGAGCGCACAGACATCTTTATGTTTTGCCTACTTGGCAATCTATGTTTTCTGTACACAGATTTATTTGTAAGTGATCCATATGCATACCATTCCCAGAGTTTGTGTAAAGCCATACTTCAACAGCAAACAAAATAAAATCACTGCGGGTGCAGTGAAGGGCAAAAAAAGGGAAGGTTGGCACACGGTGTAACTCAGACAAAGAGCTCAAATTGAACCTAAACCGCAGGAAATAACAGAATTGGCTCCAAAATCAGACAGACCACTGATACTCAAAAAGTAGAGAGGCTTTTTTTTTGTGTTGGGTTCTTTTAAAATTACCATTATTTGCTTGTTTCTTAAAAAAAACCCCTTCAGGTAATTTTTGCTGTTGAGAAGTCATCATGCCAACAAAATGGGCAAAGTTTGGACAGCTCCAGACCTGGCACTACTGGGTACCTCCAGCTGCTCAGTTCATGATTTTCCCTTTCAGGACTCAATCACCCCTGTGTGAAACACACTCTTCATCTCTAAGAACATCTAATCCACCTAAATGTTGTAAATGACAAAACAAGGAACCAAAAGGCAGGAACTGCCGGATGAGTCAGGCAGTGGATCCAATTTGCATCATGCAAGCAAACAAAACTTGTGCAAACTGGAGCCCGCAGAAACGACACCTTCACCGTGCACATTTCCTGCTGTTTAATCAGAACTGTTTTCTTTTATATTTTTTTGTGTACGTTTGATGCAATTACTGGAAAACTTTTTAGCTTGTTATGCAGGTTGTCAGAAGAGATGATCTAACAGTGCCTCCTGGCCTTAAAATCTCTGCATCTTTGATATATTTCTCAGGAGCTGGTGAAATATTACCATTACTTTTAAAATGCCTAGGCATACACTTCTATGGCAATATGCAAGGTATTACTCACATTTCATTTACTTAATGCTCCATCTTCCCAACAATTTGAAACAAACTTCCTGTGGGGGAGGCATGTCAGGGTATGCTCTCTGGTACTTCTCTGAAATTAAATTCTAATTGCAGGGTGTTATCTGCATCAAACTGAGCCTTTTCAGCTGTAATATTAAAAAAAGGTAAACAGTCTTGCTGAAATTAACCCACCCAAAGAATGGCTGGTCCCTGCTTCTGTCCATCCCATTCTGGCTGTGCCAAGGGAATTTGCTGGGACTGACTGGATGGGCCCAGGAGATGATCAACCTCCTGATCCCACTCTCACAGCCAGGGCAAGCAGCAGAGCTTCACACAAATGTGCTTTTTTCTGCCCATACACAGCATGGGTGCAGAGACAGATTGGTACTGGCAGTTAAATACCAACTGATTTACAAGGGAAAAGGGAAAAACCCAAACCAACCCACATACATGTTTTAAAGCTGGTCTGAAGTCTCCATTTATTTAAAAAAGCTGGTTTGTAACACAGGGTCCAGTCCCTTCTCAGCTCGTAACACCACCGCAGTAGGAAATTTGCAAGGTAAAACACATTTCCAACACATGAAAACATATGCAAAGCCACATTTTTAAGCCATTTCCTCCCCAGTTGCCTCTCCGTGCCAGCTCACTGCTGCACTTCTACTATTTCATGGGGTTATTAATATTGCAGCTGCACAACCAGAACTGCTATAACCAGCCCCAAACTGAAGCTCCATGTACAGGGGTCAGTTTGTCAAACACCCCATGAATAACATCTGTAACAGCTGAATTCCAGTTCCTGCTGGAAGCAAATCTCTGCCTTATAAACTGTTGTTAAACTTTGTTCCAGAGTTGCCCAGTAAAACTGCATTTTTAAACCTGATCTGCATCAACAGGAGTAGCCACGAGCAGAGGAATTTTCTGACTGCAGTACTGGAAACCATGGAAATATTTCCTTCATAATCACAATTAAAGCTTTTCTCTTGAGGCCAAGCTGCTTTCTGTGATCACCAACTTTGTAGTAGTAACCGTGATTTTTTTAAAAATTCCATACAAACCCAAAACATTCTTCTTCTATGTATCTTATTTTAATGGAACTCGGTTACAAAGATCCATCCCTGCAAACAGGGAAGTCCATGTCTGAGATCCATTTCAAACATAGCCAGTGGCCAGCTGGGGGTTTGTGAGACACTTCCAGGTTACCCTTGGGATTTATGCCTGTAAACCCATTTCTGGCACCTTTCCTACATTTGGCCAGTATTCATATCCCATAAAAAGCAGCAGAAACAGGATGACATCAGTGCAAAATTCCTCTTGAAAGTCCTGCCCTGTCCCTACCAGAGGGAATCAAATTGCAGAATTTGCTTTTCTTACAATCCCATAATTTTGTATAGAGACAATTTTCCACCTCTTTTAACCAATCTTTTTTCCACTTTGAGTTTACCAATTGAGTAAACTGCTTAATTTTAGCCTCCTTTATCATGACTATATTTTTATTAGAACAGTTCCTGAACAGATTCTTCCCCTTCTACATTTTCAGTCTGGGGACTTTGTTGAATGTTGGTAGTCAAAAGAAATCACAAAGCCTGAAAAAATCTTCCCAAGGGAAAAAATGGGAATTAAAAAAAAGGAATAGAAGGAAGCAAGAGATGGAAAGGAGATGGCCCCAAGATGACTTGAAGAAAAAAAAATAAAATTAAAATTTGCTATAGCTGTGGGTCCAAATTGGGGCCAATAGAAGAGGTTCTCCCTTATCAGGAGGAACATTCCCATAACACTCCTGGTTTTAATGCAAAGGCCCAGGCAAAACTTGGTAAGCACAACACTCCCCCATTACAGCTCCTTCCCCATAAAAGAATCTCTTTCCTAAAAGAGATGATCCAGATTGTGGAAAAAGCTATACATCTTTTCAATAGATCCTTCTCTTTTCATCATAAAAGCGAGCACCAGCAGCTCTCCCATGGAATTCACTGTGAAATAAAATTTGCAACCTGGCAGCAGTGTCTGACAAGCAATATACAATCCTTCCTGAAAGGCCCAGGAGGATTCTATTGTTTTGAGGCTTAATTTTCAATTTGCATCTTTAAAAAGGTATGATTTCATCCAAATTCACTGGTCTGCTCATTTATATTTATCTGTAAGAGACCACATTTTAGTTCCTTTGAGAAGAAGCACAGTAAAAAAATTTTATGTTCAAAATTATTCTAAGAGCACTACTCATATTTCTTGTTTTATTGCAATCTGCTTGGACAGAGATGTGAGTAATTTATTTTGAAGGGCCTGATTCTGCAGGCACTCCACACTGAGTAATCCCTTTGTGTTTTGCATGTCAGGCAGCAAAAAGAGGAGTTCAAGGGGCAGAAATCTGCACAGTTTCATTACATCAGTGGCTTTAGGCTCATTTACACCAAAAGAAGATAAAGTCCTGTATGTCAGGATGAAAAATACAGAGATGTTTTGCCCCACACCAAACAAGTTCCTCCCTAACAATGACAAGCTGAAAAGTAACTGCAACTGGAATCAATTAAAATTCTTCGCAAAGCACCAGTACCTCGCTGCAAACCAAACAAAAAGTTGTGCCTCGGAGCCAACAATATCTTGGGAATGTTCATGCCAGCTCCCTTCAGAAAAGGCTCTTGACTCTGCTTCTATAATGAACATTTTAAGAATGTAAATGCAACATTAACTGGTGGTAAAACCTTCAGGATACACAATGATTTTGAAAGAGAGCAATTAAACGGCGAGTTATCCTGAACCCGTGTCCCCATTTCAACTGTTTTCCATGTAGTCCATCTGCCATGGAGCCTCCAAGGCAGGCAGGAAGATGCAATACCCATCCCAGAAAGCTGCTATTGCACTAACATTTCCAAAGGCCCACAACAGTGACTACCATGAGCCTCATTAAGAAAATGCAAGTTGCTTCACTATCCTTAAATATACGAGTTCCATGGGCATCGTGCACAGAAATGAGACTGAGTTCTACAACAAACACAACCAACAGCAGCATCGCAGCCTCCACGCCTGCTCTGAGCCCAGACATGAAGCCAAGCTCCTTCTGATGGAAGCCCAGACCCATTGTGGCCAATTTTTATTTTCATGTAAAGTTTTCTATTTCAACAAAACAGAAGAAAAGATGAAGGAGGCCTTCACAGCTCTCCCAGCAGGAATGAAAAGTTCCTCTCTCATTCACCAGTACCAGATGGCAAAACAAATTCCAAGAGGAAGATGAATTTTAGGGTTGATATTTTTACTACACATGTTCAATAAAGTAAATAAAGAATGTGAGGAAATTTATGTAACTCAGAGGAGATTTTCTCAGCGCGCAAAAATTCAGGAATGAATTTAATTGCTGTACCTGAAGAAAGAGGAGATCTAACTGGGAAAAATTCATTATCCTGCACAATATTCACTTTATTCACCTTTATCATCAATGTCAGACAGTGACAGCTATTTTCATCAAAGCTCAAAATACTTCAGCAGCACTCTGGGATGAAATCCTCACCAACTGGAAACAATGGGAATATGGTAACTTTGGTCTGGGCAGGATTACAACATTTGGATTTGATGTGTTTACAAAGACTGATGAACATGACTCCAGACTGATTTCTATTTGGAAACCTTCCCTCCTCACCTTTGGCATTTCCTCCACAACACTTTCCAACACCTTCACTGGCAATCCCCCTCTGAAGGCAAAGAAAATCAAAAGGTCAAAGCCTTAATTTGTACAAATCATAGTGTGCATGACTAAAAACGTACTGCTAACCTTGACACTCCAATAATTGATGACCCAACCTCACTTGGAAAGCAGTAAAAACAAATAAAATCAAGGAAAATTTACTTTGTGGTTTTTAGAGTCACTGTCACCACTGGTATCAAAAACCCTGCAACATTTAATTTTTCTTCTAAATCCTGGAAATTAGGTTACTGGAAAAGCATCCTTTTAAATATACAGAATACAAAAAATGCAATACAGATGTTGAAAGGCTGGAAATTAGTGTATATCTGAAGTCCCTAGAACCAAGAAACAAAAATAACTTGAAAACACATCTCTCTTCACCAATCTCACAAACATCTGGAGACTGACTCATGAGCTTTGGATTGGTTTAGGTTTTCTTTATTTCAAGGTTGGCACGACTCTATAATTTGACCAAATTAATCCTTTGGAGTAAAAGATACTAAGGAGAATAAAATAGATAAATAATTTTATATATTTCACTAACTTTTCCAGTCAATGTTGTATTTGTGAGACATTCCACACTGCAAACTTCAAGTAGGTCTCTAATGTGAAGGCATTAAATAAGTGAGAATTGAGCTAACAGAGCTGAAGTGTTCAGCAAAACCCATCACTGAGGCTGCTCCATCTGCTTTTACTTATTTAGGAAACAGCAGGTTTCACATATTTGAGATGAAACGAATGAGAAAACATTACAGCAACATAACTTCCCTCAACTGAAAATATCCACCTAACAGATTTTAAAACAGATTTCTAATACATGTAGGAAGGGTTCCCTGATTTTTTTTTAATTGGCTCAGTAAAGTACAAAGATGTTTCATTTCTCACAGGTTTACTTCTGTAACACTTATTTGTTTAACAGTTTTGCAGTGAAAACGGTGCTGCCAGCTCATGCTGCTTCTTCCCACATAAAGTTGCTAGAACCCATCCTTTAAGAAAACAATAAATGAAACTCGGGCCCTGGTGGTGAGAAGTGCTTACACTGGTGCTCAATCTTGCCCACAAGGAGCAATTCCTCAGGGCCATTTTCCTTCCTCCTTTGGCAGCCCTGTGACCCCTCTGATCACCTGTGCATCCATCCATGTGCTGCTCCCCACCTCTCTGGCCACGTGTGAGCTTCACACCCAGCCAAGTTTGGACCTTCTGGTGCTGCAGAGCCCATCCTCTGCTCACCCTCTCCAGCTGTGCATCCCCAGCCTCAGCTGTTTGATAAAACCATCCTCAATGCTGGTGCTGGATACTCAGTTCTGGCCCCCAAACCCATTTCCAATCCATTTCCAGCCACCACTGCTTCCATGCTGCTCCATGCAGCTGTGCCAGGGCTGCTCCACCAGCCAGAGCCCCTGGGCTTGCAAGGCTTCTCTCCAATAGGGGAATTTAATGATAAAAGCCCTGATTATCGTCAGTCCTGTGCCTCCCTAAGATAACCATTCCTTTAGTAACATATATATATACACACACACAAAGGAATATATAAATATATAATCTCTCTCAATGCACTCACTTGAGCTGCATGTGGTCTTTTAACTTAACTGAGCACAAATCAGCTACAAAAGGACCCCACTCAAAAAAAAAAAAACAACTCCTGCACCCACGATATATTGCACACCATGGAATTTTTGCAACATCCTAATCTCTGACTACATCTGCAGTTTTCTCTCAAGTGTGCTATATACGCATAAGGCACTACAGATGATAAAGGAACAGTAAAACCACAAAATTGGAGGAAAACCATAAAGGAGAAAATTCTCCATCCAGCCATCCCACACCTGACAGCTTTACCATCTCCCTGTGCAATAGTACAATCCTCATCAAGAATCATCATGTAGCTTCCCTGCAACCATCATAATTACAATTAAGTTTCAAAGGATTACCTCTAAGCCAGGTGCTATCTACAGTTTTAATGTCACTGGTCATTTCTGAAATGCTGAGAAGCAGAAAATTTTTCTGATGTTGAATGTGACAGCAACCCACCATTATGACAGAGTGTGCTAACTGTGAAAATTAAATAAATTAGCTCAATCTTCCAAAGAGGATATTGTCAAGGATACTCAGCCACTGCAATGTTATTGCCTCCATGGGGGGGAAAAAGGGAAAGCTCACTTTGGAAAGTAAAATAGAATTCTCTTATTCTTAGTGCTACACAGAAAACTGAGTCAAATGAATGGAATCAGGTAAAAGAATAACCCAGCAAATATCTTCTCATTGTCAGGCTGCCAATTCAAACCAGCTTGGTAGTTACCAAATAAAAAGCTTACTCCCTAAGCTTTATGGTCAATAGTAAGTGAAAGCAGTACTTATCCCTAACATTTTCATTCTCCATGGTTGCCACTCATTTATGTATTTCAAGAAAATAATTTTTAAAAAAATGTCCATATTTTCCGTAAATTGCCTTCTGTAACATTAATATTTTACTTTAAGGAACAAGACCAATAGCTGAGACCATGCAAGCACTATTTAAGTGAAGAGAACCAACTGATAGAGGTTTGGACCTGCAGTCTGGCATCCCATTTTAAACCAGTCCTTCCCCTTCAGATACTGGGGGCTGCTGTCTTTGTGAACCTAACACTGCCAGGGTGGAACCACAGCTCTCAGTGCTGGGCTAGGCATGAGCTAGATTAATTACAAAAGCAAGCAGAAATAATTTGCCTACTTAACGCATCAAAGTCAACTGAAAAGTTGAATATTTAACTTATGAGCACATTGGCATTTCAGAACTTACTCTACATCGTGAGGAGTTATTTCTGAAAATAAATTCTCACCTGAAAAGTTGTGCAGTATAGTTTTCATTTCATATAATAAATCATAAAATAACAAGCATAAACCTGCAGTTTGTTCCAAGAAGGTTCCAATCTTGTATTTTGATCAGGCTGAAACAAACACCTCTGTATTTTGAGACGAGCATACCATCAAATCATAACTACTGTTCCACACTGATTTTACCACAGCAAAATTTACTACTCAATTTTACTGATCCTTTGACCATTTCTATAAAGCTATCTGGCTCTAATATAAGCCCATAATAAAAAAAAAAAAAGCAAGCAGTGAAACCAAACAACCCTCCTACCTTGATAAAAGCCTCAGTTTCCCCCTGCTTCACAGCATAAATTCTCTCCCAGCTTTTCCTGAGGATAAAAACCTCTGCTACTGAGTAAAACTGCACACCAGGAGTGATCATCAAACAGGGCAAACCTTGATGCTGGCACAGCATTTAAAGGCTGACCAACACTCCAGCCCATACATAGTAAAAATGAAAAAAAAAAGCACAGGAATTAATGATTCAGGGTTTAGCAAACACAGTGCTAATTGCTGGCAGACACTCATGGGCTGCAAATGCTCAGTGCTGGTGAGCCCCTGATGGTGCTGGGGGTGAGGATTCTGTCAGATGGGGCAGAAAGGGGGGACAAGAGAGGATGAGCAGGAAGCCAGATCAGCCTCCAAATACGCCTGTGCTGAGGTTAAAGCTTCAGCACAGCAACAAGCAGCTGTGAAATGCTTAATACTCAAAAAATTATCATCATCATCTACTGGCACATCTCCCAAACTCTCCATGAGCCATTTGAAGCCTGCGAGGTGCCCAGGAGTTGAAAAATCCAATGGCCAAACATCAGCTTTTTATTAGCTGAACATTGAAGAGCTGCATCTCCCATGCCCCCTGCATATATAAAGGCAATAGAACATCATCCAATTCTGTTTTGTCATTTTTCTGCATAACTTAGGGAGTTAAACATGTATTCATCTCCTTTTCAAGTATCTCGCTAAAGGCTAAAGCTCATGTTTATTTGTACAGACAGAAGATACATCTCACAACTGAAAAACATGTTTGAGGCTCAAACAAATGCAGTAGAAACAAGAAAAGGGCAATTGGTTGATAAATGGAATATTCTGTGTAACTCCTTTAATTGATAAATACATTTTGCTCAGGGGAGGTGAAGGGATACAATGGCAGAAGATGAACTGCACATTGTTTTTTCTGTCCTGCAACTCCATTAGGCTGTTACCTTGTGTATAAAGCAATGCATTCAGGACTCATTCTGGTGCATTCAGGCTGTCCCAAGAAACATAACATTATCAGACAGATCAGTAATAGCTTAAATTTCATAATAAAGCCCAAAGTAAATTGTGTAACAGATCCGAGACTACAAATTTAACAGCAGCAGCTGCTTCCAATTCTAATGTAAAGCTTAATTTCATTTGGTAACAAAACCAGAAAATATGGGCAAAGAAAGACCACTGTCAAATAGTCCAAAGGCAACTATTTTTGCAAGACAAGTGATAGTTTAATTTACTGGCCATGGTGAGTTTTGCAATGAAACAAACTGCAATCTAATTACTTGCTGCAAAACAAGAGCCTGATTTGATTTTAGGAGAGGTTCTCTCTAATTCCCTGCTATTGTTTTGTCACTGTAAACTTAGATATTGCTGGAGGGCCAGCAAGTTTAATTTTCAAATCAATGCTTGATTTACACACACATCCTGCCTGGCCTGCATGTGTAATGTGCACGTCCCCAGGCAGGAATTGCTGCACAAACACACAGGGCTGGGAGAATATCCACCCACCTCATGTCTGCACACAGGGAGCTGGGGGTTAAAAATAATCCTTAAAGAAAGCCCCCAACCATCTGCAGAAGGAGAAAGGGAAGGGAAACTCAAGGGAGCAGAGAATACAAAGAACATCAGCAAATAAGGAAATCTTGCTCTCAGTTTCTAGAGTAACTCTTAAAATGGGTATGTCTTAGGAATTAGAGTTCTTTTACTTAAATTACAAAAAGTATAACCAGATTTCTGCTCAGAACACTCTCTTGCAATTGATGTTAAACTGTTTAGAGATAAATGAGTTTATCAGTGGTCTGAAATCACAGAAGAGCACATCAGCTCTGTCACAGGATGCTCCCACACTCCACTGCTCTGGACGTGTCAGCAATCCCATGCAGCACCAGCTGCATCATTTAAAGCCTTTTCACACAGCATCAGCCTAGAATCTGCAGCACGATGCCCGTGGAAGGCTCTGAGGGTGCATCCTTGGGGAGAGCCCTGCCAAGGCAGGAGTGCTGGGCAAGGCAGGGGTACCTGAGCCCACCATGGAGCGGGGCTGGCGTCCCTGAGATGGGGCAGGCTCAGCAGCCCAGGACAGCCGGGATCCATGGAAAATGTCACACCCAGCAGCACAGAGAAATGTCTTTTGAGACACAAGATGAGAACTCAGGGGAGTTAAATTAACAACGTAGCACAACATTTTACCAAGTAATAGCACTATATTTTTTCTTTTATGGAGCACTGCTCAGGGCAATATTTAATCTCTTGAGTTTAATGAACTTTTAAAACTACTCAATAAATACTCAAAGCCATGACAAGTACAATCATAAGATAAATTTAGTCCTACTCCAGTGGACTATATCACTTTTTGTTATTAAAAAATGTTAATTTTAATATACTAGGGGACTTCATTTCTATAAAAGAAGGTGTCAGGGTTTCTAAATTCATATCACAATGGTTAGTTTTCATTAAAGATGTTAAGTACGTTGTCATTTTTAATAAAAATACATGGTGAGCCCTTCTTTCTAGGCTAATAATAGAACTTTGGATAAATAGTCCTATCTATAAAATGTTCCAGCTCTCAGCAAGGCTTCCTTTAGTCACTATAGAGGTTAAGATTTTGTGAAATTACTTGATGAATTGAATTCATGTAGCTAAAGAATTTGTGATGGACCTCAAAGTGAAGACCTAGCTAATTATTCCATATTAATGTATTACATGCATAATATAACATTAGACATGCGATAGGAATGTATTTTATTGTGCATATAATACATTAACCTGCAATTAATATCCATGCCAGAGTAAACAAAAAGATAAGAACACCAAAATAGAACAGAGCCACCCTCAGAGTAATATCACTCCCAAATAATGCCTGTAAGGTCTGTTATTGCTGTCCGCCTACATCCAGGGGGAAAAATGCATAAAAAGAACATAAAAATTGCAATGTGAAGTACTGAAAAGCTAGGAAGCACTAAAACAGTTATGAATGTAGGTTGTCAGTCATCTCTTAATTTTATTTTTGTTTAGCTCTGTAAACAGTGTCTGCCTGCAGATGCTCAAGAGCAGCCCCCTAGTTTCTGTCTATACCTCCTTGCATAAAGATGGAACATCAGAGAAAATAAAATCAAAGCATAAAGAGGGTTTGGTCAGTGGCACAAAAGCATGAAAAAAAGCAGAATTCAACACAGCCAGGTCACCACACCCACACACCCTGTTGCAGCCAGAACAGCCAAGGACACCATCCATGCTGCCTTCATCCATAAATTCATCCCTCCTCAAATGCCTTCAAATTGACTCCAGCTTTGTATATATGCTCTCTGAGTTATCAGACATGAAGGACTAAGTAGTCTCCCCATTTATTTTTCATTACCTCCCTGAAAAATGGAGAAAATCAACTGCTACAATTCCTTTTGAAATACATTTCTGAAAATCTGGGTATTGATTTAACCTCTTTCATGCCACATTTCTTTCAATTCCCAGAAGTGTGCCTTAGTAAAACATTCCTATTAGTTTGATATAGCAGACAGGATGTACTGAGAAAGTTATGCAAGGATTCTTCTCATGAGAAGTTTATCTTTCTTAGGTGATCAGACAGCTCAAAATTACAGAGAAAACTTAAGGTTTTTTCTCTGAAAAATGAGAGTAAAAACACTCAAAGGCTGGGATCTCATATACTTCCACGGTTAACAAAAAGTTCTTGGGGAGGAAAAAATTATGAGAAGTCAGGACTTTTTCACCTATCCACAAATCCTAGGTCTCAGAATTAAATCACAAGACTTTTCTAATGAGCCTCTCTATTCTTTGTTATTTCCAATAATTATATAGGTTCTTTCAAGAACAACATGCTGTGTACTTAATAGTGTTCTTTTTAATGAATTTTTCTTCCAAGCAAGAATGAGTTTGCCTTCAGCTCAGCTGCTACAGCCACTGTACACATGATTACCACCACACTCAACCAGATAAGGCTCATCTTGTAAGGTTCTGACACCTTTGCCACTCAAAGCACCAGGTAATATGAACAAATGAGATCATAAAAAATGGTCCTGACAAATAACTAGTTAATTCACACATTATGTTCTAAGAGTTGAAATTGCCTTCCCAGTTTTATGAAGAGATTTTTAGGACTGGAAAAGAGAAATTGGGTGGTTCTGTTCCCTTTTCTCTGATCCCATTATTCACCAGGCAGAGCTGTGGCTTGGAAAGCTTAAACACAAAATATATTTACTGCATTAGCCATACTGTACTAGACATTTCATATATAGCTCAAAAGATGCACTTTCAGGCTTGCCAATTATCTTTGATGAACATGTCACCCAAAATAATTGTGTACAATCAGAGCAGTTCTCCTAAGGATTTTCTTCTCTTTAATACCTTGGAAGGCTGCTGCTCACAGCTGATGATGCAGCTTTGTCAAAATGGAGCCAACACCACCAAAAGCAGAGCAAAAAGACAAGATGACCTCTCTGCTGTACATGCAGCGACTAAAGTGAAAGAAATGAGATAGAAAATCAGACTAGGAAAAGACACTGTGATTACTGCAACCATGGAGAGAAACTTTACATGGGAAAACTGTGCCTGATTCGCCTTCAAACACAGGCCCAGCCAAACAGATCAAACCTTCAGCATTTTGCATTTCCTGCACTGAGCTACACAAACCCCTTGGTCTGGGGGCTGCAAGGATGATGACTCTGAAGATTCAGCACTGGGAAAAACACCCCATCCTCAGGGCTTGCATTCACTCTGCTTCTGCACCATATGCTGAGTTAATCTGGATTTCATGGGCCAGCCCCAGCCCACACATTGCCTCACACCTGAGCTACCTTGAAGAGTAGTTGTGAACAAAAAAAAAAATAAGAATCTGTCTCTACCAACTAAAACCCATTTTTTCCAATTTCAGATGGAGGTTTCCAGCCTCGTAGGAGTAATGGGACACAACCACTGACACTGTAATTCAATAAAGGGAAAAGAAATCATATCTGTCAGTCCATCTTTGCATCACAGGGCCTCTTTCTTGTTCCTCCTAGCTGACCTCTGCAACAAAGCTGTCAGCTTAGAAGAGCTTAATATCTTGAGAAGATAACCCCCTTAAATTTCTTCCCTAGCTCACTGACATTCTGTCATGTAGGAGAAAACCTGGCCCAAATTTAGGATCACTGGGATTTCTTTCAGCTTACTGAGCAGCATGCCAATGCTGTGTGCATCTGCCCAGGGTAAACTCCCAAAGAGAGCCTGATCCTGAAAACTGTCAGGAGTCCAAGAACTTTACTAATGCTTTTTAGCAGCACACTGCTTAGATATCAGGAGAATTTTTTGGGCAGAGAAGATTTAATTCTCTTTGGCCTTTTAAACACGTAAATAATGCCATACTAGAACACACCACTGCCAGCCCAGCTGCATCTCTGCCTCCAAACTTTACTGGCATATCCAGAAGAACAGGAAATTTCACTGTCCTTCCCCAGCTGGAGAGGTCTGCAGCTCTCCTGGACCAAAATGGGCAACTCCACCTCAGACAGGGATCCAACTTCAACCTGCCAGGGCTGAGCATCACCAACACTTGCACAGGCTGGGAAGTGAGACACAAACTAAGGAACCTGTCAGGCTCCAAGCTTTTCCTTGTGCTCTACTGGAGTATATTTCCAGTTAAATTATAGAAGTGTATTTGGATGTCAGATCACGACCCAGAAACCAGGTGCTGAAAATCTGCCTGTGACAGAGTGGAGACAGAAGCAGCATTTCCCTCTTGCCCAGGGCTGGGATCTCCTGTCCCATGGGCAGTGCACACATTCCAGCACTGCTCGGCTGTACCACGGTGGGAAACAGCCTCTGAGGGAAAACCTTCATTATTCTCATATTGCTGTCATACACAAGCACGGTATGAAGTTATCAAGAAATTCATTTAGGCTAAAAGCTGCTGCTACTACTAATTGTAACTACTGTGTGAGAAACTCAGATTTTGCTTAATTAACATTTGGGCAGTCAATTTAGCTACAATCCAAGCTGAAGCTTTGCTTTTCATGCTCTGACATTGCTGGCCTTCTTAAAGTTTTTGCAATCAAAATCATTCACAGTCTTAGGACCAGAATCAGTATTTAGTTATCTACAGCTCATTTAACCAAATTTTCCACAAACATTTTCCAGTAAAACACAGCTTTTAACTCTTTTTCCCCCCTGCTCAGATGAGCAATTTTCAATCACCTTTTACATGGCTGGAATTTCACTGAGTGGCTCATAAAGAATGAGGAGTAAAAAAACTCCAGGGAAGAGACTGACAATCAACTCAAAAGACATTATTTATATTTAAGCATATCAAGTGAAGATACATAATTTGCAAGCTCAGTTGTAACAACTGACACCTGCCCTTTGCTATGTTGACACTAAGATACAAAATCCCTATCAGCTCCCCTAATATTGGCACTTGGCAATTAGCATGTTTTCAAAATGCATCTAAATCTAAAATCTGATCAGATTTATTGCAGGAGGAGAAGAACTTCAATTTAATCTGCCTGCTCTTGGTGCAATGAAGTATTATTGCCTGTCTTTGCTGAGCACAGACAACAATATGAAGGATTTTGGAGAGGAAGTTCACAGAGGCTGCTGGATGTGCACTTTATTACCTTAAAATTTAATTTATTTCTGATAAGATACATGGAAATACCATACATTTTGTGGATCTAGGAACACCTGAGAAACATGATGGCCAGGCTCTGGCACTGGGTTTGCACACAGATGGGTAGATCATTACATCTCTATCAAGGAATGTGGCATTAAAAACTTCAGCAAAGGAGTGGGATGAATCAGAGACAACAATGACTAATATATGACCAGTGTCCACTCAACCACTGAGGCAGTAATAAAGGTATTAATTTGACTGCAAACATTAAAATATGTACAGTAAGATGGATTTTTGAACAGTGCAGTGTGGCATAACCTTAATACAGTACATTAAAATCATTCATTACAATGAATAAATAGCTTAATGAGATTTGAAACATCCAGCACTCTCTGTGTAAGCAGGTGATGAAGTGAAGCCTGATATCAGCACCACTGAACATAAATTATGCAAAAGTAATACTTTTAACGTCATCTATTCACTGGCATTGTTGCTTTTGTTAAATATTCCAGTGTACATCCTTCTGGGATAATATCAAATTAGTCTGTCCTAGAGTTTACAACAAACTCCCCTGCAACAGCCTGATTTGCATAAAAGTAAACAAAATAAAAATGTGCACATGCAGTGTGATTTCCTGCCCTTGGTTTATTTTTGTAAGGAAGAGAATTCATCTTACCAGGGGGCTAGAACATCTCTCTGTTTTGTTGGTTTTTTTGTTGCTGGTGGTGTATTACTCCCTCAAAGTCAGCTGCCACATTACACGTGGTATTCCAAGTTAAACTGCAGGAGTATAAGATGAACTGCTGGAGCACTTTTTTTCCCCCTCTTAATTTAAACAACTTATTAACAAATCGAGCCATTTTATTTAAATTACGTGCCTAACCATGTAATTAGTTAACTAAAACCACTTAAAGCACATTTTTCTTCCCATTCTAAACTGTGATGTTGGAGCTATTCTATGCTAAAGCATAGAAAAGAAAAGCAATTACTCCAACAATGATTTTTTAAAGGCTGGTACACAGGTTCTGTGCAGCATAGACAAGGCTGTGGGTTTTGTTTAATGATCACTTATTTCTTTACTGTGTACAGACACAGCTCGGAGTTTTGGATTAACTTCAATAAATATAAAATCTTTATTCTAACTGTTCCAAAGCACTTGTTATTTACATTTGGAAGTGCAGGATTACTCATGCATGGCTGTCTGTCAATTAATCCAATATCACCCTGTGGATTTTCCCATTTGTAATTGGAAAAATAGAGCTTTCCTGGTTCTCTGCAGAAACAACAACCATTTAACTACAGGTGGTGCTCACAGTGGCAGCGCACACATTTCTTCAACGTTTATATAGAAAATAAAACCCCTATTTCCTCCAGAGACAGGAAAGCATTTTGGGGGGTTATTTTCCTGTCTCTAATATTAAAGTGAGGTTTTATCAAAGACAGAAGGCAGAGTGGCAGCAATGGGTGAAGGAGATTAACAATCTTCCCAGCGTGGTGTGGTTTAACCCCAGCCACAGCCACAACTCCCCCGGTGGGATGGGGGGGAGAATCCAAGGAGTAACGCTGAGAAAATTGGTGGGTTGGGATAAAAACCCTTTGAGTGAGAAGAGAGGCAGTGCTCCCCTCTGCTGACTCCCCACCAGTTCAGGAGCAGAGGGGAAGTGACCCAGAGCAGGGCGCTCAGCCAGGTCACCCCACGGGACAGGGTGGCAGGGGATCCACTGACAGTCACACAGCCAGGCTGCATGAAATCAAATGGAAAAGCTGATGGATTACTGTGAACACTGGCTCCCAGAACTCCTACATATTCAATGCAAAAGAGAAGGAATAAAGATTAACCGAGTGTGTATTCCCCACGGTGTCCCAGAGAACTTGGGTTTTTACCAAGTTCAAAATCCAGTAAGTTTTATCACAGGGCACCTATTCATCACTACAAAGTGGCCTGGAAAAACTTATCAGTGTGCCTTCCCAGTCACCCATAATTCCTCTCCCAAGCCTCCTGGATTTTTAAGGTATTTACAGCCAATTATTTGCATCCCTTCTTAAGTGATTTCCTAGAAAAGATTCACACAAACATCCTAATCACTGGATATCTTCCAGGGACTTTCAGTTTTATGAAATGCCACTACATTCACCAGTCACAGCGCTATAAATGGTACCAGCAACCATCCAAATTCGAGGGGTTTGTACTCAGAAGTAAAACACAACAGCCCAGACCGTCTGACTCAAGTGGAGAACTGTCCTTGCCCAACAGCAGGTGGGGGATGCACTTGGGAGGCACACACTGCAACATAACTCTGCATGCTCCAAAAAAACCAAACACCATTTAATGCACAAACTCAAGCAAAGTGAAGGAAAGGGAAAAAAAGTAAACTCAACAAATATGACTCAGCACTAGAAATTTCATTACAGAAAGGTAATTTTTTGGGGGGGCAGGGGGGGAGATAAACCCACAGAGTCCAACCCTGCTGCAGAATAAATAGGTGTTTACTTTCATTCAGGGGAAGAGTAATCTCACCTACACCACAACAGCATTAACATCACCTAATTACTCATCAAATGCAAGAGCAAAGCTTGCTGACCCAGCCAACATCCTTCTTTTTTCTGGCTGCTCAGTGTGTCCATATCTCTGCAGCACATGGCAAGACACAAAGGTGGCACAGCAGCTGTCACAACAGGGGCTTGGGCTTGTGCTTGCAAAATACATCCCAACCTGATTACACGCTTCAGCAGCTATCACTTCTCAAAATTCAATAGAAATTAATTTCTCAACAATGAGGGCAATTAAAGGGTCTGCATACTATAAAGTAAGAATACCTGCTGACACACCAGCTTTGCCAATAAAGCTGTAAACAAAGCGGGAACGCAGGGATATTAAAAGGAAGACATCAAACTTCCATGCTCTGATTATGGGTCTGTTAATACAGTTAATGAAACAGTTACTGGTTTAATACAGTATTAACTCCAGCACAGCTTGTGGTGCAGTAAGTTACACATAGCAACTAAATTCTGTCCTCTAATTAAAGGACTTAATGTGAAGTAAAAAAGAAAGCCTTCATTATATTTGTGGTTAAAGATCATTGTTAAAAGGTTCCAAACAATTTATGCAATCAGGAGTTCTGGAGCTTATTGGAGGCCTTGTTTTCACCACTCAATATGAATTGCTTCAACCTCCAGCCAGGCTTGAAATCTGAGCAAAAACAAAAATAATGGCCATCAAAAAAATATTCTGATGACTCACAGGACCAACTGCACTGCCTGAGAAGCAGCAATTTTCTGAGAGCAGTGATGTCAAGTAAGTAGGGGTGTCCAAAATACTTGAGGAAATTCAGGAGTTCCATGACGATGCCTCAAGCCTTCCCTTTGGCTAACTTTAGTCCAAATTGAGCAGTTAGCCCTTTAGACACCAGTGGCCAAAATCAGAGAGCAAAAGGAAGAAGTTTTGTCAGAAGTGGGCTGGGACACAGCTCCTGGTTGACCATCAGAATGAGCTTCTTTTTGCTGACAAATTCCTTGTGCCCTAACCCCACGTGTAAGTAGAATTCCAACTCAAATTCAGCAGAGCCTGGCTACTGTAACTCCTCTGGCAGGTATAATAAATACAGGTACCCGTATTTAAATACAGGGCACACAGCCATCTCCACAAAGGTGATGTAGTTTCCCTTCCTTGCAAAGCCTCCCCAAACTCCTGAGTGCTCATGCTGCACATCTTTTGGTTTTGACACATTTCCTCAGTAGCTGCCTGAAGAACGCTCCCACCCTAGCATGACAAAAATAAAGGCAGGATGACAAAGTGCCTTCCCTTACCCCAACAGCTGGCTTTAACTAATTTTCAGTTATTGAACAAGCTCGTGCAGGTGTGGAGCGTTTGTGGGGAGCTCGGTGGCACGCAGATAAATGAGAGCAGCAGCTTCCTGCAGCTCCCAATCAGGCAGAGGAGCGTCTGCGCCGGCTGCCACCGCGACCGCCACAACAGACACCGCGGGGCGTCATCAGAATTCAGGTGGAGTTCACATCTCCCTCCCATCATCGCTTTATTAAGCACTTCCCAAGATATCTAAGCTGCTGCTCTAGCAGCCCACAGTCTGGGCTTTAAATCAGAAGAAACCGCGTGTCAGATGCAAGTTATGATTTGGGAGGAAATAACCATGTTTAGTCTTTTTCTTGGAGAACTGAATAAGGAAATTGAGGTGGGTTTGCTGAGCTCAAGCAGGTTTCTGGCACAGTCTGTCACATTTGACCCACAGTCTCGATGCCACCACAGCCCAGCTCTTTATTTTTCAGTGGAGTTCACCCACGAGTTGATAATGGTATTACAGGAGAGGGAGGAAACTCTGGGGTCACAAGTGAGAAATTCTCAGGCCCAAAGATCACTCTGGGAAGCTTCAGGAAATAGGAGGCTTAAAATCCATACAGGGTTTTTCAAGTAGGTCCTCAAGTTATGTAAGAAATCAGGCCACTGACATTTCACCATCTTGTTGCACAGGGTCATAAAAAAATAAAGATTTAAACTGCAGTCTAGGCTGGAAAGAAGAGTAGTTGCCCAATTCAGAAAAACCCAACAACAACAACCACAAACAAAAATAATTTCCAGATTCGGCATTGCAGAACCTACATGTGAAATGCCAAAATATTATTTTAACACGAGTTAAAACAACAACATTTCCTCAGGTCAGGGAAGGGTTTCTGTTTTGGTTTTGCCTGCTGCCTCAATGCTCCAGTGTCAAACAAGGCATAGGATTGTTAAGGATTTTTCCTTTTGGTAAAAGAATTTTCCTCTTATGCCCACCTATAACCCTGGTGGGTACTCAATTATTCTTGACACTTCTACTTCTTGCCAGCAAAATCTGTACCAGGGGAGTGAAGCTGCCCAGGTGGTTGGAAAGTTCAGCCAGGGAGAGACAAGGGGCACTCAAGCTTTGTGTCCTTAGAACAGGCTGGAAAGTCCTCATTGGAACACTGCCTACTCAGAACTGCCAGAACACAAAGAAAGTAAGACTTTATTTATTTTACGGAGTTTATCTAGATTAGACAATGAACACGAGCTTTAACATAATTTCCTTTTATCTTCAGTATTTACTGACCCCATCTGTGTGCGAATTAACTAAAGTTCCCTTCCCAAGACCCACCGTGACCTAAGATACACTGGTAACAACTGAGCAGGAGGAGAATCCATTTGGTTTTCATTTTTAATTAAACTTCACTTATTTTCATCGTTCTTTCTTCTCAATGGGGTATAGACAAATCCATTTTTCTCTGTTTGTTGCTTTCTAAGTCTGAATAGATGTTTCATTAAAAAAAAGTACAAACTGGTGTGGTTCTTGGGGCAGGGGTGAAACAGCAGCAAGTTCTTTACCTGGTTTTTCCAATGCCAAAACCACAACACAAAACCAACCTGAAACAGAGCTGGGCCCACTCCATTTGCAGGCACAAATACTTAAATTACCCCCATGGCCCAGCCTTACATACCCAGACATTCTGCACAAACTCAATTAAATGCTCCAGCGCCTTTCAATATTTTCCCACTTGTCAATGTAAGGAGATGTGTGCACACAAAAACCTCTGCCTTTTAAGCAGCCTTTTTATCTACTCCCATTACTTCAGTGGCAGTGCTGTGTTTTGTGACCTAACAGCACAATGCTACAATAAATGGCAATAATGAGCCACACTCTGCATTTCCACGCTCGGAGGTTTTAAGGTTGGATTTAGATTGGAATCTCACAGGTTTCCCTCCCATCCTGAACAGGGAAAGACCCCTTGGGGGACTATGAATCCCTAAGATTTTTCCAAGAGGCTCATACCATCAAAATTACAGAATCTCAAACCCAAAATTTAGTTTAGACTGTGGCACGCCAGCATTTTTCTTTCCTTACCAGAACTAATTCACAAACACCAAGTGAGATCTGACTTGAGGTCTCTGACATTTCCCCCTCTGCCTTGTGTTTGTTGAAAGACAGATCTCTTCTGACAGGACTTCTTTGGTTCTGCTTTTCTTTGGTGGTTTTTTTTTCTCCTGAATTATTAAGTAAAATCTCTGCTATGGGCCCCATTGTATGCTTCATTCAAACTAAACTATTTGCACAACGCTGGAAAGCTCCTTTTTCAGAAACAGGAAACAAACCAGAAAGGAACTAGGTCCGTACAACGAGATTATTAAGGAAACATTTGTCTTTAAAGCACCTGAATCCCCAGTCTGCTGCTGTAGTGTAACACAAGGCTCATTGCTTTCCCTCTGCCTACCACGCAGAAGCTGTGTGAGTACCACGGGGACTAAAGTAAATTCTTTGTTATGTCTGCACAAAGTAGTAAATGAAGCATGCAGCTCAAACCTCTCCTGCAGCGGCCAGATCCTCAGTGCTTTTCCTTTTGGAGTGGGAGATTTAATGCTATTTTCTTTTCCATATGCTTCATCTTTCAGCTTTAGCATAAAAAGGAAAGGGAAAATCTAAAAGGCTTCGTTTCGCACTAACTGCTCCCTTCAGATTCTGAGACGTGTCTTGATGAAAGCTCAGTTGTGATGGAGCAAAATCAAAAGAGGAAGAAATTTCACCCCATGAGATGATACTTGAAAGGGGGGGAAAAAAGACCTTGGAAAAAAAGTTCTTTATTGAGTAATTAGCCATAATCTTAGATAAGACAACAGATCAAACAAGTTCTCTTAAAAGAGTTGCTGTGGGAAAAAGAGAGAGAGGCTTTTGGCAAGGGTTTACAAATAACACAAAAAAAAAATTAAAAAGCAGAAACACTGGCAAACTTTTCCACCAAAATTAAAGCTAACCATGCAGTTGTGCCTGCTCCATTTCAAAATGCAAAACAGGTCTGGGAAAACTCCAGGGGAAAATAAGCTCTTCCCCTCCATCTCCAAACACCAAGGACAGCTCTGCCATGCCAGGATTCCCAGCACTTACTGGGGACTTGGATGGCCCAGAGCTGGTCCCCACCTGCTGCTCCTCAGCTTTAACTTCACAGCACTTTCCTTTACCCTCTCCCTCTGCTGGCTTTTGCCACCAGGTTAAAACAAGCAAGACTTCAAATCCAAAATAATTAACGATTCTACATTTCCCCCATCATTGCAGAACCACTAATTTAGAAGGAACCAAATTACTAATTTGTTTTTACCACTGATCTCCACTGCCCTAACACCTGAGCCCACCTTATGAGCCTAATTCCCACAAATGCCATCTATGAACTACCAGGATGCTCCCATGGACATCTCTCAACTCTAAACAAACTCTGGAAAAGCAGCAGGATGAGCTGTGCATAAACCCATTGGCCTGAATAAAACAGTAGAGGAAAAAAGAAAACTTAAGAAAAAATAAAAATCACACCCTAAACTTGACATCCTCTTTTTATCCACATCCCTCCTTGGATGCATCCCTACTACATCTGAGTAATTCCCCAGTCCCAGAATAGTCACGCTCGATTCATGAGCTAACACTTACTGACTTGCCAGATGCTTTACCTCAGATGACAAGTTTTGTTTTATATATGCAATGAAGACTTAAATCAAAACCCAACTATAAATATTTTGATGAGACATTTTTTTGTCACATTGTGAAAACCTAATTAAAGGGCTCATTACATGTGTGAGTGAGTGCTGTCTAAATAAAGCTGGTGCTTGCCCTGGGCTTGTTATAAACCCAAGCTAGAGCATCCACCTCTATTCCCAAACCCACACAGGGCTCACTGTCCTCTCCAAAGGCTGGGCTGCAGTGTCTCTGATGGGTCTGGAATGGTTTTGCTTGACAAGAAGTTTGCTCAGCCCACTGGACTGGGAGCAGCACATTCTCCAGTCAGTGGTGAAACAAATACAGGCTCTATACAGAGTGGAAGGGATGGGGATACAGTGAGGAATTCAGAAAAATCACATTTCCTACAAAAAAATTAACTGGGCTTTTGAGCCAGATTACTGGCAGATTGTTCTAACTCTTTGCAGTCTTTTTATGGTGTAATTGTGTGATATTCTCAAACATCCAAAAACACTTTAGACAAAAGAAATAAACACATGCACTCAGATGGCAGTGGGTTTCTTCCTAAAATAAATGTTTCTAAAAAGGCACTTTGCCAGCTGTGAAAACAAAACATTACAGCTGTAATTTGTTTCTTCCCTTTTATTTTTAATAACAGATTTTTAAATCCTAACTTCAAAGAGACTATAAGCAAAACCATTATGTTTGAGTTTAAGGGCACACCTGACCTCTTATATAAAGGCTCTGCCCCTTTTACACAGGGTGCTATTAAGTTTCCAGAGGTGATTTGGAGTTTATGGCCAGGAGTCACAGCCTGACCTTCTGGGCATCTGTTCAGAGTCACTCAGCAGCTGTGACACCCCCAAGTGCCCTTCTCTTGTACAAAAGCACCAGGATACCAAGCAAGCAGTGACCCAGGCCATGGATCAATCCATGCTCTCCAATATCAAACCAGAAAAGATGAGTTTCGGAACATTTTTCCTTCAGATCTTGATACACATTTTATATTCTGTAAATCTATTACATGACTAGTTTCAACTGTTATTGAGATGCTTCCACCTCTGGTAGATTTCCATCAATACTGTTTAGAGCAAATTAATTACCTTAATGTTAAAATAGGAAATACAACCCAAGTTATGAAACAAGAACTCTTTGATCTATCTGTATGATGAAATGGAATTAGGAGTCCTAGGTCTGCTGCTTTAGTCTAACTCCTGGAGCACTGGAAAAGGAAGAGCCAGGCCATGGAGCAATGGGAGCAAAGCCCTTAGGTCATTCATTAACAACACAGCACATCTTGGTGGATGCAAGACAGGATTGTGCCAATAACTGGGTGTATAAATCCTAAAAACAGAAACACACATCCACACAGAATTTGTAATAAAAACAGGCTTCACAGTATGAGAATATATTTTCACATTTTTGCAAGGTTTAATCTCACAACTTTTCCTGAAGGAGGTGAGGTAAGTCAGGACCCAGGAGTTATCACTTGACATGTCTTGCAGCTTTTAATTGACCATACCCAACCTGAAGTTTAGATTTTCAAAGCTAAAAAGATTCATGGCAAAAAGGATTTGGCCAGCTGGAGGTGCAAACATTCTGGGATGAATCAGTATCCTGTACATACAACAGGCACAGAGCAAGTTTCTGTTTTGAGTTCCATACCTGGGAACATCAGGCTTTGTTTTGGGCTTTGGTTGTTTTGTGCTCTTAGCCTCCAAGCTGTGCACTTCTTCCAAGTGATGCACTAATAATATTATTGCTCTTTAATGGCATTTTTTTATTATATAATTACCCCAGAAGCCTCACAGCCACGGAAAATATATGTTCAGTGGTGTTTAATTGCTTTATCATCATGACTATAATCACAAATGAAGACCTTCCAGAAGTGAGAGCCAAGAGAGGCTTTTACTCACTTTTGTTCTACCTGTCACCATAATAAACACTCCCTGGAAATCTCCCCTGTGCTGTAATTTAAAGCATTATGTATCCAAGAGTCTTATTTATGTATTTTGAGTGGGTGGTTGCTTTTGTACTAAACTGTTTCCATTTCTCAGGATGCAGTGTGCCCTGCAGAGGGACAAGCAAATGCAAACATGGGCTCTCCCACACAGCTGCTCGTGGCACACACCTGGAGGGAAGCTGGGATGCTCCAGGGGCCAGAGGAACGGTGTTACCTGTGCTACAGGTGTTTGTGCACCCTCCCAGCACTGAGGGGCTTCCCCTGCAACACTGCTCCCATCCCAGCAGGAAAGTCTGGGCAAGTCACTGAAAGGGTCAGGAGATACTCCTATCTCAGCAGAAATACTGCATGTAGAAATAAAAAAAAAAGAAATCACCTGCAATACTTATTTCCATAGCTAAAACAAAGCCCCTAAAAAAAAAAAAAAAAAAAAAAACAAACCACAACAAATCCCCTCCCCAAAAAAAACCAACCCCAAAAAACCCCCCCAACACCCCCCCCAAAAAAACCCAAACAAAATAACCCCTTCACAACTTCACAATAATGCCCTGAGACAGGACTACTTTTAAATTCTGTATGGCTGGCTTAAATAGTAGGCTTAAGTAGTAGCAAACCTGTCTCCATTCAAATCCATAATGTTAAAGAGCGCAGTTCCTGGGGTTAGATCCTGTTTTATGAAGGTTTTGAGTATCAACTTTTCCTAGATGAGAAAACTGGGAGAACTCTTTTCAAGGCTATTTCAAGGTAAAAATTATTTTGCATGAAAGCAACAATTAATTAGCACTCAGCAAGGTTCCCTCTATTCTATGCTGTGAAGTAAAAGCAGGTCATTTCTGCAGCCCCTCACACCTGTTACAGGTCACAGAGCCTTACCTGAACACAGTATCTTATTTGCTGTTTCAGCACCTCAAGGTTAAAACCTATTTTCCTTCCAAACATAACAGCAATTAAATATTTTATAGCATAACTGTATCAAGGGATGGAATCTGAGATGCTTCTGTTTGAGAGCTGAAAAAAATGCAATCACTGCTTACATTTTTAAAAACTAAGCATTTGTGCTATAATTGATGCTCCAGACCCCAAGACAGCTTTTGTTCCTCTTCACATCCTTTTTCCTAGAAGGACATCTTTAGCAGGAGGGCCACCACATCCACCCTTCTTTAAGCTCTTGCCTCAAGATGAATTCTTCCCTGCCTTTCCTGACTGAGACAGGGGGAAATCTCCATTTGATTAGTTAGGATGGTTGGCTGGCAGCTTGAAATTATTTGTATATCAGTAATGATGCTGCTCCACATTTAGTGTAAATGCAATTATCATTAGGGCACTCAGAGCTATCAACTGAGAGTACTTTGAAGAATGTCAATGCCTAAGCAGAAATAAATGCATGCACATGCACACAGGTGGACTCAGAATAAATTCTTGGGCTCTCTTCTCCTTCTGTGCCCATCAAATTTCTCCTCTAGGATCTCTGCTCTCATTTTCTCACACTTCTTACAGTAAAAGCTACTTGAGAAAAGCAATCCATGCAAGTCAAGCTTAAAATTTCACCCCCCACACCCTGCCATGAGCTGTGGTACTTCTTGTGGTGTTAAAAGGATGCTCTGATGGAATGTTGGACAAGGCTCCAGTCCCATTCCCACCTTCCTTGAGAAGGAGCCCAGTCTGGGTCACCACCCCGCTCCCAGGGTGTAACTACACTGAACAGGACTTGCAAGGCTGATGGATAAAAAGGCCTGGAAGGGAGAATTTGAACTCTTTGGACACTGATCCTCAGGGGAGATGCAACAACCAGGCTGCTCCAGCCACAGCCCCAGCTCGGGCAAGAGCAAAGTGCAGATCCATGGCCAGGATATCAAGCCATGATATTAAAAAAAAACCCAACCAAAACAAAAAAACCAAGTGTAGGACACTGACCTACCACACATTTCTGGTGTGATTTTGTGCAAGTCTCAATTAAGACTCATCTCAATCTGAGCTCGAAGAGGACAAACAGCATTCAGGGCATTTCTCCCTGTCACTGCTGACCGAGGGGAGCTCACCAAGCTAACTCTGGCTCAGTGTCCAACTTCACATGGCAGTGCCAGAGGAAATCAAATCTCTCAGCCTGGAAAGTGGGGCAAGAGCAGCTCCTGCTCCCCATGGAGCTGGGAGACCAAGAAATCTGAGATGGATGGGCTGCAGGGCCTGAGATGGTCACTGCAGGAGGTCAGCTCTCCCCAGAGCACAGAGGCACTGCCAAGCTCCTTCCTAAAAAAGGAGATTTCTTCCAAAGAAACAGACCAGCAAAGGCTAAAACTAGATCCCACAAGCTGGATTCCCAGAGCCTGAATAACCTGGATGAATGAAAAAACCAAAACATCAACAAAACAGAGTAATCAAAACTAAGACTGGAAGCCTCATCACACTGTTCCAACACTTTACTCAGGGAAATGACAGCAGGCTGGAAATAGAAGATGATTTCCAGCTACAAAGAAAAAAAAAATCACCCTGAAAAGCAAGAATTTAATAAAGCTACTAGAGCTTTTTTCACTGCACTATTAGTTAAGATTTTTGAATACATAAATGAGAATTATTTGACTGACGGCCTCTTTATCAATGGTATAATCAGCTTTCTACTATTGGAGTAAGACATTTATTTCAACAGTTGAAACATTTATTTTAGCTGTAGAAATATAACCCTATTTATTTCCAATATGCAAAAGTAACCCTTGGTAGTATAAACTAATTTAAAGAGAAAGGAGATTTCTTATCTGCAGAAAGCAGCAACAACACCAGCAAAGGACAATGGCCTGCATTTTTATTAATGCAAACATTAACCTTCTATTGCCACACTTGGATTTCTAGTCTCAGAACAATATCATTATCTACAATGGAACTAAATTTATGGTAATCTAATTTTATCATACATTATTTAACTATCAGGACATTTATCTATTACTCTCTCCTTTTACCTCCTTAGCGTTAATATTCCCAGCCTGCTTACAACTTCAAGGGCAAGTCTGCTTCATCACCAGCTGTCATCATTAAAAAATCATTTCTTGTATTTTTAAAGCAAATGTAAAGTAGTAAGCCATGTCACAAAAGCTAGACAGAGAACATACTTCTGCATACAGTCACATGCTGATTCCTACTTGACTGAACACGATCATATTTTTAGGTTCTATAATTAATAGCTAACAGCTTTAAAAGTCTCACTAAATATTCATTATTAGAGGGAAAAAATTGAGAAGGCCTAATCCATTTTAAATGTCTCTGACAACTGCCATTAAAGCATCCTTGTGCAGCCTGTCACAGATATTTATATTCAGGCAGAGCTGAGATGGATCGTAGGAGTCCACATCCTGTGTTGCTCTTGCTCTGCTAAGTATGAGTAGAATAAGTGTCAAATGTTATAAAAACACCTTACACACTTAACTCCTCCCTGTATTTCCACAGAGTGACAGGGGTGCACCTTCTGCAAAGGTCTGAGGTGACTTCCCAAGGTCACCTCCATGGGCAGGGACACCTCCCAGTGTCCCAGGGCGCTCCGAGCCCTGTCCAGCCTGGCCTGGGACACTGCCAGGGATGCAGAACCATCGCCTCTGGGTCATCACCTTGGGCCAGGGTCTCTCTGTTCCTTACACCTGCTGTGGGAAGCACACAAGTGCCAACCTTTCAGGCTGTATCAGGTTTTTCTTGCTGCCCCTGGGGCCATCGGGAGGAATGCAGAGACAACAAGGAGGGAACTCGGAGCCATCACTCATTTCCTGCTGCTTGACCAGGAGGGACCCCTCTGCTCAGGCAGAGCTGACTCCATCAGGAGCCTGAAGCTCACACAGCTGATTCTCCTAAAGGTCTGCAAAATTCTTCTAAAATTCTCCTAAAGATGCTGCAAATGTCAGTCCTGCCCCTTAACCATGAAGCCTATACTTGCATTTTCGTAACAATTAATACTTTTTCCCTGTTGCTTAATATAGGTTTCAAAAGCCAAGGGTTTAAAAGTTCATTTTACAATTGACTGAGATGCTGTTTGGATCCAATAATAAGCTTTGCTTAACCTTGAAATTGGCCACTTTCAAGTCTGATGAAAAAGCATTCATTATATATAAGCACCACATGATCTTTTTGGTATATATATTTTTCAAGGATTACGTTTTAGTTTTATTCCTTTTCTCATGAAATCACTTGGAAGTTATACTACAGAACTCAAAGTGGGTAGAGCTGCCATGAATGCAGGAGACCCAGAGTCCTGGTACAAGCACAGAGAACTCTTAAAATCAGTCTATTTTCAGAAAGCCAAACTGAAATTTTTCAGACTGAAATGCACGACTGGCAGTAATCCATAATCCTGACACAGTGTCATGGGTGCCAAAGGGCCTCCAGTGAGTGCTGCCTTTGCATTTTTAAAAATGTTTTATGAGCTCAAGACCCCAGAATTAAGTATCTTTACTTCACAAGCAGCCCGCCATCTCCTAATACTATAGCAAAACCAAGCCAAAGTGAAACAACCAGTCAAGCACAGAACAAAGGCTCTCCAACCCATAAGTAAAGTCTCTTTATCCCCAAATCCTCCACTTTGAGTGCCTGAGTGTTAAAAGCTAAGAGCTTTCAGCTTCAAGCCCATTACCATTTGCTCTTTTTTATCTGCACCAAATTGCTTTTGTTGCAAATCAACATTGGAAAAAGAGCAGGACAAACAGATGAGCTTACCACATGTACAGCTGATTCCTCACAAATGACCAGGTTTCCCATTAAGGAGACTGCAGAATTAAGCAATAAGGAGATATTTACAGGCCCAGCAAAAGATGGACTGCTTTATAGTGAATTAGGGCCCCAATCAATTTCCTAATTGCCAGACCACAGTGTTTACCAACCTGACTCCAGAATTACTTAATTCCCTGCTCCAAATAAAAACATTTAACAGCCTACTGGTTATTTAAATAGGCTGATGCACCTCCATTTAACATAAGGACATTATTTTTTGTCTACCTTCAAAGAATATGGAGGCATCCTTACACACAGCTGTCTTTGTCACTGCCCTTCAGTCAGTAAAGCAAAGAGTAAAGCAAAAGGGCAAGGCTGGAGCAGCCTAATCAAGATTCTTCTTCTCCAAATGCTGTCATACAAATCAAACATTAGTTTTTAAAGAGAGTTTCTGCTGTGATCCTGAATGGAGAAGCACAGAGCTGGTCAGAGTCAGTATTTCATTAACATTTCACAAGAACTGTCCTCTGGAACAATTTCTCCAGGTAAAATATGTAGATGATTTTAAAAATAACGTTATAGATAGAAAAATAAGAAAAATAAATAGTAGCACCATATCACATTGTCTCCCAGATGGAAAATTCCCAGAGCAGTTTACAGACACCTTATGAATTTTTTTCCAAGCTTTGCAACCTTAGCATTTCTTTAAAAGAGATAAAAATCTCCTCACAGGAGCTAAGCAAATGAGTGAGACTGAAGTAGATCAATATTTCTCCCAACACCCCCTGAAGAGCCTCTCCTGAAGGAAAAGCAATGTCACAGCTTGTTCCAGCCCTGCTGTGCCCATGGCAGGTGCAGGACACCCCAAAATCCACACAGCACCAGGAGTACCCCAGCAGGGAGGGCTCCTAAAGCCCTTGGGCACCTCAGCACACGGGGAGGATCCAGGGAGATGAGGAGGAGCTTGGGTGAGCTCACAGGCAGGGACAGGGGTGCCCTGGCAAGGAAGGGCATCTCTGCAAACACAGCTGGAGGCCAGTGTGACACACGGGAGGCCTGGGGACAGCTCTGCACCACTCTGGCATCACCTGAGCCTCCTGCTCCCAGGCAGCTCTCACTCTCCCAGGTGGCAGTGAAAACGCCCAGTCTGCAGTCACACAGAGCTTCAGGAGCTTTTCACAACAGCACAGATGGTCAGCATCATAATCCCAGGCATTCCTGCCATGACACTGTTCACACAAAAATGCACATAATCCACGTCTGCAACCCACATTTCTCATTGTCTGCATTTAGCACAAATCTCAACCCTGCAGACAAGCTTAGAGCAGCACAGGAGGGGTGTGCACAGAGGGCTGGAGAGCTGACCCTGCTTGGCTCAGGCAGCCACAGCCTCAAACCTGTGGAACAGCTTTAGTGTGGCCAGCCCTGCATGAGGAGCTCAGGGTGCCACAGCCTGAGGCACCCTGTGACCCCAGATCTCATCAGTCCTGTGAGCCCAGGCCTCAGCAGGGCTGCAGGTCCTTGCAGCTGCTCAGGGCTCCTGTGGCACAGTTCTTCCCCCACCTATGCTTTATTTTTCCAGACCTTCCAAAGCAAGACACAGCATGTAAAAAGCTGGAGCACTAAAAAAGCTCTAAACTCATGACAATTCCGTTCTTCTAAGTGTGCTCACAATTCCAGGTATCAAAACCTCAAAGAAACCTTGCTTGGTGTTTCTGTACCTCTTTGAAAATCAGAAAAAAATGAATCAATATAGCTATCAATATTCAAACCTGAAACCTAACAAAGAAATGCACTCATTCCAGCTTTGGCTCCTTTTATGCCTTCCCTCTGCTGGTATCCATGAGAGCTCACAGCTGGATTGGAGTTCCTTCAGTCCAGAGACTGAACACATCTTCCTGGGGGTTTGCTCTGTGCCCAGCAATGACACTCTGTGTTATTTCAACACAGTAAATTATTTTTACTTTGTAAAAAACATTACACTCTGTGAATTATTGTTACTTAACACCAGCATACAGAACCTGGAACAAACTGATTGAAATTCCTTGTGTGTTACTGCCATTAAACCATCATTACCACCCATCCCTCCCACTGAGGCTAAGTGTCCGTCCTGCTCTACCTCAGGATCCTTCTGACATCCCATAATGATTCAGGCTGGGACATCACACAGCATGTTAATTTGGAAATGAAGGGAGAAACATTTAAAAGCAAGAATAACAAAGAATTACCAAAAATTACTGACTAACAGTAAGATGAGTGAGAAGTATTGGTCCCAGAGCAGAATTTATGAGTAGTCCAGCAGCTGGCATGTGAAGTTTCTGCCCATAATGATTTTTACTGTCCTAGCTACAATAAAACTAGAGAAATTAGAGTCAGGCAAGAATAATTAGGCCAAATGAACCTTTCCACACCAATACAGGATGGATATAAACTATTAAAAAAAAAAAACCAACATACAATAGCAATACCTTTTACCCTGACCTCTGAACAGTTTAGTGAAAATTTAACATCTCAGTATTATAATTTACCTACAGATAAAGAACTTCAACTGTTCTCTTTATTCAGGGCTACATAACCACAGGAACTTCAAATACAAAGAAAGCTCAAAATTTTAAGCAACTGATAAGTCCACCAGTGAGAAAAAGGTAGAATTACACACAGCAAAACTGCATTTGACATTAAATTTACACATGAACTGTCAAACTTATTGATCATAAATTGAGATGGCTACTTGGAAGTGCCCTCTCCTCCACCAGAGCTATTCCTGAAGAACATCCTTAGACACTTATTTGTCTTTAAGGAAATGCCAGTTGCACTCAGATGATGTAAATGCCTGGAATTGAGGATTCCTAACAAACTCCCATAAGTGACAACAAGTTGTGGATCTTTACCTTACACAAGGCCTGTTCATCACTCATCTTAAATGTCTGATAACCTTCTCTTAATGCTTCCATCACACCTGGGGGTTTGATCCCAAACCATATTACACACTTAGATCACCTCGAATTTGCCTGTGAGGGATGGAAATTGTCTGAGAAGCTTTAGGATGACATTTTAAGAATGATGCAGCTATTTCCAACAGGGCAGCTGAGATGAGAGAAGGCAGCATTCAGCCACACAGTCATTCTGTCTGTGTTGATGTCTGGCTAGAACCTCATCCTGGATAAAAAAAGCAAAAATTTTAATATCCAACTCCTAATCATTATCACCTGCTAGAACAAAAAGTTTCAGGTGAAAATTATATTGTTAAATCCAACAGCTGGCTTTGAAGATTTCAGTAGCACCTCTAGCTGCAGAGATAATGGAACACCCTCCTGGAAAATTCAGAAAAAAGTCTTAACAATAGAAGCTCCAACACCTTTTTTTCCAGGTGCCTCTTGGACAGCTCCCTCAGAGATCCAAAAAACTGATGCAAACTGCCAGGAAAATTAGCATCCTGAAAGAGCTGACAGACACAAATGTACTGTGCAGGCATCTCTAGGAGGTATCTGAATTTATGATAATCCCTCTCCAAAGCACTTGTGCAGTCAGCAGCATGCAGCCTGACATCAGGGCTTCCAGTTCAACAGGGAGCAGATGCCTGGCTGGAAAGAGTCATTTTTGTTTCACTGCACTGTGCCACCCCCCAGGAGCTGGATATTCTGTGTTTAGCACCAAACTCTCCCTTCTCCACCAAGCTGGATATTCTGTGATTAGCACCAAACTCTCCCTTCTCCACCAAGCTGGATATTCTGTGAGTAGCACCAAGGGAAATCCTCCCTCCTGGGAAGCAGCACCATCCACATCCCAGCAGAGGCAGAGATGCAGCCCAGGCTCCTCAATAAAACATCATCACCCAGACCCCTGCCCGTGCCAGGAGTGATCTGGGTATTTCACCTTCCCAGGAACAGACTGAAATATGACTGGGGAAGGATTTTTACAATGATCTCGCTTCTTTCAAAGCATAGATCATGCTTCTTAATTCCAGGGAATTTACATAGGCTAAAGCCCATAGGAAAGTCAGACTGCAGCCTCTCAATCACTGACACACAGCAGCAACAACAGGACACAACCACCAGGTCAACAGACAGGCAGGAACATTTCTCAAGAGATTTACACCCTAGAAAAAAAATAAAACATACAGTTGCTCTATCTGCACTCAAGTTGTCCCCCTTCTTTTAAAGCTTTTCTAATTAAATCAATACAAATACCTACAAAGCTAGGCCTATTTCAGTTAAACTGCAATTATATTTCTTTTGACTTAACTTGAAAAAAAAACCCCATCCAATGGATTAGAAATATTTTTTCCTCCAGTTAAATTAAACTTTAGGTCAACTGCTAGAATAGTTAATCTTAAATGTCAAGAAAACAATAGGAAATGTGTCATTTACACACAAGAGTTTTGCAGAGTCCTAAACTTAGACCTTCTGTTGAACATCTGGCTTAATACACAGTTAAATTTCATGGTTACTGAAAATTTTTAACTCAAAATTTCCAAAGAATTTATTGTTTTCCGTAATTAAAAAAAAGTATTACTTATAGCCCCCTAGGGTAGACATGGAGATCCACAGACAATCAGACTTTTAGGAGATTATGGGTTCCAGCTGTTGCCTGGTAATCTCCCTAAGGTGCTGTTTCCTCATGATACCAGTAATCACTTTTCATGGGTTTACATAAAAGGTGCTGTATATCATCAAATCAAAAGGTTATTGCTCTCTTCTTGTTATACTGAATATGTGGCTCAGTGCTAAAAAACAGAGAACCAAAATAAAATGTGCATTTTTACATTACAATTGACCTATTGGTTTTCATTCAATATATAAAAACAAGCATTGAAGTTGCCCATTAACAAACTGGCTTCAATATTTCATATCAAATCATGTAAATATATTCACATTTTCAATAGTTGTGCTTGTCCAGTACTGCTGAGCTTTCAAAGTTATACTCAGGCTGAACAATACAAATCCATGACTTGTCAACATCCTTCATCTCATTAGTTTCACTCAGCAACAACCCTCAGTCATCATGTTTATTAAATTACAAACTGCTCTTGTATCCTGTTGAAAACTGGGGGAGATTTGATGTGGCAAAGCATTGCCATGGCAAAAATGTCTTGTAGGATCTTTTGAGGTTGGAGTGGAAGCTCAAGTATTTCCTGGTGGGGTTTTTTTTGGTTTTTTTGCATCTGACAGAAACAAACCTTGCACTGATCTTCTGAGGCACAGCAACAGTCCACAGTTAAGTTCCTATAGTCATGAAAGCAGCTGAAAACAAGAGATTTTACTGGAGGGTTCCCTCCTCTGCTCTGCAGCTTCTCTGGCTGGAGCATCTGAGCCAGAGCCAGTTCCCAGCAACTCAGTGACCTTCACAGAATTTGGAACTTGGGACTCTCAGGGTCTCCAGAAGCCAAAGTCAACCATTCTAACCCACTTCCCACTTTCTGGAAAGCTGAACTTCAATGAAGTTGTGTTGGCTTACAGGAGAAAGGAAACTGAGTGTGAGGAAGCACCAGCAAGGATGGGTTGCTGCTGGAAGGAGCCCTAAAGAGTCACCCTTCAGGTGACACCTGGGCAAGGAAAATGGTTCTGGGCTGCAAAAAACTAAAATAAAACCACCAGTGTAACCTGCACAAGCAATTCCTGACCCAGGTGCCACTGCTGGCTCTGGCAGCCACAAGTGGGTCCAGCCCCTGCTCCATTTGTCTGTGGCTTATGAGAAATATTTACTGCTTCTACTCAGAGCTTCAGCAGCCCTCAGGACATGCTCAGATTGCAGCTTTGTTTACTGCAATGTTTCCTTCTTTAATTTTTTTGGGGCGGGGGGTAACTCAGCATTATCATATTTAACAAGATCTTTAAAATAGAAAACCTGAAATGGAATAAAAAGATTGTGTCTGAAGGAATGGGAAAGACAAAAAGAGTTTGGGTAAAACCTAGGGAATTCTGTGGTCTAAACAGATTTTGACTGATGAAATTAACACTGCATCTGTGGCAAACAATGAAGAACCTGAGCTTCCAAGGAGCACAATGAAGAGACACTTCATGAAAACACCCTTTTATATGCAAGGAAGATCTATCAGTATCTACAGTTAATTATTAAAACTACATCTACTACTCTCCAATCAATTTTTAAAGCAGGCCTGGTGAAATCAAGACTGTACACAGGTATCCAGCACTATCTGCACAATCTTCGCCTAGGACAAGGATCATCATTAATGTCTCCAAACATTGATAACAATTCTGGAAGTTCTGCTCATTTGGTACAGGTGAGAGAGGCCTTAGAGGGAAGCTCCCCAGGGGCCCTTCCTCAGTCAGGAGCTCCTGGGGACATCTTTATTAAGATTAAGCCCCACATCCCACAGTGAAGGTGCCAGAAAATCCAGTTACAAAAAACCAGCAGCCAACAGGGCAGAGGACCTGACCCAGGCAGGGTGGGGAGAGCCCCAGCCCTGGACCTGCTCTGTTTTGAACAACAAAAAAGAATCAAGGAACGGGGATTTTATAATTTTGTCTCTTCCATCCATCTACTGCAGTATAAGCACCAACCCAGCTCCAATCAGTGAGGAGTTATGTTGCTGGTGATGTCCAAGCACTACAGATTAAAATATAGATTTTAATTGTTCTAAGGCTTTCCCCAACCACAAGAATTTGCTGATAAAAGCTATACTTCTACTCCTTGGTTGTGGCAAAGGCAGCACACATCCTAAAGTAACCTGAAAATCCATAAAGCAAAACTGGCTGTCTTAAATTGACAGATTACAATAATTTTGTCATATAAACGTCTTCTGTGACAGTCACACAGGCCACATCCATCTGCAGCTGCTGGGAGGGAGCACAGGGAGCCCAAGGACCTGCCAAAGGACCACAAGCAGGAGCTGCAGAGGATAAAAGCCAATGCTGAGAGCATTAGTCCTAAATCCTGAAACAACCCTGGCTCCAGAAATCCCATCATCCCTCCCTTCACTGCACTGCTAAAACAAGGGCAAGAAGTTTTACAACCATCAGGCACATTACAGAGTCTTTTTCAACATACTTTGGAAGCAGCAGGGAAGGAAAAAAAAGCAAATAAACAAATAAAACCACTCACCATATTTGGTGTCAGTCTTTACTGTCAGTGCAACTAAAACTCTTCAAAATATCGAAAGCTCCACAAATGTTATTAGCAAAAATTTCACACTTTTTAAATGGATATTTACACTTTGAGGCAGTCTTTTAATTACTTTTGTTATTTGCATCTGATGACTCTGGGAAATGTTGAATTCCGATATAAGACTATCAGGGACCGCTGGATGAAGGCCAATAAAAAAGCTGAGATCAGCCTAGTTAAATTAGCCATCTGTCCTAAATAAACACAGATCAGAACTACTTTTTAATATTCTTTCAACCCAATCTTAAGTGAAATAAGAACTTCATAAAAGGCAGCAATTGTGGCAAGGTAAGCTCCAAGGAGGTTTGCATCCATCTGGTTTATGATTTATCTCAGTACTTCAACTCCAGCTACAAAAACCCCACCCCAGATATGGCACAAGAAGGCCACACAATAACAACCAGATTTCAGTCTTTAAATTGTGATAAAAATGAATTAATGAATTACATTTGTACCAGTTACTGCTCTAGTTAAATTATTACCAGGAGAGTGGATTTATAATGTGCTGGTTCCTGTTCTCATTACAATCCATTCTCACGAGAACTTATAATCAGAATTTTAATGCCTCCTTCATTCCAGGAGAGACAGCTGTAAAAATATATTAATTTGACCTTTTCAAAATTTTGTTATTTGATTTGGTGCCGATTTTTATTTGCTCCTATCTACAGCTCTTATATTTGATCATATCTATAAAAATGAGTAGAAAATGGAAGTGTGTCAGTGAGTCAGAAGAGTTTTCTGTTCATTTTTTCCACACAACCTTATGCCACTCCTTCAATACCATACACAGGCCAAAGTCACTGCCGAAAGCAACCATTACACTATGAATAATGAATAAATAATAATAATAATAATAATAATAATAATAATAATAATAATAATAATAATAATAATAATAATAATAATAATAATGCATATGATATAATAATAATGCATATGATATAATAATAATGCATATGATATAATAATAATGTAATGTATATGATATAATAATCAATAGCAGAGGAAGAGTGATATCCTGAAAGTATAAAGAAATACATTAAAAACCATTCTCAGTGGGCCTTTCCTATATATTCCCAGAGGATGACCCATACTGGACACAAAACCAATCTCCCTGGAGACTTTCCCCTCTCTGTGCCACAACAGGAGCCTTGAACACTTGGATTACAACACAAAGGTGCTTTTAATCCCCCCAGTTGTCTCTGCTCCTGAAAATACTCCAAGAAAGCTGAGCTCCCATGGCCCTGGAATTAACCTGATCCATTTCCAGGCCGAGACAGCCCCAAGCACCTGTGCCTGCTGACACTGCAGGAGGGAGAGGAGGATTTCATCTCTTGCCAGCAGCCCACAGGGCCCGCTCCTCCCGTGACCCGTGCGCAGGCTGGGAGTCACCGTGCCAACCTCTGCCCACCCAAACACTCCTTGATGACTGCATCTGAATTAACCTTCATTTCATAGCACACAAGGAGGCTAACAGAAAGCAGATTTATCAGACAGCAGCAGCCGACCTTTGCTTCACAACCAAGCCTGTACAGTCGGTCTCTGTTCTACCTCTGAGACTGGCACTGTGCTACAAAGCTTTGTGGTACCAGTGACAGGCTGAGGACAGCTTCAGGTGCCTGCTCAGGAAACTGCTTTTAGAAGTTTTGGGTGCTTTATGTGACACCAGAGCCTAGAATTTTTACATTTCCTTTAAACTGGGGTCATAAGACTGATGAAAATAGTGCCACCTTTCAATCACTGGTTTGTTGTGAGGTTTTCTTTACATTCCTTAGGGTTCCACTTAGCCAGAGTACTATTTAAACTACACCTAGGTAGTTTAATGCTTTATCAGGTGAAGGCTAACCAGAAAACTGGCTTTGAAATTCAACTGCATTTATATGCTGTAAAGTAACAAGAAATTATATTTCTGTCAGCATCAGGACTACAGTTCATTCACGACCCCAAAGTAAATCTTCCAGAAGATCAGGAGCATTCACACTTGGAGAAAAGAATGAAACCTGTAACAATAGGTAACTCTTCTTCCCTGTCTGGTGGAGTTTTCAGATTCTACCCATCCTCCTCAATTCAATCCTTCTGTTCTCACAGCATCTGCAGTTATGATTTCCCCTTTTTACCTGCCTTGGGAGCAAAGGCTTCTCCTGCACAGCTATTTGTGATTACAGATAAGCACACATGAAAGGCAGTCAGGGAGGAATATATATATTTATGTACACACACTTCTCTAGGCCCTCAGTTCTACTTTAGATGAGGACAGGCACAAACCAAAACTGTGACAGAGTAACACCTGCAGCAGTGAGTGATGCAGGAACCTGAACTTCAGTGATTACACCACTGATGGATTTTGGTTCCTGAGTTGCTTGGGTACTTCTGCAGATTACACCTGTAACACCTACCACATCACCACAGGAATTAAATTGTTGGAGCCAGCCCTGACAGCATTTCCCATTATATCCATCACAGGGCTGACATCAACAACAACAACATTCAGCCCCTAACAAGGACAGCAGGTGAGACAGATCCCTCCCTGTCTCCAGTGATTTGTAGCTCACAGGGGGTAGGAGCTATAAGTCACATTTTTATACAACACTGCTCAGCAACCCAGCTCCTCTGGGTAGGAGCTGGACTGACTGCATTCACACAGCAGCTAAGAGATCCCATGAACATCCCTTTTCCATGGCAAAGCCATCCCAAAAAGATTTTTCCCCTCATGACCCAGTCACTGGAATGTGGCATTCACATTCTCCAAAAAAATTCCTTTGCCCAGGATTTTTCTCCTGGGAAGCTGAAAAGCAGTGAGAGAGGCCTCAGAGAAAAGGAAAACAATTCTCATCTCATTTGCTTCCCCTGTGTTTTGCTTATGTGGAATGTGTTTGGAGATTGTTTCATTGGATTCTGCTGTGGGTTGTTTTGACTCATTGGCCAATCAGGGCCAAGCTGTGGCAGGATTCTGGAAAGAGTCATGAGTATTCATTATTATCTTTTTAGCATTCAGTAAGTATCTTTTCTGTATTCTTTAGTATAATATTCTTTAATAAAATATAGTATAATAAAGTAATAAATTAGCCTTGTGAGAACATGGAGTCAGATGGATCATTCTCTCCCTGCATTTTACAATACTGGAATCCCATTTAACTTCCTAATTTCAGATGAAATTCACACATACTAATTCTAAGAACACATTGGGATGGTGCCTTTTCTGCAGTTGATGAGAAAGCCCTGAGAGTTGGAGCTGTGCTGTGCAGAGATGATGTTTCTGTGACCACGTTGCTGCTCCAATGAAGGTAAGAGCAGACAGTGTTGTTACAGCGACCCTGAAATGTTAATTTCTGGTGACTCCAGGGATTGGAGATGTCAGCATGGCAATGTTCCTGCCTTCCACGGGGGCTGGAGCATGTTCACAGCTCTGCTCTTACAGCAACCCCTACAGTTCAGTGCACGGAGTGGAACTGATGCCTGTCTCCATAGAGACCTCCTGTCCTGCTTTTGAAAACAGAAAAAGAAAATGGAAACTATGACAACAGACAAACCTGTGGGATGAGAAGGCGTAAACAAGCCAGCAGGAAGCCCACGGTAGTACACTGGGGCCAGGCCTCGTGTTTTCCTCGTTATCCAATATTAACATAAACAGATAAGTGAAGTACTTGGGAACAGAGCTGCACGTGGCACCAGCAGAACCAGAAGCACCCTGAGACAGGAGCTCTGCACTCCAGCTGATGGGGAAATGCCTCCATTTCCATCCCACCAAACCCCAGCCCTGCAGGGTTAGCACTGTCATCTTCCCATCACACAGACACGATCCTTTAAGGTACTGAGGGGTCTGCCACAACATCCTTGCCCAAGATCATTTATATACAGAGATGAGGGTGATGTAATTAGCTGAAGAGGACAAAGTTAAAACATAAATCCTAATTTACTGCACCTTCTTGAAGGCAACCTAAACCAAATCAATCTGATGGCACAGCTCCTCTAGACAGATGCAGACACAAAACACCCCTGCCTCCTCTCTGTGAGCTATTCCTGCACACCTCAGTGGCCTGAGAAAGCTTCTCCACTTAAAGGCAGAAAAATATTCAAGACTTTTTAATAGAAGACATCCCTATCTAAAGAGCACCCTTGGTATTTGTAAAGCATTTTGCAGAAGTAATTTGCTTTAAGGATGATAAAGTCAGCTCTTCATTGTTTTATTAGAAAGCATCCAGAAGGTCATTACCTCCAGCACACAGAGGGATTCATCTCGTGGATTGCAAGAGAGATGCCAGTGGGCAGCTGTTCAGCAACTCCTGCAAGAATTAGAGCCTGTAATCAACTTCTGGTCAAGTTTTTTTTGCAGCTGTAGCCTGGATACATGGCCTGCAAGACAGCTCTTAAGCAGCAGCACAGTTCAGATTTTTGGGTTAGTATCTGCAGTATTTGTTCAGCGACTCCTACCTTGCACACCCACACTTGTTCCTACAGCACAAAAACCACACCACCAAGGTGAGCACCCAGGGTAAGGCAGACACTCAAAAAAAAGCTTTGTGTTTAAAAAAAACCCTCTTTCCAGGGCCTCTGCAAGGCGAACAGTTTTTCTGTGCTATCTCTACATAAATATCAGTGCTTGATATTTGCTCTTTAGATGTTTAGCTATTTCACCGACTTGGCTCAATGAATTCATTAGCATTTCCCCAGCTTTCCAGCCACACACAGACTCTCACTCAGCCTCAGTTTAGGGATTACCATCCTCTGACTCTTCCCAGCCTAATGTTGCAAAACTCAAGTTGCCTGGGTTTGAAGCAGAGCATTGTCCAGACCTGTGCGTGCAGAAACATTTCATACTCATTCCATTGTCAGTAATTAAATTTGCTGTTCCCATCTGGGACACAATCTTCCCTGAGTTTGCAACAGAATCTCTTTGTCTGATTGCACTGATAGATTGAGATGATGTTCTCCTCATTATTATACACTTCAGATAACAACTGAGATGGAAAGGGACTACAGCTAATGAGGTCAAGTTTTCACACAATAAACAATATATTGCATAAATATATATTGATCAAATCATGGCCTGGGATGCCCTTTAGTGGGTACATAGTTCAGTGCAAACAGTATTTTACTGGTTTAGGGATGGGAGGTTCATCAACTGGTAAAATAAATACTGTAGGCAATCAACTTTTCTATTTTATCAGTAAAAGGAACAAGGCCTGCCACAAAAACACAATATAGTTCCTAATTTTAAAAGGAGTCATGCAAATCTTTTATTCCTTTTTTAAACCACAGCTGTTCAGGTCTGTACAGAACAAGATGTCTGCTCTGTAGAAGATGTACAGAATGCTTTCACTGAACAAACAAACCCAAGGAAACACAGAACAGACTTACACACACAGGTGGACATTCCCAGTTCTGTTTAACACAGCAGAGCCAGCAAGGAGGTTATTTGAGGTATGAGTTTATCCCTGAAATGCCACAATGAGGTAAGGAAGCTTTATCATCTCTGCCACTTAGGGAAGAACTACACAAAAACCACCCAAGGCCACACACATAATTTCTAGACCACAAAAAGGGAGTGCTCAGGGCAACCCTGAGACTCCCACCCAGCAAGGAGGTAACAGGCTGTAGCCAGGGAGAGATGCCATGCTGGAGGAGGAACCCATTATCAGACCTGATAATGGACATCCAAACACAAGTGGTAAATGATCAGACTCATTCTTGTGGGCTCACAGATAAGGAGCCACTGAGGCAAACAAAACCCAGCAAGAAAACTCCTGTTTTTGAGAGAAATGCTCCTGCAGGTACTGGTGAGAGGGGCTGGGCACTGGAGACCAAGCAGGTCCCTTCTCCACCTTTCTGTTTGTCACTAAAGGTCACCTTGATGGGCACAGCCACCAAGCAAACACCTGAGGGGCCTAAAAAACACACAGTGACCCGTGAGCACACCCTCCTGTAAACAAACCCAGCCAAAAGCTGGAAACAGCTCTCATCCTGTTCCAAAACCCCTCAGAGTCACAGACTCCCATAGATTGCAACAGGCATTTGATCAATCCCTTTTCACAGCACTGAACAAATCAGGGGAAACCCCTCAGTTATTCAGTTTCATGTTTGATTTCATTTGTTAACAAGTTTATTTACTATCAAACATTGGAATCCATCAACAACATGACTACCCTGCTAAACCATCACCAAAAGGCAGCTTGCTGTTCCTTTAGAAAGTACAGGGTTTTGTTTTCTCAAAACAGAGACCATTTTTTAATGAAAAGAAGACCTCTCAAAAAAAAAAAAAAAAGAAAAACAAACCAAAAAAACCCAACAAAACCCAAAACCAAGCAGCTGAAAAGGAGGTGAGTTTCTTTCCTCTTGCTGCCCTTCCCCCTACCACACACCACCCAAAGATTTATTCAGTTTCACTTAAAATAAAAGCTGTGCTTGTGCACTGACTGTTTAGGAGAACTAACTACAGCAGACATTAGTACAACTGAATTTATCTCATCCAAAACCATCCCAAATGTTAGGAAAAAAAAAATTAAGGAGAAAAAACCCCACAGGAGCAACAGTAATTCACAAGTTTAAAATGATCTGTGTGAAGTTTTTGCTAAAATTCAGCTCAGGACTCATCAAGGGTAAGATTCTATCACCACTAAAAAAAAAAGTTAAAGAGTCTCTCCCTGTATTTAACATTCTCATCCCACCACCTTTTAATATACTTATCCACAGAAGAGGTGTATGCCTGAATAATTCGTGATCTGCATTTTGACAGCAATTTTGGGGCAAGTCAGCAGCAGAGAAACTTCAAACTACTCCTCTAATTCACACAGGCATGAGAATTTTCAGTCCACAGTGCATCTAATGATACTGAAATGCATTAGAGGCCAATGCCAGCACTGTGAATATCTTTAGGGAAATGAGACTTGTGTGTGCCATGGAGGAGCCCAGAACAATGCAGGTGCTTCTGTTAATGAATGGTCCATCTCTTAATAGCCAAGACTTGCCTGATTTGATTTATGCCTGTTGATCTGTGATTAACCACCACTACTACAGCAAGATCTACTGCAGCTCGTACTATAATTGGAAGTAAATTGACTGCTTATAATAAAAAAAAAAATTTAAAACCCACACTAAAAACCTGTAATAATGAGTATGGTATAGACCATATTTCCTCAGAGCTTTTGTGAGCAACATGCATTTGTCTCATCAATCACAGAAGTGCATTTTCCTGTCAATCAATCACCACATTAATGTGCTGCTCCATTTTCCACTGTAAACACGCATTTCCTTTGTAGAGATTGTTACAGGAGAAGAAGAATCAAGACTTGCCTCTCAGAGGCTGCTGCTTGAAGAACTGAGAAAGTCAATATTTATCTGATGAGAGGTAAAAGGTCCCAAAACCTGAGGTAAATTTTCTCTTTAGCAGGGAGATGGAACAGGGAGCAGTGGTTTGATGGGTGGGCTCACAATGCCAGCTCTTCAGTCACAAGTACCTTGGCATGGATCTGGTGCACACCAGAAGCACCCTCAGATAAGGCAGATTTCTGTTCTCACTCTTTGCATCCAGCTCAGCTGCAGGTTGGAGGCTCGTGCCTCATGGCCCCTCAATAAACCTCCCCACTCTTCTGCACTCCAAACACTTGCACACCAAAGAACTGTAAAACAGGCTTATGTGAGCAAATGGTGGAAAGGCTGCTTGCCTTTAGGAGCCAAGAAGGCTGTTTATAATTAGCAGCAAATGTATCCACAGCGTGGAACTGACAACTCTCTATCCAGCAGAAATCAAAGCGTAGCGCCAAAAACATCCAGAATAAATAAAAACCCTTCATGGAGTTCAGGCAGAAGAACCTCAAGACATGTTTTTATGTAAATGTATATGCTGTTTTACCATTATTTTCATCTTTCTCTGCAGATCAGCCCTCTTATATAAGAAAAAACCAACAAATACTAAGGGGGGGTGAACACCATCAAGATGACTAACACAGAAACACAACAAATTCCCAAATAAAATCAGGATAGCAGATAGGAAATCAACAACCACAGTGCATGTAAGTGAAGGCAGCCCCAGGACAGCTTTAGTTAACATCTCTGCAATTTACACAGGGTTTACACAACTGTTTCCTTTCCAGTTCCATAAAGCTCAGGGAGTTACAGCACAGCAACAGCTCCCTCATCACACACCACCCACACCTCACCCCCACGACACAGGGCACCTTCCCAGAGCAAGGCAGGTTCCTGGGCTCTCCAGAGCAGCTGAAAAAGCAGCAGCACATCCACACTTCCCATCTCACCCTCTCAGTGTGGATGGTTTCATGGGCAGCATCACTAAAAGCAAAACCAGCCCCATCACTTCACACCACCTTCACCAAAAACCAGCCCAGTCCCTTCTGGGACAACAACAACCACAACACCTTTGTTTACAGAGCTGTAATTCCACACAGGGCACAACTAGCAGGCCAGGACACCAGCCAGCTCAGGTAAAGCTGAATTTTAGGTGCCCCATGCCTGGGAAGGAAAGCAAAGCCCCACACAAGGAGCCCAAGTCCTTCCCTGCAGAAAATGGACACCCAAATGTAAAATACAGACCAGGCAGCACACTGAGCACCTCACCATCAAGATACATCAAAGAACTGGACAAAGAAAAGAGAATTACCTTGGGAGAATTCTCATCTGCTCCAGTCACAGCCCCTGCCAGAGATCCAGACTGAACCCTCAGCTCCCCAGCAAACGCCAACTCCCAATCCCCTGGACTCCTCATAGCCTGATCACACACCTGAAACCCACCAGCCCAGCGATGCCACAGCTGCCCCCAGTTTGGGAGGTGATGCTGGTGCCAGGTGAGTGCCAATGTTCAGCCTTGGAGCACAGGATCAGTGCCCACGGCTGCTCAGAGCTCGGGGATGTGGCACCAGCCCCATCACAGCTGTGGGGAGAAAATGAAGTTCCTCTGGAGATCCTTGTGCCCTGCTGAGTAGGGAGGATGCTGGGAGGCACCAGGGGCTAGAGATTTAAGGAGTTTCAGGATTACCTACAAATTAGCTTGAGGAGGGAGAGGCGTCTCCCACAATTTTAGAATTACACTATTAAATTCGACCCCCTGTAGTTTATTGAGCTACCTAACTGCTACCATGCCAGAAGGTCAGAATCACTTCAAATGCTTAGAAAAAAATATCTATTTTTAAACTTTTATTAATGTGTTCTTCTGTTCTTGCAGGATAGAAATATGACTTAATTTGGAGGAATAGAGAGCTCATTCATGTGGGAAGCATCAATATGTTGTTATAATGTGCTTTTAATTAAGCAGACATTGCACAGCACTTGGTAAGATCAAGTAAATGCTGCTAATGTTTCCTCTACTCTTGCCCCTCCCCTGCAAAGCATATTGAAATCAACAAAATCAACTGAGAAAATAACAAACCTTATTGAATTTTCAAATTTATGAACATTAACAGACCCCAAAAGCTCTTACATGCCAGTAGATGGCAATCTTCAGATAGAGTAAAAAATGTGTCATTAGCAAATGCAAAATTTCAAATTAAATTGTAGGAGAGAAAAAAAATCAACTCAAGGGCTAAAATCCCTGAGAATTTACTTAGAATCATTCCAGTTTCATTTTAAAAAAGAGAAGAAGAGGACAGAGAATTTTTTATTGGTTTGGTTTTTATTTTTCATACTAAAAATTTACTTTTTTTAAAACAAGTTAGAGTAGTATGGAGACATGCATTAGCATGAGAACTGAATCTTTCATTCTGGACCAGTGAAACATTTGGGGTTTTCACTAAAACTCACGTTTCTGCTTCCTCTGGGAAGGAAGCATGGCCACATTGTTCACATGGCCACAGGCCCAGCCAGTTTTGGCCAGATGTGGCCTAGAGCCCACAGCTGGGTACCCACCTTATCAGGGAATAGGGGGAGACCTGAGTGATGGAAATGACAGAAGTCTGAGGGGTTTGTTTTGCTCTAAGAAATAAATCTGTGCACTCAAATCTTGGTTTAAAACTCAACAGCATCCCCAGCTCACAACACGCAGCCAGCGCAGCACCAGGAACGCACAAGAATGATCTGGCCTGTATTTAATTCCTGCTCTTCAGAAAAGCTGAGCCTGAAATTCTGCTTACTGCTGTTTCTCGATATTTTAAGACCTCAGGACATCATGGAATGTGATCACACTTATAACAGCAGAAGAAACCCAATAAATAGTTTCAATATCCATGCTGATCCCAGCTCAGTGTGCAGCCATGGGAGGGCTGGTAACTCAAACACCACTCGATTGTGTCCACTGATGAAAGAACACATTACAACACAAGCAACAAGAACATTTTTCCTATCTGACATCATACTTTTAAATAAAAAAAATAATAACTGTAGGATGTAAGTTAAGAAATAAATATTTTTTACACCCAAAACTGCATTTGTAATAAAAGTTGCAAATTCACTGCCTGCAATTTTCTTTAAAAAAAAAAAAATCATCTCAGACATAAAAACCTTCCAACCTGCTCTCCAAAGGGAACTCCCAGCCTCCAGAGAACAGAAATGGGACAAAATCCGTAACAGCTGGAACAATTTTCTTGGAATTAAAATTAAAAAGCCTGACAGTGTCATAAAAAGAAAAGATCTCAGGAAAAAAAAACTGATGCAAAGGGTGTTATTAAAGTAAGGTTTATGAAGTTCGAGAATAATTACAGATAATGTGTATTTATTATTCCTGCAGGATCAATCCATGGCACAGATTTCAATATCTGAAGCCAAAGGTACAGATAATTCTCATGTCTGTAGTTATCTTTGCTCTCAGCTCCCATTCATCTCCCCAGTGACACATTTACTGTTTCCATTTGTGATATATCAATACCCCTCATTTTATTTATTTCAGTTTTCTCTTTCCAAGGAAAGAAAAAGAAAGAAGCTGATTTTAATCTTTGATAACATCCTCTCCATTTCTGACAGTACCCAAATGCAAGGAGTAAAATCCCAATTCCAGACCATCATAGCAGAATGGGTGATCCATTCTAAGAGCACATCATGAACTCCAGAGTTAAAGAAATGCCTCTAAGGACTCAATGTACTCTACAGTAAAGAGGAAAGGGCAGATTTTCTGCTCTTTTGAGGACACCCATCCCAGCAGATAAATTAAGATCTCTGCAGACAAAATGCTGCGTATCTCCCTGGGTTCAGCATTCAGATGTGGAAGGTTTTAGGTAGATTACAATTCCTTGAAGCCACAGGATCAGCCCCAGACCTGTCACAAACAGGACACAGGACAGCAGAACACATTAGCTACCCTTGTGGCCAAATTATGCCCAACTCAAAATTCACTTTCTTTTCCTGCATTCTCCACTTGCCTTGGGTTACCTGGTCACATGTTTCCACTTAAAAGTATGATGGAAGCAGGAAGGTGGTAAAAACGTTTGTTTTTTATTTAAAGTAATATACAGCAGTAATCCTACACACTGGTTTTGCTTTCCAATCATGATTTTTTTTTAAGGGAAAATAAAAAACCCATTAAGTAGCCAGGCAGGCAATATCTCACTCTCTTAGTTTGCTAAGAACAGCACCATGACAAAAGTTAACACCAACTCCCCAAACATTTTAAGAAATTTTGCTACTGAAGGGATTCTTCTTATCATTGCACTGTTTTAAAGTTAACTTGATCAAAACACACCATTTAAACACATCCAGGCTCTCTCTAAGTCTTGGACCAATTATCCTGCAGCTCTACACCTCTTCAACACTCTCAAGAGGAACATCACCACCATTAACACCCTCATTCATTCTGGAAATATTCTTACCTCCACCTCCTATTGTGGCACCTAAGATCATCAGAACTGAATAATTAAAAAGAAATCCATTCCAGTTTGAAAATTTAAACCAGCTCAGGATTAGACCCAGAGTTTAACTAGGAGATCCCAGAGTGCTGCCCCCAACCCTGCAAAACCCTAAAGCCTGGACACCACCACGCTTCTAATGAATGAACAGATAAATAAATGCCCATGGCACTTCCATCAGCTCCCCTTGGAAATACAGCATGACATCCACAGCCAGCATGACACCTCCATCACACAGGCAAGAAAAAGGCAGTGCTCTTGTGCACCATCAAATATCCAAAGCCTTTTCAAGGAACTGCTTCAAAATACAGAGCTGCTCAATGCTATTCCACTTCCCTCCTTTAAATTAGCAGGTATGGCAATGATGGGTAAATTTTCCATGGAAAATAGGAGACAAGCAATGAAGAAGGGAGAAGAGGAAAAAAAAAGCTTTTTCCTACATCTGAAAAACTTTTAGAAGAATTATTCTTGAGGAATTAATGGAAAGAAACTATTTTTTATACACAGTATTAAGTGATTAAAAGCTTGTTCATCACTTTGCTTAGTTTAATTTTAGAAAGGCCTACTTGCAGATTCTTTGAAATGCATAATTAATTGATAGCAGCGTGGTTACATCAGTACAGAAGTGAACGATAGATGTGAAGTGGTTTTTCCACAAAAGAAAACCACAAGCAGCACAGGGCACAATTACAATATCCAATTCACTCCGCCCTCCAATGAGGCTGTTTGATCTGCACATCTGATTGCACAATCGTCCATAAATATCCCCTGCATTAAAATTCTGACTGGTTTGCAACTCGTTTCAGCTCGTGAGAGATTCTTTTTTTGTCAATTGGATCTGACAGAAAAATTAAAATAATCCTCTTTTACCTCTGCATTATCCTTTAAGTACTTAAGTTTTAATTATATCTCAAGTCTACCTGAAGACATTTCGGGCAACTTCCAGTAACGTGCATAAGCAGTTGAATACAGTGTAAAAGTGCATGTAATTTTCAAGTCCCCAGTTGTTAATGAAATCCCAAACATTCAGATTTTAATTGAACTAGATAAAGATTAAGAAGCTTAGCAGCAGCTGGCATTGCGAATTAGTTCTCAGCAGATTTTTATGTTGTACTCTAAATCATTGCTTTTGTAATCTTCCTAAATTGTCCTTTATCTTGCTAATGCAGATATGATTCTCAGAAAGCATTAGGCTTCCACTGTTCCCATTGCCTGTAAAATCTTGAACTGTAAAATCTTAATAGTCTTTTTTTAATAAGTATTATGATCTATATGTATAATGTGCATTCAATAAAATCTTACTGTAATTAGAAGAAAAGTTTTTAGGTTTTTTTACGTGACCTGTTTTACAGATTAGATTTATTAAACAGCATAAACTGTTGGAGCTGCTTTAAGACCTATTTAGAGCCGTCTGGCATCAGATAAAAAAACAGTGCTAGACCCAACGCTTGGGGCTCGGCTCTCCAGGAGGTTCATTAGGAACTTTCCTTCTCCTTCTGGTTCAGGGAGCTCAGCATAAACAGTTTCATGTTCCTAAATGCCTGACAATGCATTATCAGCACTGATCAAATACCATTTTGCTTGTAGGGATCAGGGAAAGGATTCAGATCAACACCAGAGCTCATCAGCTGCTCTCCCTCCCCATGTCCTTGCCCTCCACCCCAAGTGTGACCTGCACACTCCAGGTCTTCCTGCAGGCTGCCAACTCTGCAGGGAAGGTCTGTATTAGAAATTACCATGACAAATGTGCTCTCAGGACCTGTTTGTGCATTGTAGCAGCTCTTAGGAGAGTTGTGAGTGCAGTTATTACTTGCATAGTAAAAGGGGTTATATTTATGCATCTCGCTTGAGGATGCACTGTTTTTATTCACACTAATGCAGATAAAATTGGAGTTCATGCTTTATGGGGGAAGTGTGGGGGAAAATAAAAGAAAAAAGATAAATACTACCACTACTACCATCATCAAAAATCAAGAAGCACTTCCATTTTTCTCCTACAGGAAAAAAAAAAACCAAAAATTTTAGCTATTTTTCCAGCTAATGGTATTGGTCTTTCAAGTCTGTTGGTAAATGACTAACTAATGCAGTTACGTATGCACTGAGGAAGAAAATTATAAAGAGATAATTCAGCCAACTGGCATTAAAATTTTGAACAGAATGGAATTTTAACAGTTCCGCTGAGGTCTTTTAATATTAAGAATCTTGGCTGCTCCAATTTTCTCACAAGGAAAGGAAACATTTGGCAGAATAACAAACGCGAATGTCAGAAGAAAGGAGATATCTTCACCTGCACTTGATGACTTATTTATTTATTCATTAGAAGCACGGTGGTGTCCAGACTCCAGTGATGGCATTTCAGTGTGTTCTGTCACCCCAGTCTCTCCCCAAGTGCATTTTCCTCTTTCCTCTCGTGCTGAGCTCCGCGGTGCCACCATGCCCAGAGATCAGGATGCTCCAGGGCAGGGACAGCAGCAGCAGGAGGACAAGCACAGTGATCATCAGTCTGTACCTGTCTTCAAAGGATTATGTTTGGTTCAGCAAGCTTTGAGATCTTTGAATGAGAGATGCTCTAAGTAGCACTAAGCAATTTTCTCTCCCTCAAACCAAGATGAAGCCGCGAGCTCCTCGCGTCTCCTCGGGCCCCTTGTTACTCTGCCATTTCCCCTCAGCAATCTTCTCATTCCTGACTCTGACATTCTGGCAGCCCAGCTATTTTCAGAAACTATTATCTGAGTTTGAAATTGTGATTTTTCTGCTGGGTCTTTTTTATAAGCAAGCATTTCGCTACCTAAACTTCAGCAAACTTCCAAGTAGACTCCTAAAAACAACTCTGTTGGTTTTTTTTTTGCCATAAAACAAGGAGTTAACTTCACAGTGCTGACTTCTCATTTGAGCCATTTTCTGAAGTGCAGCTCTGAAAGTGACTTCAGTACTTTTGCCTCAATTTGCTGAGCTTTTTATAAAATCTTGACAAATTTTTTCCTAACATTAAATAACACATTCTCTGGATGTTCCAAGTTCAAACAGGGTTTTATGATGCTGCTGCTGATTCCAAGGTGCCCTAAATTGAGCATTTATTGAAAAGCCTGTTATGAATTTTGTCCTTCCAATTACTCCAGTAAGAGCAACGGAATTTGGCTGCCAAATTGCTTCCAAGGCTGAAGGATTTCATTTGCTTCAAGATTGCCTGTAAATAAGAATTCAACCCGTTTTTTTTAAATATAAATTATGCAAAAGAATTTGACACCAAAAGGAATTTTGTTATGGACGTTATTGGGAACATACTGAGCTCCATCCCTAAGAGCCCAACATTCCCCCTGTGGCTTTATCCTCAAGTTTCTTCAGAATTTACCCATGCACCTTGAGAACAAGAGTAGCAAAACCAAAAATCTCTCATTTAGAACAAAAAATGAGACATTTAATTTTCCTAAACATACAGAGAGGCATGCACAAGATTAATCATTCAACAAAATGTTTTCCTTTTTGTATGAAAATACGCAGGGTGGGAATGCAAACAAATTATAATTATTTGGACTCCTGTTAAACAGACTAGTGAGCCTTATAATTAGTCACATAATCACTTTAAGACAAATACACTAAATAAAATAATGGATCCTCGGCAGTGCTCCACAGAAAAATGCTAACAATTTATGCTTTATTAATTATCTCATTGCTTTAACAAAGTTGGGAATTTGGAACCTCGGAGAGTTGCCATCATTGTTGGCTGGAGGATTCCACTCTTGGTGGAACAGAGGTGCAAGAGCAGAAAGGAACTTCCATGGAGTCCTCACACAGCTTTAAGATCTGTGTGGATGTTGATTATCCAGGACAATGGATCAGTAGAATTCATGTATTCCAATCCTCTCCTCCAAACACACCCCCAGCAGCCCTAATTGATTTCTCGGCTGGCTAATGACCAACCCAGATGCTCACTGACTTGAAAACGACTGACCAGCACTAAACAGTGTTGTGGTCACGTCCAATGAATCAAAGGCACTGAAAAGAGCTGGGTAAGCTATTTTTCTGATATATAACCACAGATGCAACTACTTCTATTACTCAAATCATAAGGCAAAGAATGCTTCATCAACTGACTGCCGGAGTTATTGGAATTAGCCACTCAAGTGCCACTTGCAGGCATTAAAAATTCTTCAGAAAATTTCACATTGAGGTGTGTTCATGTGTTGCCCTACATGGAAAAAAAAACCAAAAAAAAAAACAAAGTAAGAAGCTGACACCACAATGTAGACAAGGAATGCCTGAAGCAGCTATAAAGGGAAGGCAGAAGTGGGGCAGATCTGTGCCAGGCCAAGCAGCTCAGGCAGGAACAGGCTGAAGCAGAGAAGCTGCCACATGAATCACCAACATGCCAACCAGGAAAAATGCTCCAGGATCAAAACTCACCACGTGCCAAGGTCACTTCAGAGAACACAAAAAAGGTTCAGTGATGATCTCACATTAAAAGTTCATAAGCCCATCAGAGGAATTTTCTAATGAAAATTATTTTATCTGAAGACCTCTCCTAAGGCCAAGTAGAAATCACAGGTTTCAGCAAGTCTCCACTGAGAAGCAGAAAATTACATTTTAAAACACCACAGAAAGTGAAAGGATTTATAAGCAATATGGGAGTCCTTAAAGCGGGGTCTCATATCCCCACGTGATAGGGGGACTTGCAAAACTGGGTTTTGCAATAGGTTTGGTATCACTCAGAAAAGATCTGAAAGAAGAGCAGGACAGTCTTAGAAGTGTTTTTGCCTTTTTCACAGCATCACAGAGTAACCAAGGTTGGAAGGACATCAAAAAATGGGCTGGTGCAGCTTCAGAATTTTTATTTCTTGATCACTCAGTAAATTGTCTGTAACTTCAGTTGGAAACACAAGCTCTGACTTGCACCCAGAGCTACAGTTTTTGTTGCTACAATGATTTCAGCAATACAGATCCCAAACACAGCATTCAATACTTTTAAAGGCAGGAATGAAGAATTAGTTATGAAAATAACTTCCTTCAGAAGATCTTCAGAAAACAAGCCATCACCAGCAGGTATTATTGCTTGAATTACTCTGCTGGAGACAAACATGCCACACCACCATTCCCAAAAACTCAGCTGCTCTCTGGACACGCACAACAGCTTGTGTTTTTTAAAATATTAAATGAAAAAGAAAATCCTTTCCTGCTTTAGTTTTGCTCACCCTTCTACTTTATGAAAACAATTTGCCTGCTTTCAGACTCTGGCTGTGACTACTTTGTTTTCACTTCCTCTGAATGCAAGGAATAATCTCGGTCACAGCTACTGAGATAAAAGCCAGGAGAATTCCTTTATTGTCCCACACAGACACGAGATGCTGGTGACATCTGCACCATCAGGAGTGCAACTGCACGCTGAAAGGGAACCTGCTGCCTCCACAGACCCAAACACACCAATCCTGCTTCATTCATTTCTCTGATAATCACACAGTTTCCTGGACAAACACATAACGTTGCAAGAACAGATCCATCCTGACAAGCAAGGCCAGCTGCATAATGCTCGTCTAAGAGGCAATAAGATTCATTAATTAGGCTGCTGCTTTAGAGTGTTGTTCCCCTGCAGCTATGTTCTGCTCAAGGGTATTTTCAATAGCATTGAATAGATGAAGCAATTACTAAGCAAAATCCACTAACTGATGGCCAGTGTCAGATTCCTCAGGCCATGCTTTCAAAGGGGGTGTGTATAAATATATATATATTTATATATATATATATCCACACACAAATATATTTACTTGAATGAGTGATCGCTTAAGGGAAAAAGGGAAAGCCAAGCAAAGTCCCAGTGAGGCACAACCTGGTGTTCTCCACTTTTAGAGGTGTGATCTCTAAACCAAAACTCCCCCTTGGCAGACACAATTAAGATGTAGAAGGGCTATAGGATACCTGACTGTACATGCAAATCAGGTTGTTTGCTATCTAAAGGCACATACTTAACTCTCACAATTAATGGCAGGCAAAGAGAGCTTTATCCAAAATTATTTGCCCTCTTTAGTGATAGCAGTATAAGCAACTTGTAAAAATTGTAAAAACTGGGTTCCAGCTGAGTGTTCCCTGTTCAGGTATCTGACTTGCAGGGCACTCTTTTATTCCAGTAATACTATTTTTATAACATGACATAGTTCTAAGCATTTGAATTAAATAAACACAGCACAAATATTTTGGCTCTACTGTAAACATGTGAAAATATTTTCTTGTGAATTGTCGGGTTGGCTTTTTTGTCCCCTTTCTGCTGCTTCAGTTACTATGATGTTTAGACTGTGCCTCATTAAATTTGGGAGCAGAAGTAAAAAAGTTTTCAGCAGAAGCATTATTTTCAAAGTTCAAGATATCTGTAATTCTAACTGATCTTCCACCTGGCATTAAATCTTCAAAGAATGTCAAGAAGTATCTTAGAAATTTGAGATGCCTGGCTGTATACAGAGAAGGAACAGATGCACCTCTGTAATTTGCCCATAAATAAGTAAAAATGAACCCATCAACTTTCCAGGGATACTTGCATGCACGCAGGCAAACACATCCTTTTTTCCCTTTTCTTGTGTGTTTGTGGTTTACTTTTTTTTTTTTTTTTTTTTTTTTTTTTTTTCCAGTTTTTAAATATCTTTTGAACCAGACCTTACAGGGTACTGGTAAAAACTGATGTGTTTGTTTTTAGAAACTTACTATGCAGCAGTGCCATCTCGTAACCTTCTGCTACTGCCTTTGGCCTCCAAATTCAGGGGGACCCATCTGTGGCAGTAAACCACGCATGCACAAAGTACAAAACTTCTCCCAGAAATAGTGAAAGCTCCGTCTGCAAGAGCTTTCTTTAAGGTCACAGCAAGTCAACTGCTGAAGAGAAGTTATCACCATAAATTAAACTGAATTATTCCTGAAACCCAGCAGACACTTAACTGAACTCTCCTGGTTCCCTCTGTTCATTTTCATCTCCAGTTTTGGGCATGCCTCTGAGGAGAAGTGCACACCCTTCTCTCTCTCTCTCTCTTTCCTTTCTAGGGAAAGAAGGGAAAATCCATTAAAAATCCATAAATTTGAAAGACATTTAGCTGTCAGTTTTTTATGGTGAGAAATTTCACAAGATGGATCTAAAACTCAAGTTGTGGCCAATCCAAAACCACTTAGAGCACCCAAATTTGAACCTTTATTCTTTACAGATTAATAAACACATTCTGACAACTCTTCTGATTTGACCTATTTCTTTAAAATGTTGTGTAGGAGTAGCAGACACAATTTTTAAAATATCCTTTAAAGTCACCTGGGCAGAAATTACACAAAATTTGTGGCTTGCAAACTCAGAAGGAGTCAGCCACTGGAGCACAGGTGAGGAGCTCCCAGAGCAGGAAATCCTTGAGGCTGATGGCATTCCCCAGCCCCACAAAAGCCTGGCTGGGTGGGTGAGCAGATGGGGCAGCACGCTGGTGCTTTGTTCTCCTCGGTAGGCTGTGCTGGGTTCTGTAAGGAGCCTCAAGGCTGAATAACACATCCAGGGAGGAATCCTTTCATTCCCTTATCGAGAAGGTGCAGAATGAAAAGAAACAAAGGAATCAGCTGGTTTCTGCAAAAGCATCCCGTGCCAATCACAAAGTTGGGAATGGAGGAGGATGTGCATCAGTGGCCGGCAGTGGTTGCAGGCTGCCCCTGCAGATACAATTTCCCCTCACCTCATTTCATGATACTGGCAGGCTTCTTTCCATTCTCCTTGGTGTTTGCTAGTCCTCCTTCAGGACTGCACAACCAGACACAGAGAACTTCCATGGCTTCAGGAGCAGCAGTGCTGACCCAAGCAAGGTCCCAGGCAGCTCAGGGTGTCTGTCCTGCTCTAAAGGCCACGAGTGTGACCACTGCCTCCCACCTGGCTCCAGACAAGTGTAAGCTTCCCTCTCTCTTTTATTACTTTCTCCCATTCATAGATGATCAAGCTTGAAGAATCTTCGTTTTCAATTATTCAGTTCTAGAGGATGCCTTCTTCACTTTCTCAAAAAAAAAACTACGTCGTTAAAGACAACAGTAACACAGAAACCCCAAAACAAAACCAAAAGACAATGCATCAAAAATTCCTGAACAAATTTCTGTATCACCCTGCTCTAAAACATCATCTGAGACTGAACAGCTACCCAAAGGCATCTCCTGTTTGTTTTATTAATTATTGACTTCAAGATAAAAGCTGTGAGACCTCACACATGGCCAGGATCCCACTGTGGCATTTGCTTTATAAGCTCAGGTCAGAAAAATGGTGATCTCCATCTCAGAGATTATTTGCAATCTAAGAAATGATCAAGAGGTAGATAAAGAAGAAGACAAGTGCACAATTGAACCAGTGTTAGTTAATAAGTAAGAACAATTCACATTTAGTTTGAAGCTTGTTTTTATTTGAAGACATTTATTTCTGTCACATCCTGACAGAACTAATAGTAATTCATCACATGTACCTCTGGAAAGGAGCAGGATGTCTGATACTTGACAGACATCCATCACTTTGCCACAGGTTATACACAAGTCCTCAATAGAGAGGACTACAATAGAGAATATATCTCACATCTGAATTTGAGGAAATAGTTATGAGCAGTATTTCCCTCCTTTTATAAGCTTTGATCAAGGAGACTCAAGAAATATGTTCTACCACGCTTTGATTTCACTTGAGGGCTTTTTGTTTTTAAATAGCGAATAAAGATGACAGGCAAATAGTCTAATTAGCACAAATATCCTGTTTCCTGAAACTTCGGGCAATTTTTAAACATCTCTTGCTCAGTGTTACTATGAAGCTCTCCATTCCCAACCCTGTGCTAGGGTGGGTCTTTTGTCTGACACAAAGACATTTTTCCTTTCCATTTCTGGAAGGAAACAAGGCGTTCCCTCCTGCACCCTCCCTGCCCTCCCACGTGGCAGTGGGACCCTGGATGCCCTCACATTCCAGAGGGTCAGGGGATTCTGCTGGGCTAAGGCACATCTGCTGGGAGTCAGTCAATCCCCATTTGCAGAGCTCAAGGGTCAAAGCATATTCCATTCCATTTGGTGGCTCCCTCCAAGGGCAAGTCCCCCACCTGTTGGGAAATCCATCAGGGCTCTTATTAAACCTCACGTGTTTTGGTTCTCTGTCAAAATCTTAATATTCTCTTCTCCTGCAAAGATACAACAATCACCAGTACAGAGCACAAACAACCTCTGTGGATCAGCATGACTTTATGACAAGAAGATGATTATATTTGGCTAAGAACATGCCAAAATGAATCAGGAAAAATTTTATTAATGCATAACAGCCATCAGTGCTGGACTGCCCTCAGCCTGAAGCGTGAGGTGAGAGTCCTCGCAGCATCGAGAGCTTGTGATAATTGAAGTCTGAAAATATTCCACACAACAGCTGAAATACCAATTTATATTTAAAGAATATATTGAATTACCACAGATCACAAAAAAAGGGGGACTAGAACTTATGTATTCTGTTGCTGAACTTTTAGCTCAGCATTTTACGAAAGGCCACCTAGTTTTAACCTAGATAAGTTGGAAAGATTATTCAACTAATGTCTTCTCTGGAAGTCTGCAGCTCTGGTGCTAATAAGGGAATTTAATTAGATGGACAACTCTTGACAGCAATCCGTTTCCAATACGTTTAGTATTGGAATAGGTCTGGGAGTTCCAAGATTTGTGGAAGAAATCCACTACTCATGTTAATGTGGAAAAATATCTGAAAGGTTTGACTAACCAAGATGTAGGCTCTTGTTTTTCTGACTTTATTTGTGACACATATCACATTGCCAACAATTACACCCACAGATGAAGCCCGTGCTCCAAATGCACACGCTATAAAGTTTGAGCAGAACTGATTTTTCTGTCTGTGTTGGTAAATCTCACTGGAAAATCAGCTGAGGACAACAACCCATCCAGCAGTGCCCTCACATGGGACACCCAGTGTTTCACCTCCCTCCAGCAGCACCCAAAGCCCCAGGACAGAGCAGAGCTGCTGAGCACAAGGGCTCTGTACAACCCCAGAACAGGATCTCTCTTAAGTTATTTACAACAACAAACACATGCCCACAGACAAAAGGCGCAGAATTAAAAAAATGCACAAAGCCAGTAGTTCCCAAAATTGCAGAGGGAACCAGCCTGCCAGCAGGCTGATGAAGCACCTGAGATAAAGTAGCACAATCAATAACAAAGCTGCACCTTTAAAACCAGCAAGTGCAACGCGATCAATTCATATCGCGGCGAATAAAAGTAGCGTAATAAAAATCTGCAACTACAAGGAGCTAATTTAATGATATTTTATCAAGTGCTCACATTTCCAACCACTGTTGTTCACGGCAGAATGAAGCCTGTGTAAAAATATGTCATGAGTCAATATGGCATTCTGCTGAAGAGAAAAGACCCACATCATTAAAATCTTAAATAAGCTTTCATTAAGTAAAATACATGAAATTAGCTCTTTCAAAAGAATTTAATTAGTCAACACATGCAGGTTGCACTCACAATCTGCCATTGTGGTCTTTTAAGCCGTTCCTTTTCTTAAAGCTTTGTCAGAAGAAGGGTATTTTTTAATTGTTATTATTTTTATAATAGGGTGGGAAGGCACAGTTTCTTTATGAAAAGGACAAAGTATCCCTTGCAAACAGCAAGACACATTTTCATTGCTGCTCTGCATAGAGCACTGCCTTGTTAAGGCAATTTCAATCATTTTACGCATCTTCATTAAGTCAGAGATACGGTTCAGCTTTTCACAGAGAAAAACCTCAGCAGCTGCAGAAAAAAAGGAGGGACAACAGATTCTTAAACAGAAAAGAGAAATTACCAGTTATCTAGCTTGAAATGAAGCCTCTGGGAAGCCCCATCTGCAGTCTCAGTCATTACAAATCACAATAATTACGTGAGCTCTCAGCCCATATATAAAATTTCAATACCTACGAAGAGCTGCAATACTGCAACGTCCACAACACAGAAACATTGCCAGCTCATTTTGCCAGGCTTCAGGCTACTTGTAACACCCAGAGAAGATGAATCAATAAAATGTTATCAGTAAAACAGTTTGATTCCTGCACAGTTAAGCGCACGGCCACTTCTATATTTCAATCCCCTCAGGTCAATATAATTTTACACAGTTACCCAATTCTCAGCAGTGAAATGATACTGGTAGATGGTTCAGATATTCTAAAGCACTTATTTCTACATGGGGGGAAAAAGAAAAAAGGACAAAAAGAAAAAAAAAGAATCTCTTGTTTCCTATCTGGTTCAAAATTGAGTTTTCAGACCAGTCTTAAAATGCAATTCTTTACCCCAGCTCCAGAAATTAAGTCCCTCTGAACAGTTCCCTCAGCCAAATCCTGGGTGTCCTGCTCACCCAGTGCTTAAACAGGTGTTTGGGAACAAAAACAAGTCAAATCTGGATTTGGCCTTTCAGTTGAACTAAATCTGAGACATTCTTAAAGAAGATGTAATTTCTGCCTACTCAAGAAAATGAGCCCATTTAAGCAAATTGAACTATTCACCAATAAATTCTGCTAGGTTAGTCACCACAAGGGCTGAAGAAACTCTAAATGCTACTGACAAAGACTAACTGCACAGTTAATACAACATTTTGCCTCAAATCCAGATAATTCTTCATGCATACTCTGAACTTCCAGCTTCCCACCTGGGTCTGCAATGAAATAATGCCTCAGGTTAATCTCATGCCTCCAGAGAGCTGCATTTTTTGCATAAATAAGAGCAACAAGTGTGCTTCCAAACCCAAGGAAAAAAATAATCATGTCTAATAAACTCCAGCACTCTAGAGACAGGGAATTCTCACAAGGAATCTCTTTTTAGATACAAATCCGCCTTCCTTGGCATAGACAACATCCTAATGAAACAGAATAAACCTGTTATTGAACCAGCCATGGACACTGTGAGGTTAAGGGCAACTGATTTCAGCTGGACAGGACCTCAGTCCCAAAAAGCTAAAAACCCCCTCAATTTTATTTCTTCACTACCAATTTCATCTCATTTGTCTGCTTCATTAACTCCTGCACTATAGACAACACCAGTGCACTCAAAGGCAGGAAGTACTTTTTGGGATTTTTTTATTGTAATAAAAGACTGTTTATTCCCATATTCAGTTCTCAGAAAACGAAATGAACATTTTAATAACAAGAAGATCCATAAAGAACCATCTTCTCTCCTGTCTCAGCTCTTTTAAAAAGCTTACTTAATCTTCAATACTTAAAGGATGGTGGAAATATCTGAGGAACAAAGTTCCCTGGTTTATATGGTGCAATTCCCTTGCCACATATGTCTTATTGGGAAATTACATGGATTTCCCAAATACTGGCACTAAATTTTTACTAGTTTAAAAATTAGCATGAAAGGCCAAATTGCTAAGAAATAAAGCACACAAATTTATGGAAAGACAAAGCTGCACTAACCCATTAATTTTTATATTTTGTTATATCACCAAAACTGTTCTCATTACCTTCTTCTGAACAAGTTTCATAATTGCAAAATTCTCAGGCAGTAAAACTTAAGTGATCTCCATACTCTGCTTTCTTCCTAAATAATGAGCCAACCACCACAGACACACACAGGAGGAAGAAGCCTGTCTATTTTACTAGAAGACTGAGCTCATGAAAATCCAACTGCATCAATCCTTCTTTTATTATTCTTTCAAACTCCCCAAATCAAATAACTTTCTTGAGCTTGACTAGAGCCTTCTGAATAGAAATTCCACTGGGGAAAGAGGTTTTAGATTAACAGCACAATACATTCAGAAATCAATAGATAAACCCTCTGTGCAGCAGCTCTACCAAAGTCCATGAGACTGAACTAGGGCTTAGAAAATAGAAAAAAACCACTCAGAAACAAATTTCCTGATCTGCCCACTTTTGTTTTTGCACTGAAACCAGCAACATGAACTTCACCTCTTTATCACACCCAGAGAATTGCTGCCTGATGTTCTGAATGAAAAATACTTTTTATTTGCAAAAATATATTCATCTTTGTATTAAAACCAGAGGGTTTGTTTGGTGGTGCTTTTCTTTTAATTTTTAGACTACAGAGATAAAGCTGAAAGGCAATAATGCATCTCCAAGATAACCAGATGTGGGGTGCCCATCCTGATACAATGCAAGCCCCTTAAAACTATAAAACAATGTGCCTGGAAGTCGGGTGAGGGAGAAAGGACAGAGTGAAGCTTCCAAACTTATGGGGAAAATTCCTTAAGCCTGGTCTCATCTTCAGTCCAACACCTGGCTTAGGCAGGATCAGCTTTGATTGTTCTCTATGCTGGAAGCAGGATGACTTTTACTTGATCTGTTTGACCTTTTCTCTCCTCATTAACAGTTGTTTTCTCCCTTTGCCAGGGTCCCTTTTGCAACCACGAGGATTGGAGGGGAAAGGGTAAATCAGAGCAAGAGCAGGACTTGGCCAAAGACAACTGGACCAATTTCACTGCGAGCTGCAGTCCTGGAGCCCAACTGCAGAGCACAGCAGAGCTGGCTCTGCTCTGGAAATGCACAAAGCCAGCAGCTGCCAGAGAACAGAAAACATAAAACCAGCTCCTGCCTCTGCCCATGTGCCTGTTAGAGCAGCCACAGGCATCCCAGCCCTGTGGGATGTGAGCAGGGCACAGCTCACCACAAAGGGCATCTCCCCACTGCTCCCCCTTGGTTCAGCTCCAAACCTGCTCACGTTAGGTGAGAAATGTACTGAGGCACAAAGGGAGGGAAGTGGATTTCCCCAAATTTTGGTAAGCTGAAATGGCACAAGCTCCTTGCCTCACTGGTGCTCCTGTTGTGTTATACTCATTAAATCCCGCATTTGTTATTTGTTATCCTGCATTTCTGTAAGGCAAATCTAAAGAAACGTTGCCATGACAAACACAGTGGAGTTTTCATACTAACCTGACCCCCAGGATGTCCCTTCCCTCCATTAACAGAGCCCCACTTTAGTGTATCTCAACAAGACAATCAAAATATTTCCAGTCCTGCTGCCGTGAGCCTCACAAAGGGGCCAAGCGCCAAATCCAAAAATCCTTTGCAGCAAAGCAGAAGAGCTTTACACACAGCCAGACCTCTCAGATGCCATGGGCTAGGATACCATGTTATAAGGCTGTAAAACTATGGCCTGTGGCTCCAGTCCAGCCTGCAGAGTAATTTAATCTAACTCACAAAGAAATCAGGAAAATGGCCTCTGCTGTGCTGAATCAGCAGTGCTGGAAGCCGTGCCACCCTCGATCAGCTCGTAAGAGAGTGCTTTGTCCACCGTGCCAACTCTGTGTAGAGCAGCTATTGGGCAGAAGAAAGGACCAGCAGGAATATTATGTGCCAGATTTTCAGTAGATGTAAGTCAGAATACTTCCAATGAGTTAAGGAGCGGCACCGATTTACATCATTTCAGGATTATCAGGATTTACATCCACTGGAAGTTTCACTTCTCTTTTTTTTGTCCTTTAATTAAAAGAATGGTGTGGACTTGGCAGCAGTACCCCCTTCAAGAGACTAAGATTTGGGAAGGATCCTGAAAAAGTTTTAGGCTCAGGGAATGGCTATAAGCCATTTTTAGTTTAAAAAGATACAGTGGCCAAATTGAAATTCGCAGGATGTATATAAATTCTGATCTATTCATGAGCAATATACATAAGCATATATTTTCACTCGTTACACTGGAGCTCCCTAAATATAACAATGGCAAAAGAACAGCAATAAATGAAAACTTTGTTCATTCAATCTGGTTATATATCACAAAAAACTATCAGCACAGATGTTATCCCTATTTATGAGTCACAACCAGAGCCAAAACAAATGCCATGTATTACTTAATTTTTTTTCTCCTAACTACAAGTGCCAAAAAAATGACTGCCACTGGGATTAGGAAAAAACACACAAGTGGAAAAAAACCAGGAGGTGCTGCTCCTGAGGAAGCAAGCCAACTAGGCAAAGTTTGGTTTGCTCTGATTTCCAAATAAACCCAGAACGGGCACAACATTTCTTGTGACCTCAGAGCAGTTTCTGTTGCTCATCTGCTCACCTCTCAAAGCCAGATCCATTATAAACCCTGCCTAAAACCACCCTCAGAAATGTGCACACATCTCACTTGTTACCTACAGGTGACCGTGGTGGGGAGGGAACAGAAGGAAAGTGGGAATTTGGTGCCTGAGATGCTGAGATGGGAACAGATTTGACGCTTGAAATCCAAAAGTGAGCAGGACCTGTAGGTGTGGCCACAGGCAGAACTGCACACAGCTGCTCTGGAGGCTCCTTCTGTGGCACAGTGACCCACTCCCAGCCCAGCTGAGCCTCAGAAACACTTAAAAATAGGCTCAGAAATAAACAGGCCACTGTTACCAGGGCAGTTCAGCTGATATTACACAAGAACTTAAAAATAAACTGTTCCAAAAGCCACCTCAGGAAACAAAAACTTAAGGCAAAAAGGCCTCTGTATTGAAGGAATGCAGCCTCATTCCATCACATCTTTTTCATTACTCACCTCTGAACAGGTCAGTTTCAAATCTCCTTCTTCCAATGAGTCCAATTTAAATGTGTTCTTCAAAGGCTTCTGCAATTTTAAGAGTATTAAATTTTATACCTCCTAAGCTATTTATTAGCTGAGGAAGAACTTAATTGACATCCACCAGATATTAACTTTTTTTGAGCATGTGTTACAGATTTTGATATATAACCTTGAGGGGTTTTTTTTTACTTTTTGCAGTTGGATTTGTTGGTTTGTTTGGTTTCTTTGTTTTTCCTTTTTCAGGACAGCTCTCCTAAGAAGAGGTTTCTCAGTGTGTGGATTCCCTACAAATTTCTCCAGGAAGTGCAGACAGATATACTGCAATAAAAGGCTGCTCATAAGGGACCTGATGCAGATGAAAGGTCAAAAAAAACCACTTAGACTGTTAATAAACTGTTGCAGAAATATTGTCTTTGTTTTAAGTCTCCATAATTTCCACCACTTCCAGACCCAACAGTTCTTGGAGTCCCCAGGACTCTAGGCACCCACAACACTTCTTCCCACCCACCCTTATTTTAATTTTCTATTTTTTTCTTCCCAAACAGCTCCACTCCACAGATGTCAAACTCTCCCTTTTACAGGTGCATTGCCAAAGGACACAACTGCTGCATTTACAGAACTTTGCTTTATCATCCCAGCTCCCAAACAATGAAATTTGCTCCATTACTGCACAGGTAAAACTGGCTGTGCCACCAATGCTTGGTTCTGCTGCTCTTTAGCAGGATACACACGATGTCTCAATCCACAGCAGAAAGGGAAAATAAAACTTTGTTTTATTGAAAATTGCAGGAAGATTCATTCTGGTGAAATGCCTCATGTGCACGGCTCTCTGCCAAAACAGCTCGGCAAATTCAGCGCTCAGGAGCCCCCACAGGGCCATGCCCTGGGCATGCAGTGAGCAGGGTGGGATAAAGTGGGACAAAACCTCTGCCAGCACCAACCCAGACTCTGCCAACACCAAACCAGGCTCTGCCAACACCAAACCAGGCTCTGCCAACCGTCCCTGTCCACACAGCCCTTCTGGGAGCATTGCTGAGCCTGGAAATGCCCTCCAAGACCATCCACCACTCACTGTCCCCTGTCCCCAATGCCACATCCTCGTGGCTTTTAAATCCCCCTGGGATGGTGACTCCACCACCATCCTGAGCAGCTGGGCCAGTCTTGAACAACCTCTTTGGTGAAGAAACTTTTACCCTGCCCAACCTAAATCTCCTCCCTTTCCTCTTGTCAGGAGGTTTCAAAACCACCCAGTATAACTGGAGCAGTTTGCTTGCTAGCAGATACAGCAACCAGCCTTTTAACTTTGAATTTCTCTTATATCTGAGACTCCAGGCAAACAAAAAAAAGAAGAAAAATCTTTCAGTAAACTTTGCACAGAGATAATCAATCTCCTATTCAGTTATTTGAACAGGCATCTAGAGTTTGGCGTTCCAGAGATCACTGAACTTCTCCTGATGAGGGTCTCTTCTTGCAGTTTGAAAAGAGGATGGGGAAATCTTTGGGTGCAATCCAAACATTTTTTTATAGCTGCAATCCTTGAATATTTCATCACTCCAAATGTTGCCCTGACCTATAGTTTCTCCTTCATCCTATCAACCATACATATATTTTTCTTCATCCTCAACCTGTCCCTTCTGTCCACAGGCAAAGGAAAAACCCAAACATGAAAAATCCTTTTTTTTTTAATCATGCCATTTATCCACATTGCTTTGGCCTCTACAGAGGACCAAAAGGAACCACTGAATCAATGAAAAAATGTTCAGAAGCCCATAAAAAGGTAAATAAATGGAAGGTTATTTTCCAAAATAATTCAGGCACAAAATAAAAATATTTAAGGTTTATGGAGATGAGCAAAACAGTTGTCTTCCATGTGTAATTGTGTAAACCTGTTTTGAAGGGAGGAAAGCAACCAGCCAGCAACATCAGGCTCCTAAAAGTCAAACAGCAGGGCACACAGAGTCTGAAACAATGACTTTTTCTGCCTGTCCAGGAAAGGATTTTCACTGGTAGCAAAATACTGGAAATTCTCTTTTTCCCCAGCTCTTTTTCCCCTCTAAACTGAGATGCTCCAGGAGATTTCAGCAGAGTCTCTTCTTCCAGCACAGGGAGCAGCACCTACCTTTCTTCAGTCACCAAAACACACAGGCATGATGGGCAAAATTAAAGAGAGACACTAAACACTAAAATATTTCAGTGTGGGCTAGGCTTCCTAAAAAGCTCTGTGAATAACACAGATCTATAAAAACAGGCAGTGCAATACCCTGTGCAGGGTGAACACCTTGCTTTCCTCACCTTCCAGGATGAGGTGGAAATGGAACACAGCAAAGTGGAATCCCCAGCCAGCAGTGGAAACAGGTCACACCAGAGTGCATATTCCACATCCAGCTACAACCCTGCTTTGGTTTTAATTTAATCCTGCTCTTCCAGCTCACCTTGGGATTAGTAAAAGCTCTGTCAATGAAAATGGCTTTTAAGGAGCAGACCTCCAGCATCCTGAGGAAAGTCAAGGTGAACATTTTGTCCTGCAGCCTGGACATTCCAACAGCAACAGCATTTTACTGAAATTCCATGAACCTAGCCTAGGCTTTAACCTGGAATGTCTCCAAATGGCGAAAATTCAAAGGTCCCAATGTTTGTAATTCTCATAAAAGTCAGGGCAAGTACCGATAACTGAGGACATTTGGAATTGTGTTTCCACAGATCCTAACAGACAATCTCAAGACATTAAAGGCTCTGTTCACCATTCCCATTTTAGTTCCTGAAATAACTACCCAGAGCATGTTCTAATAGTGCATGGTCAGAGCAGAAGGCTCTATCACATGGGCTCTGCCACAGCCTGTTTTGAGCTGGGTTTGTTCAATCCTTTATTAACAGAACAGATAAAGAAATATGCAGCATATGCTGGTTACATCTGCAAACCATCCACAAGCAGGATGCAACTGCAACTCTGTTGGATGTCAAGATCAGAACTCAAAACAATCCAAACTAGTTAGATAAGGCTGATGCTAAAACAAAAACAAGATGTAATTCAAGAGAAGAGGAGCAAGGTAACATGATTCAGCAGGATTAATCAACTAGACATACAGAAAATGACTGGGTAGGTAGCAGTTCATCAAAAAACGATGTGGGAGGTTATACTGGATCACAAGCTGAACATGAGTCAACAGTATCATACTGCTAAGAAAAAAAGCAATCATCACATTAGATAAATCAAGTGGAGTGTTGCCTGCAAAACAGGCAGAGTAATATTCCCTGTCTGCTCAGCACTGTGAGACTTGGCTGGCAGCACCACATCAACCTGGAGTATCGTGTTAGTAACAAAGACGAGGGCTCAGAGGAGGGAGCCAAGCACAAGACACAAAAGGCAAAAAATGAGAGGTTCAGCCTAGAGAACCTGAAAAAAAATAAATTCACATGTGTCGGGAGAAGAAAAATAAAATCAGCAACTGTTCTGTGTGTCCATAATAAATACAAACAGGGTTAAATTGCATCAAGAGAGCTCCACTTAAACTCAGAGGAAGGAAAGGGAAGCAAAGTAATATATTGGCTTTGGTCCCCAGCCATGGATCTCAGAGTCCACATCAGGGACACAAAGCTGTTACAGGGGAGCTGCTGGTGCCCTGGGGAAGGAGGTGCCCCAGAAACCCTCCTGAGCCCCTCCAGTCCAGCTCTGAGCCCAGCAACACCAACACACAGGCCCAGGTGTGACCACAAACTGCTCTTGGTGGCATTTATACAGAGTTACTGGCTCACCCCCACTGACTACATCAGGAACAAACAGGTTATTACATTTCCTACTTTAAACCAGTCCTGACTGGCACTCTACCACCTGTAGTAACTTCTTTATTTTCCACCATCTTACCAAGCTGGCGTGTTTTTCTTTCTTATACCAATTATTCCAATATGCTTTTCTTGCTACATGGTGAAATAACAGACATTTGTTTCACTGACCTGCCTTTTATGATTCTCTAGACATGAACTGACGGAGGGAGTTGATACATAGCTCAGTATAGAACAATTCTTGTAATCTTGACTATTTATCTTTGGATAATTGCTACATTCATAATTATTTTAAAGACAATTTCGTTTAATAAGGATTGGAATTACTATGAGACAAACTCATTGTAACAAAATTTGTGACTAACCTCTGAACTGCTAGGAAATTGTGATTTATAATAGGCATAGTAATAGCCTTTAATGACTGCAGTGCTTCTGGGCATCAATGAAAACAGACTGGCTCATTTCAAAGCAGAAAGGGCATCTATTTTACTTTTTCCTCCTCCATGGGTGGCCCATACATATCTTCAGGGTCCTTGGAGGAGCTTCCAACACCCCCACTGTGGGTTGCACACAGTGGCTGCCATTGCCAGGCTGGCGTTAATGGGCTGCAGCTGATGAGCAGCACAACCAGCACAGCCCTGAGTTACTGCCACTGGCTCCCTGCTACAGAACAGTGGCACCAGAGTAGTGAGGGCATGGCAAAAAAAAAATTATAAATTTGTATTGGAAGGGAGCAGGAAAAGGGAATGTGGATGCTGCAGCCCGAGGTCACGAGGCACAGGGTGGCTGAGTGTTCCCAGTGACAGTGCAGCCCATATGCCAGAGCATTTGCCACTTCACGCTCCTTCTGTGCGACTGCAATCCAAAATTAATAAATAAATTAGGGATAATGAACATAAACAAGAGAAATCGCAAGCCTGTGGCAAAAAGAGATCTTGTTCAGCCCAAGCGTTTTTCATGTCGCAGAAAACTCGCTTAGGAAACCAACATCCTCCTGAAAGGAGTGAAGTAGCTGCTTATAAGACAAATATTTTGGGTCAAACAGTTGCTCCACATGTTCTCTTTCATTCCACTAAAAATAAAGAGGAAACTGAGTGCTTTTTCAATGTAAGTGTTACATTTCCTTATGCCAGGAGACAAACTATGCCTAGGTTAAGTCTGGACATTAATGGAAGCAAACAGCTGAATGCTGGTCCCTGGTGTTTCAATTATTCCCTCTTTAGAGGTTGTGCTTCCAAGAAATTAAAGAAACACAACTTCCCAGTCAAGATCACGTTTTGCAGGCTGTTGCAATGTTTTTATTCAAAGCTGTGTGATTTGTATTTGAAGAAAAGCTCAGTTCATCCCTCTGTCTTATCTTTTCACCTGCAGTGAGACTCCCAGGGTCAGAGCGCAGCGGAGGCTGCAGAGCTGCTTGCCCAAGCCCCTGCTCAGCACAGGGCAGCCAAAGCAGGCTCCAGCACCAGATCCAGATGGGTTCCAAGTATCTTCAAGAGCAGAGACCTCATGGCATCTCTGAGAAACCACCTCCAGTGTCTGACAACCCTCAGGCTGAGAGTTTCTTCCCACATTTAAGTGTGGTGTTCTGCATTTCAGTGTCAGCACCCATTTTGTTCTGCCCTTCCTCTGTGCACCTCATCTCAGCACATTCTCACAAGGAGTTTATACAAAATTATAAAGTCTTCTCCAGGCTAAACAATCCTAGCATTCTCATTTCAGAAATACTAATAAATAAATATTAAAATAAAATATCTAAAATATATCATGGCATCCTGAGCAGTAAGAAAACCCTGCCATGGCAGGGCTGGCCGAGGACACTTCTGGGTTTTCCCTGGATAAACAACCCTGGGGGTCATGTAGGCACCAAAAGGAAAATGGATTTGAAGCTAAATACTCTTCAGAATCTTTGGCTAGGGCACAGAAGGTTTACATACACAAAAAGGGATACAGATCAATTCCATTGAGCTTGCAGAGGTTCCTCCTGCAGTGCTCCACATCAGGATCTTGGGGAAATCTGCCTGGAAATCAGCTCATCCCAACCCCCCTGCCAAACCACTCAAAGCTGCCAAGGATTGGTCTTAGTTCTTACTACTTCCATTTGCCTGAAAATAAAAAATTCCACTTGATACAGCGATGGCCTTAATTCAGAATATTCCAGTAACCTCAAATCAAACAAACTCCCATCTTTCCCTATGTTACTCAAATTCATTCTATGAGAAACATTAAGCAGCAGATTTCCAATGAAATCCTATCCTCTGTAGTTTTAATCTCTTCTTGCCCTTCAAATAAGACTTTTAAGTATTATCTATATTGCTAAAATATTCTATGAGCTGTGCACATGGCCCATGCTGCTGTGGAACCAAGTACTCCCCCAGCTTGAGTTTGCAATGAAATAAATCCCATCTAAAAAAACATGAGACTCATTTCCAGGGTAGAAATTAAGGCAGAAGGAGGCCTGCACATAAATATCAATGAAATTAAGCAATGAGAACTGGCATTAGGTCAATGAAAATTAGGCAAGAAAATATTTCACTGCTAGAATAAATAAGTTTCAATTGCCACATGCAAAACCGTAATTTCCAGAATGCTTTCAGCATCTGCTCTGTGAGATCAGAGCTCATGAGCTCTGTCAGTGACAGTCAACTCCTGTACAAAGAACTGACTTTAAAATTAACATTTTCCAACCTTAAAAGCCCTAAAACGATCAGCTTAGCGTTCAAAACAACAGGTATTTCACAATAAATAACTAATTGATACTGTTCCAGACACAGCTTATTTCCTAAAAGCCTAAGCATAAATAAAGAAATGAATAAATTATTCAACAGAAATTGTTGTTTCATCTTCTTCCTTAATACCTATCTAGAATGCCTAATTTGAAGCAGCACAATTCTCTAACAGACAAATCCCTGAAAAAACAGAGAAGCTTCAAGTCTGTTGTTGAAGAAGCAGATTTATTCAGATAAAAATCAGTTAACTCCCCAGAATGCAGAAAAATGTAATTTTGCTTGGGTTTGAGGAATTTGGTTCAAAGCTCTGAACTAGAAAGCAATATATACAGTTATTAAACAGTGTAAGGGGATTAACTCTACAGAGTGTTATTGACTACTCCAGTCTCATTAACTGCAATTTTATTTAGATAAAAATGTCATCTTAAACATCATTTTTGTGTCAGAAGTTAGATCTGAAGAAACACATTAAAAATACATAGGCATCAGCAGCTCCCTGCTCTGCAGCAGCTCTTTCTGGGGTCTCCCCTGGAACTCAGGATGGAAATGATGGTTTTGATTTGCAACGTGCCCATCACGAGAAACTGCTTTTAGGAGAAGTTGTCCTGCAGAATGTGAGAAGTGCTCTCTGAGAGGCAGCTCCACTGGAGCTTGTGCAAGCTGAACACAGAGAGCTGATGCCTGCCTGCCTCTCTTTGCTCCAAGAAAGGAGTGAAGAAAGGTGAGGGTGAGTTCTGGGCTCCAGCGGCCGCTCTCCTACTTTCAGATGGTGTTAGGGAACTGTGAAGCTAATTACGTGTACAATAACTGCAGTAACTGCTTTTCATGCAAAATCACAGACCAGAAAATAATGGAAACAGGAATGGAAAAGCCTCTCTGCTTTTTTCAGCTCCGAGCAGCTTGGAGAAGGCACTGGCTATTCCAGGAGGCTGCAGCAGAACTGCTGCAAGCACCGAGCAGCCCTAAGAGGTGCTCAAAAAAATCACCAAACACCAGAACAAATCCAGCATTGCTCAGGCTCTTCCCTTCCCAAAAGCACCCTCAGGACACACCAGAGGGCACCTGGAAGACACAGGCATGACTGTGGGCAGGGCAGCCTCAGGCATCCACACACCCTTCAGAGCCTGTGGGAACCAAGCTCCTGCCAAAACTGACAGCAGATGGGTACTGGGTATTTTCTGGACTCTGAACCCAGGAAAAGTGGGAAGCCTGCACCATCTACAGTATTCTCCACCATCCCAGGAAAATTGTGGATGCTGGGGTTTTTTGGTCTATGCAGTCAGTATTTTCTAAAGTAGCATTCACAGCCTTCTTAAGTTTTAATATTGGATGTGGTGAGGGCTAAAAAGGATGGAGGTTTTGAAATCTCAGTGGAGAGAACAAAAAAGCTTTTGACCATGAAGAACATCCTATCTCTCAAAAACTTACAAGAGATTATCTCTATAGTGAATTCTTCTTTAAAAAAAAAAAAAAAAAGCGGTATTCCAATAGAGCTTTTATGTATTTTTTTTAAACCAAAAATCATGCTAGTAAAAAATCCTAGAATAGAAGCAATTACATTTTTATGCATTTGCATGAGCTTGGCTAACTTTGGTTTCATACATTTTCTTAGAGCAGAACATGCTGGCAGAGTTTATTCATCTCCTCATATGAAAATAAAGCGTGCTGCCACACACTTGTCCCCAAACGTGGCTGCCCACACAGGAGAAGTTCCCCTGCTCCATCAGCACAGGCACTGCTCGGGCTGGGCACAGGCACACAGATTACTGCACACCAAGGGATGCACAGAAAACACAACAAAGTGGCTCTGCCTCTCATCTGCTCGTGTTGTCTGCTGTGAGCTGTTTTGTTTAGGTGTGTTTGAGAGGTGCTGGAGCCTGGTGGGGCCACACTGGAGGAATAATGCATTCAACACCCTGATGTCATCCCACCCACTCCCAGCCACCACAGCCTCACGGCGTGCCAATTAAACCTCCACTTCTCATTCTGAAAAACATCTTTTCTCATTAATCATAATCTTAAAAAACACTACAAAAAAATCCAAAAGGGCATAAAGCCAATAGCAAGAGTATCATACTGCTCACCACTTCCAGCATCCTTCTCTCCCTCCTTCCCCAAGAGGCCGCTGGTCTTCATCGCTCCCAAACACTGAGTTCACATCAGGAATCAGATCCCCTGGGACACTGCTGAGCTGCTTCAGTGCAGCCCCACATGGCCCTGCTCCCCACCCCTCAGGACCAATGCTCTCACCACGTTAAGTTAACATGAATAATTAACAAAGAGGAAAAGATCCCTGTGCCACAATCATCCTCTGCCATACTGCAGACATGGAGATCTTTCCCTTAGGCTAAAGAAGAAAATACTTAACGAAGCTATCTTAAACATTCTCATGCATCAGTGATCAAGACTAAGTTTATTATCCTGCAAACAAAAACAAAGACAAAAAAGTATAACAGATTACACCCCAGTAGCTTTCATTAAGAGATGCAGTGATGGCATTTCTGAGGAAGGCACTGGCTCCACAAATCACCTCAGCCACCACCCCATCATCAGGCCACAGTGTTGGCAGCGATGTACAGCGTGTGGTATTTGTGGCACTACTGGGGAAAACTATTTTAAGTCTAATTAACATGAAATTTTTAGAATGCAGATGCTTTTCATTTATACATAAAACAAAATGCCGTGACATTTCTCCCATCCATTTATCATAAACAAGTTAATTACTGTGTAACAAATAGCTCCTGCTAGAATCTGTATGTTTTGAGCATGTTAGAGAGCTGACTCAGGCAAATAAGATGAACCACAAAGTAGTAGCTAATAGCTTACGGCATACTTATAATAAAACAATGACTCTGTAAAAGCTCTTGTTGTCAAATTAAGGCTAAGCTATTTCCATTGGAATAAACCAATTATAAGCAGTGATTATCTGTTTAACTTGATTCAAACCTAGAATACTATAAACACTTTCATTTTGATGCATTCATAACAGTGCATACATTTGAGAGCTGGATCTTGCAAAGCTTAAAAGGGAAATGCTCGGTTTATTTATTGCCACACAGAACCATGAACGTCCAAATTTCTCCATGGCGTGGAGGAATTTCACCACCATGCTGAGGGCTGCATGCTGCCTGATTTCTGATGGACAAACCTTCAGGGATAAACTGTCCCAGGACTGCCCACCTCTCCTTCCTAAGGACAAGGTGAACATGATCCATAAAAACCTCATGTTGGCTCTGTGAAATCCCCCGAGAGCCACCCAAGCTACAGACACGCTTTTTCCAACCCCCAGATTCCAGGAAAGCACTGACAGGTGAATTTCTGCCTACTTTCTTTCTTTTTTTTTTTTTTTTCTTTAATTCAGGCAAACAGTCCCATTTGGCCTGCAGATGAATTACTGAATGCTGATGAATAAGATGGTGGTAGCTGCTGGCAGCAGAGCTTTGCGTGGTAAGATGGTGTGAAATAGTACATATGTCAATCTATCAAACATGATAATGTAAGCAATCTGAACCCATTTTTGGTCTGAACTATTGTACAATACTTCACCCAGATGGAAGAAAGAGATAAACATTTTATGCTTCAGACACATCAAGTGCTAGGAAGTAAAATTAAACCTAAACTGGAAAACGACCAATTTTACATGCTAGAGTATATATAAAGAACAACACAAGCATGAAGAATTTTCTTGCCCATTATTGTATAAATTAATTAGATATATTTGCTTTCTATGATAAACAACAGCATGTATTTGACTGTAGATTAAAAGGTGCAAAGATGATAATTTACTTATTAGCAAACATAGCACTTGCACTTTTTTTCTTCCTTCTTTTGTTGAGAAAATGCTTTTAAATCATGGAACCTGCGACAACGTTATCAGGACGTGAATCTTACAAGTGGGGCATGGATACATAATGTCCCCAGGGTGAGTTCAGCCCTAAATCAGAGGCAGGGTTGCCATGACTAATGTAAAACTACAACTGGTCCCTAAAGGATAAAATCAAATAGAAATATATTTTCATTCAAATCAACTTGACAGCCTGTGTAAATATAATTTCCTATTTAAAAATTATCAGTTAAACCAGAAATGAAATGACAGCCACTGTGCTGTTTTGAAAGTCACGGCCACCTAATGCCTCTGAGCAGACCCTTCTGCTCCATCCCTGTTGTCCACCTCCATAAACACAGCACAATTTATCAAGCACTAAACTGCAAAAAACCACTCTTCTGAGCAAATATATTTATGACACAGCTTTCTACAGTACTCAGAGAACATTTTTTATCAAATAATTTGCAAAGCTAAAAGAGCATGAAATCTCCCCAGTTTCCAGACTGACCTGTAAAGCCGCCTTCACACTTAGGAAAAATTGCTACAAAGTGGAAACTATTGGTATTTGGTCTCTTTAGGGTTGCATAATCTTGAGCTTGTCCATCCCAATTCCCTCACTGGTTACCCTTCAAACTAAAAATAAACTCCCCAAGGTCTACTAATTAATGCCAGGCCAGTCAAGAGAATTCCTGAACAGCAACACTAAGACAACTGGGCACAGAAACAAAAGTGATTGCCAGCTCACGCAGAGCAAAAATGTCCAGTCCTGGATTCTGCTGAAGCCAGAGAGAACACTGACAACTCTCCCTCTCTTCTGAGAAAAATCAAAGTAACAGAGCAGGAGTTTGGTGTGGAGGAAGACAGAAATCCCAGCTTTCTGGCACAGAGACATGCATGCAAGCAAAATGTACTCAGGAAAACACTGCAAAATACAGTTATAAAGCCTTGAGTAGAGCACCAAGTCCTGATATGCTCCCCAACTTCCTGGGCTGCTGGAGGATTCTGATCTTCAAAATTTCTCTTGGAATAAAGTATTTTTCTGTGTCATGCAAATATAAAGTTTAATTATTTTTAACTTGAAAAGGAGACAGAGCAATACACAGGATAATCTACTGTTATTTGGATTATGAAGACATCTTAGAGTTTACAAGCACAAAAGTGGTTATAATCCTGCAATTACTATAAAGCTAATTGGTAGTTTCTTTTTGCCTGTGTTTTCATGTTGTCAGTGGGGCAGTAATGAAAATGAATGCCACATTTGTGAACAGAATGTCTGTAGGCTTGTTTACCACATTTCCAACAACAACGTCTGCTTTATCATCCATTTCAAAGCAGAGATAATTTAGGGATCTTTGAATTTCATACATAAAAATACTTTCTAAAATATCAGATGCAGAGTTCCTTCAGACAGGGTGGGAGTGGGAGACTCAAGAGTGAAGTGATGACCTCGCACGGTGTAACAAACAATCCACCTGAAGTAGACAGCAGCGGACTTGAAATGATTCATCTGTATTCAAAACTGTGCTCAGGTAAACCACTTAGTGTTTCATCCTCCTACAAACATAATTCTGCAGACAATTTCACCATCAAAACCAGCATCTTTAAGCCTCCTTTCACCTCCTGAAAATACAGTTATTGCAGAAGCTATTAAGCTTTTTATTCCACTTACCTTTGAGTAACTTCTGCCCTTCCATGATATTCTGGGAGATGAATGCTGTGTAGTCTTGTTCTGAGAAGCCAGGCTTGCATGTGGGTCTAACTGTAAGATCCCCATTGTGTGCCTGCAAAAACAAAACAAGGAAAATGCACACCATGACTTTTGTCATTTGGGAAAACGTTTTGCACCCAGTGATGAAGTGTTTAGGCATGAGCAAACCTGAACAGTAAAGCAGTGTGCAAGTAGAAGTTGCTTGTGTTAGAGTGCCTATCTGTTGGAGTGGATCCATACTGTAGCTGCAAAAAATAAAATGGGCCAGCAATAGTTGCCTGACTACAAGAGAGCATTGTTTGTAGGAAGGCTGGAATACTGGGCACTGTCAGAAGAGGGGAGGAAACAAAGAGCAGCAATTCATCAAGGCGCTGTGCTCGCACTGGAGACACGCAAAGGCCTGATGTTGCAACATCCAAACCACCGAGGTTAGCTACTGAGAAACTGGGCAGACCCTGCACGGAAGGGGGAGAAACACAGGAGCTGCGACCAGGTGAGGACACCCTTCCTTCCCCTTCACCCTGGCAGCAGCATCCCAGGCTCTGCCTGCTCCAGCCTCTGGGACCCTCCAGGCTCTGCTCTTGCCCCGGCAGTGGGAAGGAATGGAGGGATTCCCAATTAAAAACGTGACAATGCACAGAATCGTGCACAACGTGCCAGCACCCAGAGGGACGCAGCCAACAAAACACTCAGCTGCAACTTTGGACTGAGCAAAGGATCCAGCCCCAGCCACAGGGACGGGACGGTCCAGTCAGAGCAGCCCGGGCTCCTTGGGATTCCCCGGCAGGGAAGGTCCCAGACCCCAGCTCCAGGGGAACTCGCTGACAGCACACAAGCCCGTGATTTATGCGTGGAGAGTGCCAGGTGATTTAAGCACTAACAAGTGCTGGTGGCAGGGGATTTCTAACGCGCCCGGGCTGCCGGCAGAGCCAGCCAGAGCATCGCTTAGCGATGCTGCCGGCACCTCCGCCGCCTCCAGAGCCGGCAGCGCCGGCTGCAGCCGGGGGAGCGGGAGCGGCGCCTCCCCGCAAAGTGCAACTCCGGGCGGGCACCTGCCTCCCCGGGGAGCACAGCAACCCCCGCAGCCCCAGACACTCCCGCACACGGACTGCGCTGCGCCAGGGACACAGAGACCAACCGGAGAGAAGGAAGGGTCCTTTCGGATGAGCTTAGTAAGCAGAACACAAGCCAATGTACTCGGCTTAAAATCACGCTCGGGAGACGGATGCCAGCTACTGCATGGGAAGCGCAAGGAAGCGGCGGCTCTGTTGGACTCTGACCGCGGCTGGCAAGATGTTGCCATTAGGACACATTTCAAAGGGTCTCACCGAGCATAGCGGGCTTCCAATCTGAAATCGCCCCGTTATTAGAGCGGTGCTCGCTAGACGAGAGCGCATCGGGGCGGCTATTCCTGGGCACCCACCAGCCTCCACGAGGCTCAGGACATCCTCACGGATTCTACTTGGCACCGGGGGATTGAGGCAGAAAAATAAGCGGCTCTTGTTCCCGCAGCCAGCCCAGCCCGAAAGCCAGCAGCCGCCCGGCTCGCTCTGTAACACTGCAGCCACGCGTTCAGGCGCTTGTTGATGCTCTATAGAAACCCTTCAATTTCAGGCGCCGTGGGAATAAAACCCTAAAAATCCCAAACTTTCAGAGCATCACCACCGGGCCCGCTCGGTTGGGTTTATGGGCTTGTAAAAATAAAAGTTAGGGGCTGCACCGGGCGCGGGCTCCGCGGGGCTCGGCGGGGAGCGCGGCCGCGGGGGCTCGGCGGAGCTCGGAGCGGCTCCGCGCCGGGACGCGCCGCTGCCCCCGAAGTTTCTCCGGCGAGGCGCAGCGCGGAGCGTACTTGTGCCGGCACCGCGGCGGCACCTGAGCGGCGGCTCCAAAAAAACAACAATTAAAAACTGCACAGCGGCGATTCGATTTTTTTTAAAAAAGGCGGTGCGAAACGGCAGCGCGGCGGGAGCAGCGGCAGGAGCTCCGCGCACGCACCACCATCACCCTCACTCCCCGAGCCCGAAGTTGCCGCGGCGGGCGCGGAGGAGCCGCGGCGGGGATGGCTCCGCGCCCGTTTCCACTTACCGCCGCCGAGCCCCAGACGGGCAGGAAGAGCAGCAGCAGCAGCCGCCGCCTCGGGCCGGCGCTCATGTCCGCGGCAGGCGGATCGGAGCGGATCGGAGCGGTGCCGTACAGCGAGGAGCGGAGCGGAGCCGGCCGGGTCCCGCGGCCGCTCCGGGCTGCAGGTGAAGCGCCCGCCGCGCGCCGCCGCCGCGCCCCGCCCCGCGCGCGCGGGCACGCGCCGCTTAAAGCGACAGGCGCCGCCCCGCGCGGGGGGAGCGGGGATGAAGGTGATGATGATGATGATGGTAGTGATGATGATAATAATGATGATGATGATGGAGGGGAAAAGGGGTTCGGCAGCGTCTGCCGCTTCCTCTCTCAGTGCTCTGCCGAGCTCCGCGATCCGCAGGAGCCTCGTCTGTCCGGAGAAGAAACTTAAGCGTCCAAATTGTCGCGAAAAGCTGGTGTGTTCCTGGGAAGGAAGTCCAAACCAGCCGGCGCATGCAGGGAGATCGTGGGTTCACATCACAGAGCACGCTGCCGATGATGCCAAGGCTGTGGTTTGATCACTGCCATTCACTGAAGGGTTGCGTTTGAAGATCTGTGCCCCTTCCAGCTCAGGTTTGGTGATTCCCTGATCATCGTGTCCAACCACCAACCCAGCACTGCCGCTGTCAGCCCCAAACCATCACCCAGCACAGATCCTGACAGCTCTGAAACACCTCCAGAGATGGTGATTCCACCACCTCCTGGGCAACCCATTCCAATGCCTGACCACCATAATTGATTTTTTTCCCCAATATATAATCTCAATCTCCCCCTGTCTCAACCTAAGGTCATTTCCTCTAACCCTCTTTACATGTCCCCACAAGGGAACAAGCAGCACATCCAGGGGAAAATTACCACAGCCCTGGAAAGATGTGCTCAGTGGGCAAAAAACTAACATGGCCAGGTGAAAACCAAGTGTATCCCATGAGGAAAACTTTGTGTTCACAGGAAAAGATCTATGTCCAGGGGTTCATGAGTGTGTCATGTGAGGAGAGCAGAGCCCGGGCTGTGAGGGAAAGAAACATGGCGTGAGGGAGTAGTAGCAAATCTACAAAAAATTACATATTGGGGAGGAAAAATCTGATCTATCCAGAGATGAAAAACTCAGGATGGGGTAGAGAAATGGGTAGTGCCAGGATTGCCTCCTCAACAGTATCTGTGAACCAGCCTGAGCCTGGCCCTGCTTCTTTTAGAGGAAAATAGGCTTGCCAGGCCTAATCCACATCACATCAGTAGCAGAGGAAACTAACTCCACTAAACCAGCAAATTTCTGGTGTAAAAACAAAGGCAGATCAACACAGGGTCAGAAAGTGAAACTTCAGTGAATTTCACAGAAAACTGAAAGCAGTGGTTTCAAGCAGAGTGTGGCTCCTGCTCTTTTCCTACAGCAGGGCCCTGGCTCCCCAATCCCGTCCTTTCCTTCTTCCAGCTCAAGGCCACAAATAGGAATTCCCAGGCACGAGTGTTTTGTGCTTATAAATCCAGCAGCAATTTGCATAAATAGATGCATATTATCTGATGTACGTGCAAAATCAGACATTGCAGCTGAAAAATCCGGCCATTAAACCAATCTGTGGGATTTGCACGTCTCCCAAGGAATGGGACACATAAATCCACTGGCTGCATCTTTGGCCATTGAGTAGATTTAATAGCATTGTGTTAACACCTAGAGACGTTAGCAAAGAACTGAGGCCTCATTGTATTGAGCTCTGTGGACAAGAATAATGAAAAGATTGTTCCAACCCCACCAATTTACAGTCTTAGTGGATTATGGGGTTTATTTTGTTTTTAAACAAGTATTTCTGAGTTTGTTATATAACACCAAATAAATTCCATCATTGTATTGGATTTAATGTCGACCCTTTTTTATGAACCACTTCCACAGAGGCAGAAATAGTTGAGAGACATTATCACAGCAAAAATAAATCCTAATATATATTTTAAAAAATCTGATTTTTTTTTCCTTTTATCTTTATCCTCAGTTTCAAAGTTTGGAGCAGATTGTTCCAGGTTTAAGGGCAGTTTCTATTTCAATAGAACTACAAGTACTCTGGAGAGTACCAAGGATATTTTGGATTTGGGGAACTACAATGTGGATGTTCTTTGTCAAATACCCATGGCCAGTTATTTTGACTCTTGCTGGACTACAGCTGTTGCTGTGCAAGTGCTTGCTCTGCTTGATAACTTTGTTAATATGACAAGTTCTACAAGTATTATCAAAATAAGTCTGACACCACAACAGATTGTGAAGAAAAGGCAGAGCAGTAGTGAAAAAAAAAAAAAGAATTCTTCAACATGTTTACAGTTGATTTCTAATCTGATGGCAAATTGATTTTTTTCCCAAACTAGTTTGCCATCCCGCTTTTCTAAGCTGTGGTAACAAACTGTGTGCTCATGAAATGAGGCTGCAAATGGAGTTGAATTCTCAGTTGTATTTTCAGGAACAGTGGCCGGTGTGAAACAGCAGGTGCCTCCCAAACTGAGGAGTTTCCAGAAGGAGCAGAGGAGAATCCAGACCCATGTTCAGACAGGGGAAATCTCTGGTTCATGTGTGTGGTTGCTTTCACTCCAACATTTTCATTCAACTCTTGATACTCCAATAAATTTGGGAAGGAATTACAGTTTGTCTGACTGATTAGGTATTATTAGAACTACCTCCTTCTTTAGCAGCACCTCACATGAAGTGCTTATAAAACATCTTCCTTTGGATCTTTAAGGAAAATTAAAAATATTCCATTTACATTTTTGTATCTTCTGAATTTTCCCCAAGCTTTCAGATGGCAGGCCTGAGCTGGGCCTGAACATATTTTATTTGGGAGGGTTTGCTTCACTTGGAGCCTGCTGGGAGTCTGGTTAGGAATTGGTGTTGTGGCACAAAAAGGAAATGGGAAGCTCCACCATCTAACACAAGGATGCTGCAAGATGTGGGGTGGGCGGGATGAGGACACTTAAGAGTGTACAGATGCACAGTAAATCAACTTTCTAAACACCTCAAGAGCAAAACTGCTGATCCTGGGAGGCAACTTGCTGTACTCACAACCCCCAAGAGAATAAAAAGCTCATAGATGAGCCATCTCCAGAGCTGACTGTGCCAGGATAACGAGGAGAGCAGAGCACACGAGGGATTTTCCCCTCCTTGATGCACACATGTAATTCCTGCTGACAGCAGTGGGACTTGCACAGCCACACCAAGGGGACAATAGAACCCTGGGTGGTGGAGATGAGTATTGGATGTGAGCTGTGTGACCGTGGAGAGGGAGCCAGGCAGAGGGAGGTGTGATCACTGAGGGACTGTACAACACACAATAAAATTGTCAAGCAGCCATCAAGTACGTGAAAGCATGGGAATAACAAATTAAATGGACAGGAGGTGAGAAAACAGAGTCTCAAGAGGCTTTTGCCTTCCTAGCTTAGGGCTGATATCTGAATTCCTTATCTGGGAAATATTCCCGCTGGCTTAACCCCTTTAATTCTCTGACAAGTAAATATTTCCCTGAACCCAAGTATATGGCTGTGGCCCAGATGCCAAGGATAAAAAGTGGTTCTATTAAAAAGTGATAAACAAGAAGAAATTGAATTAATACAGTGTGCAGACCTTACTATGGGTTTCTTCTGTATTATTTGGAGATTCTTGCTTTTCAAGTAGGAGACAGCTGGGTGACCAGTGGTTTGGAGTGATTATTACTAATTTGGGCTTGTGTCAGAAGTAGTAACAAAGGACACAACAGGAAATAATGATGATTTTAGTTTGATAGATAATGGCAAATTATGTGTTTGTGACAGCAGTTCAAAAATGAGATGAATGAGCAATGCCTTCAGATTTAATATGGATTTGAGATCCTTTAAGGATGCGTAGGGAAGATGGGACGAGATGAAACTGAACAGTGAAGTGAAATGTAAATCAGAGCTATGGAGAAGTTAATGATCAAGAAAAGACTTCCACCAGATCTTGATGGAAACCAACAGAAGAAACAAAGGATACTCCCAAGTAGGAAGACCACAACCACAGAAAGAAAATAACTAATGGTAAAAGCTGGGGTTTGTGCATTTATGTCATTTTTTTAAGTAACAGCAGCTGGAACTACATGAATAGCTGGGCACAGCTCAACATTCTGGATTGCCTATGATCTGGCTCCAGTACAAAATCTAAAGACAAAATGATGAATCACAGAGGAGAAAGAGACTCGAAGAAAGAATCCACAAGAAAAGGCTGCACTGAACAGGAATGGAAAATGCTTCAGTCCAAGCTGATTCCATCCCTGTGCTGCTCCCTGTGTGCTGGAATGGTGGGGGTGGCACAGATATCTCCCTGGTCAAACAGCTCTTTTGAAATCACATTTTCAGCCCTGCCAGACAGGCTGCAGTGCCAAGGAATTTGAACCTTCTCTCTTTGAGGCTACCTACTCACCCGCACATTGTGGATCCAAGGGATTCTTCTTCCCAGCTGGCCATGGGGATGGCTCTGAGGAAAACATAGCTTCAGAGACCCTGTGCAAACCCTTCCTGCTCACTTAATTACACTGACCAAGGGAGGCCAGCTCTGGTGCAGTCTGACCTCCAATTATGAGGCACACTGTGGTCTCCTCACTGAGCTGTGCAGGCATTAGTGGCAGCATGCCAGCAATGGCTATATTAAAATCAATTTCAAACTCCCAATTCCATGTCTCTTTCACCTTAGGTGAGGGAACACACCTTATACTAATGCAACTCTTTGTAAAATATTGTACAACAAAACTGACCTGTGCAAAACAATTAACAGTTCTATTCTCTCTTTTTTTTTTTTTTTTTTTGTATTCTTGGAAAACTGAAGGAAAAAGGAAAAAGCAGACCAAGAGGCTTAGTAGATCTCTATCTTTGCAGTGGACTGCTGTTTAAAGAAGGGGTATTAAAAAAAAAAAAAAAAGAAAGTAGAAAAGCAGAATTAGGTTTGTTCTCAGAGTCACCAAGGAGAATAAACTGCAAGAGCTCCCTGACACGGCAGGCAGGCAGCTCCCAGGCTGCTCCATAAGGCAATGCTTGATATTCATGGAAACAATGAAATCTCACCAGATTTAGTACAAAAAAGAGATGAATAGCCAGTCTGTGATTTTACAAGCAGGAGGAAGGCCACAGATTCCCAGTTTCCCCAAAGCCTTCACAAACTTAAAACTGATTTTAAGACTCTCCTCAGGTGGGCACATGTTTAAACAAGATTGTGCCATCACCTCAGGAACAGAGAGTTACCTGGAGGGTCATCACCTGCTTTACCTGGAGCAGCAATGGGAGAAAATTATCAACCACTAACAGAAATCCAGGGATTTCCTCCCCACCCTCTCTATGCACCCTCAGCAGCTCAGCAGGAGCCTGATCATTTTTTTTTTCTAAAAACTCCTGTGCCTGTGATTTCCTGTGCCTCCGGAATGCTCACTGCACATTCAGTCAGGTACCAGGGGAAGGGGGCAGGATCTGACCTGTCAAACCTTATGGTTCCTTAATTTTTATTCACCACATGCCAGAAAACTCCAAATTAATATCAACATAAATAATAACTTTAATAAGTGACTGCTGAAGGAAAATGAGAATTTTTGAGACTTGCAGCTTGTGCTGTTCCTATTGTTTACAGCAGCAAATCTCATCACCATTGCATTCTTCTGATTGATTTGGCCCCATATACATTGAAATGTTCACAGTAATGTAACTTATTCCAGTCCAAACCTCAAAATAAGTTACCCTGCAACAACCAGCAGTATTAATAAATGATCATTTTTTTATCTAGCAAAAACACTATGTTCAGATCAGCCTTTCTAATATTACGGTATATTCTTTTCTTCTTTATTAGAAAAAAATATATTTTCCTCTGCAAAGATTGGTAAAACATAAATAGAAGTGATGTTCTGAGCTCTCCCAGCCTTTTGTGGCACCCAGCTTGTTGGTATTCCTCACAAATATTTTTTCTCACAAATACAGCAAACAGTTTTTGCACTGCAGCAGATACTCTAAACTGTGTGTGTGTGTGTGCCTGGTAAATGCTGAGGCAGAACTCTCAGAGAAAGCCCCAGTTACCTGTTTAATATGAACTAATTTTCTGGAGCTGTCAGCATTTTTGGTCAAAAACCACCTGGAAGACAAAGCACTTTGCAAGAGACAGCTTTGACAACCTATGGATTTTAATAGTGGAACTGAAAGGATAAGAGAACTTGGAGAGAGGGGAGACAGAGGAGAGATGTGCTCTTGTAAGGGATTACTTTGTGACAGAATATCCTATACTCAAAGTAATGCAGCCTATTTCCAATTAGGAAAAGTAATGAAAAATTTACAGTGTTTGCCTTCTTGCAATTCCTGTCAAGTTGAAGATGTATACAAACTTTATTTAACTATCTGAAGCAGTGATTTAGCTACAAATGAGGATAATAATATGATAATATTACATAGTAATACTAATATTACATTCTATTATGTATAATCGAATGTGATATTAGCGAAATAAAGCCTAGAAATAAAAGAAAGGGAACTATTTAGGAGCACCATTTTAATGAATAATATGGACTGACTGCAGGCCAAGAATAATAAAAACCAAAGTCTTCCACACATGAATAAAGAGAAAGGAAGAGAAAGTGTGGAGTCACAGGGGTTAAAGTTTTATTTTCTACCACTGGTAGTCACCACTTGAGTGCTGCTCAGCTGATAAAGGCTGGTTTTGATGTTGGTGGAGTTCTGTACATGAAGTAACTCCTGCTTTTGCCAGTGTCTAGAAATGCCTGAACTCCAAAGATTAATTTTTCAAGTTCATGCATTCATCTAACGAGATTATCTGCATTTATCCCATTAACTCTGGCCAGCAGATCTGTGGTCTCACATCCCCTAATCCATTCCCAGCTGCACACAGGCTTTCAAGTCAGGACACACAAACAGGTGCTAAAAATATTGGTACATCCCAGACTGGGTAAGCCCCAGCTGAAAAGCATTTTTGATCTCTTTGAGAGAGAAATCTGTGGGAGATATTCCTGCACCATCTTTCAGTGTGAGCTACTGGCAGCCTTGTGTTTTACTAAAACTCATTTTTAGTGATTCTGATTGTGCTGATCCATCAGCAGGAAATGGCAGAATCGTGGCTCAGGTTTCACTGAAGCCCAGAAGCAGCACAGGATTTAGATGGGACATTTTTAAGATTTTAACAACAAATACAAATTATGTCTGGTGCAAGCTGTGGTAACCTGGACTTCACCTATGCAGATATTTCACCAGAACAATCATTTGCAAGCTGATCCTTAAGTACTTTATGAGAGATAAATCTAATAACCTTTCTGGGAAAACCTCAGCAGGATGCAGACACTATCATAATCCATATGCAAGCTACCACATTGTATTGTGTGCTGTCAGACAACTCAATTATTTTCTTCCAGATCTAACATAAGCTTCTGTTTAGTAAACATGATGAGAGTCAAACTTTTACATGTATGTGTATATATATACACACATATATATATAAAGTGCTTAATTTGCATGCAAAATTGCCCTAAGTATGTATGCAAATAGGAAAACTCATGCACAGATGACTAATTAAGTGCATTTATGTGAGAAATTACCCAATGCACGCATGGAATCTCAGTAATTGTACACACAACTCTGTGAGCCATTGCCTTTGCAATTTGGACACGTAACTGATTGAAAAAATTGTTTCTCAGACTGTGTTGGAATAACTGATGTGGAGCACAGGGGCAGAAGTAGCACAGCTGAGGGGGCTTGGGGAAGAAACTGCAAAAGCTTGTGAGGAGCTTGACAGTAAGAACAGAATTTGCCATCTCTACCATTACTGGTTTTGTGTTTACTTACAACCATCCTGTGCTAGTCTGTGGCTTGAAGACAGTCATATCTGTAAAAAAACAATCAGAAAAATAAAATCAGAGAAATGGCACAAGAGGTGGTGCCATTAAAATTAAACCTGAATTCTGTAGCCTGTCCAGTATGTGTTTTTAAACAAAAACAGCAATTTTTACTTTATGTCTCCTGATCAAGCTCCCTTTTGTCTCCTCCAAGCAGACTTTGGGGTATGACAGCACAATATCCCTCTGGAAGGTTCAGGGAATTTTGGTGAGAAAAGGGATGTCTATCTGTCTGCTTTAATTTTCCAGGCATTGATGTTATTATAAGTTCTGTTATCTCTAAACACTGATTAGTTCTCTTTATATCCCCAAAGTTAGAAAGTTCATGGTAACATTGTTAAAATTCAATATAGAGAACAAGTTCTTTCAATATGATGTGATAAACATCCCTGACTTCAATGTCCTGCAGAGAAAAATACCTGCCCAAATTGTTTGGATATGCTCTGGCTGCTGAAAGCAAGGAACATCCTCAGCCTGCTTTGTGATGTTTTCCTATTTTCTGGTCATTGTGTTGATATTGAGCATAACAGGTAGAGGAGCACCTGTTTATTTACCCACAATTCGAGGTCAAACATTTCAATCAGCCACTAACACAGGCAAAATGTCTTTATGGGCACAGCCAGATGTGAGGAGCAGGGCAGGGGAGGGGAGGAGAGGAGGGTTGGGATGAGCTGGGCAGGGATGAGAGCTGGGCAGGGATGAAAAATACCTGCCCAAATTGGGGCACAGGGATGTGCTGGGCAGGGATGAGATGGGCAGGGATGAGAGCTGGGCAGGGATGAAAAATACCTGCCCAAATTGGGGCACAGGGATGTGCTGGGCAGGGATGAGATGGGCAGGGAGGAGCTGACCCTGGGGATGGGATGATGAGCTGGGGATGGGGATGGGATGATGAGCTGGGGATGGGACGATGAGCTGGGGATGGGATGATGAGCTGGGGATGGGATGCTGAGCTGGCCCTGGGGATGGGATGATGAGCTGGGGATGGGATGATGAGCTGGGGATGGGATGATGAGCTGGCCCTGAGGATGCTGAGCTGCACCAGAGCCAGCCTGGCGAGGCTCTGAGCTGAGAGCTCGGGCAGGAGGGGAGGAGGACGCGCTGTTCCAGCGTGGTTTCACTCAGAAGGAAGTTTCTCAGATCCGATTTCAGAACCTGAAATCTTCTGCCGCTAAGTGGTGCTCTAAACAGCGCAGCATCCCCATGGTAGCGAGTTGGCAGGGAGGAACAAACCCGGCGCTGCCAGGCTGATCAGACTGATGCACACATTTAACAAGTGTCCATTACGCTGATTTAATCCTCCTGTGCCACCGGATAAATCAGGGGGAAGAACAGGCCAATCCAAAAGATTAAAGAAATCCAAAGATTGAGCCCTGCTATACAGTAGCTGAAGCAGAGGATTACAGAAAACAATTCTAATTTTTTAAAAGCTTTGTCTGCCTTATTTCTGCTCCTTTTTAATTATTAGTATTGTTCTCTCCAAGTTTATGATTGTTAGAACTTGAAGTACTTACCAAATAAAACTGAAGGAAAACGCTTAATTAATAGTTGCAATTATTCCAGAACTTATTTTTAAAACAGATGCTCCATATTTTATCAATTGAAAAAAAAAGTGTAGAAAATACTTTTTTCTGAAGTACATATCTACATGTAGATCTAATCCTTCCCACTCTCTAAAAACAATGCAATTGAAAACAGGGTGGAAATTTAGAAGGAGAATGCAAACTTGCAACTTCTACTCTCCTCAGTCCCAGGAGAAGTGGAAATGCAGCAGGCAGAGGAGCTGTTTTGGCATTTTGACACCCAAGTTTTTGCCCACAAAATTGGATTCATTACCTGGTGTGCAACAAGCCAAGTTACACACTCAAGAGATTATTTATTTGAGAGTTGTACAAGCCTGGATGCTCCAGGCTTGTATTCCACAAATTTGGAATGTATTGATGTATTCCACAAGTCAAGCACCACCACTGGGCTTTTTGTGCCATTATTTATACACAGAAATTTGGATTTAGTGACTTTCCAAGTACAGCCCCTCTGTGATGGTTGGTTGGTATTTTCTGTACAGATTACATAACCTCAGCTGACACCTCCACATGCTCAGAAGAAGGGTCTGCACCTGGGCAGGGTCTGTAGGTGTGATTTTCAGTATTATAAGGAACATCTTCAAGCCTAGGATCCATGGACCTTGGGTGTGTTGCTAAGTTAGCAATGTGTACAGAGATGTACATCAATATTTTGATGCTAATGCATCCCAAGGCTTCTTAATTCCTGGTTGTTCTGACCTAGAGATGCAGCTGCTCTGGGTCCACTGTTCAGGTTTCCTTTCTTGCTGACTGGAAGTGCCCAAAGATCTTACATCAAGAAACATCCTGAGTTAAGATAATCTGGACAAATTCCACATTTTGCAGTGCTGCGAACCCTTGCCCCAAGCAATTCTGCACCCAAGGTGCTTCTCAGTCTGAGGGTCCTGGGGAAGGATCCTGCAAAGTTGTGCACTCCAAGAGGCTCCAGTTTGGGAGTCTGGAAGTTTTTGTCCTGCTTAATAGGGGGAGGAGGAGGAATTTCTTTAATCCCAGTTCATGGAGGAGTTTATCCTTTTCTCTGCCATGGGTCTGTCCTACAAAATGAAGGATGAAAGGAAAGGCTGGGTCAGGGAGCACTCAGGGTCTGGGATCCCAGCTGGTCTGTAGGGGGATTTCTCAGCTCCTGAGGGAGCAGGTTCAGAGCTCTGTATTTGCACACCCATCAGGTGGTAAATTGGGTATTTCCACCCCATCAGGTGATGTGTCTGCAGCCAGGCCCAGCTCAGCCTGGCAGTCAGCACTTCTTAGCAATTCTGAGGACCCTAAAACATTTCCCCCCACTGAAACCCAGTGAATATCTGCCTATGTGAGCTGCTCTGCTGAGGAGAATCCTTTAGAAAAGGAGGTGGAACTTCTGGGGAGAGGATTAGTGCCTTTTGTGAACTGTATTTGTAGGCAGGGTGCTGGTTTATTCACAACATTCCCTGAGAAGTGCTTTAAATCAAGAATCAAAAGCCGAAAGGGTATCAAAGCTGTACAGGAACTGATTACTACTATAAATTTTGCTGAAACAAGCTGATGCTTTGCTGATTCTTTGGTCTTTTTCTGGTAAAAATATGTCAGTGTTAACTCACAGCATTGACTTCTCTGGTTTTTTTTCATTTTTGTTCCATGAGATTATTTTTAGCTGCTGTGCATTAGCTCTGCTTCAGAAAAATATTGAGGTAGAGGTTGCAGCTTCTTCCTAAAAAAAACAAATGATTTATTGACAGAAATGCAACAATACCTGTATATCCATAAAATTAATGTCATGTGATCCCTTCCCCTCCCATTTTGAATGGAGTTGAGACATATGCTAGAGACACATGTGAATTTCTCAGGAGAGAAAGAAATATCACTGGTAAATCAGCTTTTTACCAGAAAATCTGATAAAAATGAGCATAACAGCTGTAAAATAAGCAAACTCTTAACAGAAAAAGGAACTATTTTCAATTTTAGGGAAAGTGACCAAAGTACTTAAAGCAACTTCATATGAGTTATTTATTTATAGAATAATTTCTGAGCTCCAAACAATGGTAAGGAACAGCAGCTCTCCAAAATGCCCTCTAGAGAGAACAGCAGAAATGCAAAATTCAAATGCCATGAACAGGGTCAGGTGCAAGTCCAGAAACAGTGTGGTTCCTCTGCCATTTACATTTTGTGGGCATGCATTTACATGTTTAGAAAGAAATTTATAGTGGTCTGCAATTTCTCTGGGAAGATTTTGAGTTTAGCTGTAGCTTCACCATTGGAAATCCTGGCCCCTCAGGCTTTCCAAGATTTAATCAGTGTATGTCAACTTTAGTATCTTTTTTGTGATGCAAGAATTGTACAATTGGCTGCAATATTTTCCAAGTGTTGAAATCCACTTTGCCAAGGCCAGCTCTGTGTGGTGGCATCAGTCTGGCTGCCTTGTCTCTCTGCCTTTCCACTGTTCTTGCACTTCCTGCCTTTACTTTAACAGGCTCTTTCTTCAGAATAAATACAACTGTAAGCAAAATTTCTGAGCTGCTGATATCTTACTGTTTATCTCCAAGGAAATACCACAAATTCAGCAGCAGTGACCTCAGTTGTTCACCTGAATTTCAAATTGTCTGACTTTTTGATATCTTTTTTCTTTATTTCTCCTGCCTGTAAATTTGGCCTCGGATTTTGCTATGTACAATTAACTCTGGTTTCTGACATCACCTTTCTGAACACGTGAGATTCAGAGAGAAAATGTTCAATTTTCAGCTCCTTCTGCCCTGTTTGTGCACAGCCTGGGTCAGACACTGTTCCCACAATTCCAGGAGCAAACATGGAGCTCTTCCAAAATGAGGATCCCACCTATCCAGCTGCCTCTTACTGGGAAATTAATCTGATTTTTTTCCCCAGTTGTTCCTGGCTGGACCAGGAAAGAGGTTCAAGTTTGAACATCTTCATTCAAGAGACAAGAGTCACACACACACTGTGAATCCTGTCATGGACTGTTTTATCCCCAGAAATTATTTTGGAAAAAACAAATACCACTTACACTTAAAGAAAAAAAATTGAGGGAAAAATTTGAAAATGTGGCTTTGTATTACTTAGAGACTACGATTTCTCAGTGTTAGTCAGATTCACTAAAAACTTGTTTAAATATTAGACATAATTCCTACAGTGGTAGAAGTGGATAAGGAACTTCAAAACCCCAGTTTAAGCCTGCAATAAGCTTTCTGTTAAGGAAATATAGGGATAATATATTTGGAATATAAATGAAGCCCTGGGTAGGTTTTCCCCCCATAGAATGTGTACATCTTGTACATTAGTCTGCAAACTACAGACCAAATATTGACTAAAATTTGAAATAAAATGCAAAATGACATTTATGCCAAGCATCATAAACAACCTGATATCCTCTCATCTCTCAGACTTGTGAAGAATGGAGACAATAGCATTTCCTCCCAGAAACTATAAAGAATTTAAAGAATAGGATCAATATCCTAAGAGGAACTTCTACATGTATATATCCAGCTGAATTCCCAGCAATATAAAAGGGAAATATTTGTGTTGAACTCCCTGCCTAGGGCTTTAAATTGCTGTATACTATCATGCATTACAGCCTGTATTAATTATCTAATTGAGACATTTATATGGTCATCAGGCAAGTGGGGACCTGGAGAGAAATCCCTAATTAAGACTTTGGAGTTTGATAAGAGGCTGCTACAGCACGGTGAATAAAACACTATTTTTGTCTTATCTTATGAATGTGTCAGGGCAGATTATGTTAAATGCTACCTACATGCATAATCAGATGACATATCTCTGGCAATACCCACAGATAACAGTCTGCAAATGCACATTTATTATTTTACAGTTCAGACTGTTAAAAAGGAGAACAAAACTTGTAGATCCAGAAGTGCAGCAAGTGTGATCCAGAAGTGCCCAGTGTGTCATGGCATGGGTGTGTCCCCTGGGATTTGGGGACAGAGTTTTTGGGGTGTGATGGGAGGCAGAGCAGCTGGAAGGCAGCACCTGGAACCCTCCTGCTGGCTCTGTGCTGCTGAGCTCTCCAGGCACTCCCTCCCTGCTCCCTGACAGGGGAGGTGGGTTACAGACATCAGAAATTCAATTATGCCCCAGGAATCCCTGTCTGAGTGCTCCTTTCAGCCCTTCACTGCCTGCCCAAAGAGAGGGGAACAAACAGCCCCAGTCAAGATTCCACATCTCACCTCATTCAGAGTGCCCTCCCCGTTTCTTGGCATTGAGCTTGTTGTGAATGCTGAATATGTAATGCAGAAATACCAGCAGTGAAGACTTTTTTTTTTTCTTGACAAGTTTTCTGGGAAAATCCAGAGCTGCTCTGTGTTTTGCATGCAGCCTCCCCATCCTTCTTCTCATCTGCAGGGTTGATTCAAACAATAGCATTCACTTCAGGATCCCTTTCCTCATTGGTACTTTGAGATCTCCAGGAGGATGGTCAGCTCTACCACCAAAGCAAAAGAGAGCAAATTCAGAGAACAAAACATACATGAGAATTGTTTTTAGTGTTTTTCCTCTTGTCATCCAACAATGCTGATTTCAGTGGTAAATCTCCTGCCATATCTTGGAGCCTTGCTCCAACAATGGAAGGAAATGTTTGCAAGGCTTCTATATATGCATATATTCATATAAATACATATATAATGTGCATATGCATTACACAACTGTACATTCATACATACACACACACTCAATTTAACACTGCAATGAGAATTTGGGATTATTCAAAGCCTGCATTATAAAACTTCCACAACCTGCTACCTGGATAATATATTTTTTTAATTTTCTGCTATTTACAGGCGTGCATAATACAAACTGACAAGTGCTAGAGCTGCAGAGAAGAGGCGAGAAACAAGGACCAAAGGTCCTTGCTAAGTAGCAGCATGAAAGATGGCTTAGTGCAATTTTGCAGAAGGATTCAGTTTTACAGATTTCCAAACAAGAAACATGGATATTAATGGGACTTTGCAAAGAACAAACTCAATAACAGTCCTAGTCAATTAAAAGTACATAAAGTATTAATGTCTTGTCCCCTGGTTTGTGTTTAAGGGGCTGTGGAGACCAATGTTTAAATCCCAGGAGAAAAAGCCCAATCCTGTGCTCAAACCCCCTCTTTGGAGCTGTCATCCATTACCAAACATCACTTCATTAATATGCAAAAGGTTTCTACGTGTTTCCCAAAACATTGATTAGGTCCAGGGATTTAGGAGAGCTGAGTTTAAGCAGCCCCTGTCTCCCAGAAGCTCAGAAACATCTCAGCTCTGTCCTCTCAGCTCAGTGTCTCCTTCTCCCTGTGCAAACAGAGCTGCGGGGCTGTGAGGTGGCGTCAGCACAAATCCAGGCGTCTCCCAAGGCCTGGATGCTGCTTGTGATGTGCTCCAGGTCCACAGCTCTGTCCCCTGAGAGCTTGGGAAAAATGGAGAATTAACTGGAAGCACAACAGAAGAATAAGAGCTCAAAAGCTGCACACATCTGGTTGAGGTGTAAGCCAGGAGCTTTCCCACACTGGCATGGCAAAGACCTGGCCACAACAACTGACACGTGTCTAATTTCCAGCTGAGAAGGAAAAGGAGAAAAAACAGGAGAAAAACCACTTGTGAAAACTTTATAACCCCTCTGCCTCTCATTTAACCTGATCACTGCCTGTTAAATAGGTGATGGAATGAACACGACCCAACAGAGCCTCTGTGGGTTTGATTGATGGAGTGCCCCAAAGTAAAACACTCATGCTGAAAAGCTGAAGAGAAATGCAAACTTTTAATAACATTTTCAAATTATTTAATCATACAATCAGGCCTGACCTTGTTCAATATGAAACTTCATTACAGCCTGGAATGTTAATATGGAGTTCCAAAAGCATCATAAATTACTGGTTTCTTCAATGATGCATGGGCCTGTCCTGCTGTGGCCAACTGCAATTTTAATATTTTCTTAAGAAATGGAGAAATGAAGAATTGGCAAATAATGGCATGATCCTGAAATTACTGTTCTAGGGATCCCAGTTTATTAATTGACTAAAAAAGATGAAGACATTACACATTTCCATAGATAAATGATGCAGCCAGTCCTTTTTTGGGGGGATGGGGGGAAAACCTACGTGCTTATTTTTGAATAGATGCATTAATAGTTCAACTGACCTATCTTTCTGCAACATGACAGCTCTGACAGTCAATGAAGGAATTACAAGGTGTAACTGGCAATTTCACCATCAGAAACATTATTTTGTATACAACTAGTGCCTTGTAACAATTTAAAAATGGTATTCACTGTTTGAAAAGGGCAAAATGAAACCACTTGCAATATTGACTGACAGAGATTCTTATCTGGTGCTTATTATTTACAACAGAACAAGGAAAGTGAGTGGATGATTTAAATGGCTTGAAAAATCAGGGAAACTGAGACCAGTGAACTTTTAGTTCAAAAATAAATATAATGTTCTTTGTTTAGTTGCTTATCAAAGCATCATAAAAATTTGTGATTGTGGGTCAGACATTGGCCCAGGAAACCTTTCCCTTCATGTCTCAGCACCCCTGTGTTTGCTGGGCTCTGAGGGTCCCCATGGTGCAGGATATTCAAAGATGAACTGTTTGCTGGCAGCACTGAAAAACAACAGCACAGGCCTGGAAACAAAGCTAATCAAACCTTCTGTGGCAATTAAAAAATAAAATTGCATTTTGTTATATGATTTTCATATAATGAACAGCATGGAAATGTGGAGATTCAAGCAGCTTGAATGCTCAATTAATTCAAGTTCAATTATCATTATGACCAGCAGTATGAACCTTCTCATCATCCCTTTCCCCCACCTACATCTGTTTGTAACCTCTTCTGCATTCTTTTAAAGCTGTACCAGATGAATTCTAAAAGCATTTAATGTAAATAAAACACACACAAGACAGTTCAGCTTTTTTTCTGTGATGCTCATCCAAGGCTTTACTTGCCAAGAGGCAGAAATACTGAGCAATATTGTGCAGAAATCTATAATCTTCTCTACAATAACCTCAGTTTGTTTTATTTTTATTTTTTTTAAAATTTCTTCTGGCCATGAGACAACACCAAGAATTTTCATGGGCAACCCATTGCCCAGAACTAATTGATTGGAAAGCACAGTAAGCAAAGAATTTCATTGTTTCCAACCACAATATTAAACAACTACTTAGCAAAGGGTGAGAATAATGGAGAATAATTATTAACCGAAGGAAATATTCAGAACACATGGTAAAACAAATAATTAGGCCCAATTGTGCCAGTTCTGTGAATGTTTTACACTGCCTGCAATGAACTCCCGTTTGAAAGCTCAGTTTTACACTGGGCAATGGTTCAAAACCCAGAGACACATCAGTCCCAGGCAGGAGCTCAGAGAGAAGTGCCAGACTGTAAGTGACTGACAGCACTTCCCACTGCAATCTGGGCTTGTCTTGGAGAACTTCTACTCAGCTCTGCTTCCAGTCAGACTTCATTGAAGGGAGGAACTCGAGCGAGGTCACAAACAGGGGGGGCTGCTGCAGACACCAGAGCTCCTTTGGGCCGCTGCACCATCACACAGGGGGGATTTACAGGGCAGAAAGGCCACGTTCCTTCTGGGGCAGCAACCTCACCAGACAGAACTGCCACAAACCCCAAAATGTTGGATTTGCAGCTACCAAGCCACAGTCTGTTTGTGAAGTCCACTACTTGACAGTGTGACTGTGCTCTCACATTTATTTTAGGGGAAAAATGTAACTGGAAGAATGAATAGGAGGGAAAATACAACTGGACAGTGCACTGGCAATTACAGAGCTGAGAATTAAAGCTACAGAGGAAAAAAATGTGTTTTGGTGATGAAAGTCATCTCTAGAGTTACAATTAAGATGAAATTTATTGCCTCTGCTTAACATCTGTTTTATATTTATTCATTCTGATAAAAATTATATCCTGGATCCAAAGCTTCAGCTTCCAAAGTTGCAGAATGAATGTTAATTAAATATTTGATATAAAGTCTTTTAAAAACCCACAAAAATTACTCAGTTTACTTAAAATAGGACCCAGCAAAATACAAAGTGTGGTATCAGATCCCATAATGAAGTCTTTCAGTTCCCTTGAACTCCCTGCATTTAATGTGAAATATAAAGGACTAACTCTTATATTTGTTTCCTTCTGGTATAAACAGACTGTGTAATGAGCTGCTGTGTGATAGGAACTGAATGTCACTCAGAAGGCAACACATCCCCAGCTCACTGGTGGCTTTGCCCCTCTTAATCTTCACCTCATATCTGAGATGTTCTTTCCCTTTTTCATGCATGCTCATTATCTATCTGTTACTCATTCACTTTGCTGGGTTGGAATAAGTATGGACTTCTAGCTATGACATAATCTACCAAAAACTACTAGAGGAATGAATATTATTTGCTGAAAAGCCTCCTGCTCCTGAACAGCTTGTCAGTCTGCTTGCTCCTCAGAGGTCTGTTTCCCCATTAGTGCACATTTCCCCAGCTGAAGATTTAAGGCTTTTTTTTTTCACCACTGTCACAATAAAGAAAAAGAGGAAAAACGAAGCAGGTGGTGTCTTTCTAAAGTCCAAGTGTTTTTTAATGATTGTTCTCTATTTCTTCAAGTGCAGAAATTTCAATTCTGATTAAAATGAAAAAATGACAACCGATTACAGACAGACCTCCATTCTCCAAAGGCTCCCCTCTGAATACACAATATGTTTTCCTATATAATGCATGCACCATATTTCAATATTAATTATAGGAAGGTCTCTTTGGGGTCACATGCTAATTATATCTATTTAGAATTTATCATGCTACTTCCAATATAATGTGCTGTCATTGTGTCCTGTTGTTTTTCCTTGCCTGAGGCAGAAGGAAGCTACAATAAACCTGAAAATAGTGGCAAGAAATGTTCATTTTAAAACATCTGGGGTGAAAGCTGCACTAAGGGCCCTGCCCAGTGCTCATTGAAATCAGCAGGAATCATTATGTTAACCTCCAGGGAGAATGATTTGAGTCTGTTCAATGTGTACAGTTCTATCTGAGGGGCTCTGTGCATCTCTCAGTGTAAGGAAAGGCTTGTGCCAAAACCCACTGTAAATAATCAGGGAAGCACCCAGCACTGTGCCAGGGAGGAGGAGTTTGAGCTGTCCTGATTCTGAGGGGGTCAGACTGGTCCAGATCACCTCGAGTGTGTTTGAAATGTTCATCCATAGCAGTGTGGGATCACTGGCTCTGTGCAGGAGACAGTGACAGTGGGGTTTGTTAACCAACCCCTGTTTTGCAGTACTGGATTCAAATATATCACATTTTACAAACTCTCCCTCGTTACAAGCCCTAAAGATACTAGCACATTTGGTAATAAATGCTTATTGTATTTATAATTTTCTTTTATAATGGCTAGCATAATTCTGTCTGCATTTACCAACCCAAAGCTTCTTCTCTGTGTGAGGAATCCTCAAAGTTCCCTGCACAAATCACAGCTAAAGTTAAATGGTGCCTCCTGTATGCCACCACCCTATGAACACAGCACCACATTTGCAGCCTTGCCACCTATGTACAATTATTAATGCTAGAGACTTGCATCTGCTGTCCAGAAATGGCTGCCTGCAGGATTAAACATGGATAACACGTGGAAAAAATCCAGGCCCCAGAGATAAGCATCTTGGCATAAATTATGCCTCTTGTGTTTCCTGGCCTTCTAAATTGTTAGTGCCACATTACCAGGCAGCAGAGACACAAATCAGACAGTCAGGGACTCAACAGGCAGCAGATTACCTCATCCAAATTTCCATATATCCTTTCAACCCAATTACTGCAACTGGTGGTCCTTTTACCTTCTGTGCCTTTCTGTGTCTGCATGAGGATTTTCTAAACACACCTCTCAGTATTTAGGTGGTGTCTGACTCCTAGAAGTAAGACTCACAAGATAAAAATGTGAAATGACATTTACATATCTATATCTCACTGTAGTTACCTTTTTTTTTATTTAAAGTCTATAATGAGATGTTTTCAGAGTAAGAAAAATGTTAACATCCAGCCCACTAACTGTATATATTTTTTCTTATTGATAGGTCTCAGCACAGAGCAAACTGATATTCAGGTGGAAAAAATGAATTATCTGGAGCCAAATGTAATTTTATTTTGGTAGGCCAACAATCAATAGAAGAAATGCACAGTCATTTCAGTAATTGCCACAGCTTCATGACAAATGCTTCCTAGAAACTCCTGGCTGGGTGATCTCAGCATCCAGGGGTACTGAGGTGTATCTTTAATGCAGGTTGGCTCAGATGTTCAGAGGCACATGCAAATTATGCAAGCATGTGGGCTATTTAATTTTAATATCCAAGGTCATGAGTCAGATTATCTCACGTTATGTAAAAACCTTGTAGTGGAAAATGAAGCTGGAAGTGTGAGAATTTCACCAAAGTAACAAAGCCAACTAAGCTGGTAAAACCACATATGAGGACAATTCTCCCAAGGTTTAAAGGCACAAGACCACCTTCCACATGGATCTTCTCCATTTATGCAAGGAAGGGAGGCTCCCTGTCACAATCTGCTGTGCCTTGTGATGCTGCTCTGAAAACTGCTGAGCAAAACCTCACCTGAGCTGCCCTTGGGGTCTGCTGCTGCTCCCTCACCTCCTGCTGTCCTGCCCGGCCCAGGGACCCTGCTCAGCACAGAGCCCCAGGAGAGAGGATGCAGCATTCCCACCTGGATGTGAAGGAGGAGATTTATTGCAATAATAACCTGGAATATATAAATAATATATATATAAATATATTAATATAAATATAAATAATAACCTAATAATAATAACCTGGAATGGGGCTGCCAAGTACTTCATTGCACAGCTGAGCTTCCAAAGGTTGGGTGGTCTGGACTGTGCCCTGTGGGAGCAGCTCAGGGTGTAAAAAGGAGCTGTGTTTACATTTCTGGTGTCTGGTGAGGTGAGGAAGAATTCAGGCTCGGGAGCAATGGGGGAGAAAGGGAATGGCAAGAAGAATTTTCACAGCTCCAAGCTGTGAACAACGTGGGTGAGGGATTATGAACTGATCATGAGTTTTAACTGGGGTTCACTGCAGAGTTTGGGCCCTTTTTGTTTGGATACTGCCCCTGCTTGTGGGGTCAGGACATTTTGAGGGATTTTTGAAGCTCCTGGGGACCTGATGTTAATCTATTTTTAGGATCCCTTGAAGGAAACAAAGAGCAGTGGAATCACCAGTTTTGAGGGGATTACAGAAGAAAAAAGTGAAAAGCATACTTTTCTAATATATATGACTTATTAATCTACTTTCTCCGAGTTTTCCACTAGAAATGAAATCCTGTTTTACTTAAATGCTTTGGGATTTTTTCCCAGTGGCCATTTGTCTCAGAGTTTTCAGTTATGCAGATCAGACACTCGGGAAATGGAGAACATCTTCATTTCCCTTTTTGTTCTGAAACAAGAAATATTCTTTACAGCATCTGAGGAAACCTCCAAAGTATGAGAGAGACTTTAGATTATAATTTCTCCTTTAAAAAAAAGCTATTCTTTGGTATAAAGGGAAAAAAAGAAAACAAAAAAACAAAACATTTGAAGAGTGTTCAATCAAAACAAACTTAGACTTGAGTGTTGTGAGAATAGAAATTTCTTCTGCCAGAAATCTTTCCTACAGGTAATGCTGTCTTTAAGCATCTTTTTTCAAATGTAACAGAAAGTAAAAGCTAAGGTTTCTACTTGTAGCATAATTAGCAAATCTTGGAAGAAGAAAGGGAATAAAATATTTTACACATGTTTTTGCAGGGTGGGGAATGGAAAGGATAAAATAATTCTGGTTGGAAAAAACCCAGCCCAGTCATAATTGTAAAATAAAGAAACACCTGCCCCTATAAGAGCAATGTGCCTGTGGTTGGTCAGAGCCAAAGAAAAGTTCATTAATTTGAGATGAGAGTGGGAATGCCTACAAAGGAGCAGGTGAAATTGTTTCCAAACCTGCTGTAACCACACGAGGTCAGGGTTACAAACGATTCCTAACATCTGAAGCAGGAGTTGTTTTTCAGGGACAATGGGTGAATCAGCCAGGATGCTCATATCTATTTCCTGCTCACAGTTGTCTCAGTCTGCAGTGGTGATTTTATTTGGCACAGACTACACCCAGAGTGTTGATGGTAAAAGCTTCCCTCAGACCAATCTGAGAGCACTGCACCTTCCCTGAGCGGGTCTGGCTCCTGCACCCACAGTGTGCTGCTCTCAGCACCCACAGGGATGCTCTGGAGTCTGTCCAGTCCACATCCCTGCCTTGCCACAAACTAATCCTGTGTTCTGGAGCAGGAATTGTGGCACCACCTCTGCCATCTTTCCCACACTGACCTGATCTTCCTGCTAACTTCCACATTTATTTATTCCAATGCACACACAAAATAAATAACAAGATGTACCAAGTGTCCAAGCAGACTTGTGCCTGCAATATCTGTGTTTAAGCTGAAACACAGCTCTGTTCTGCAAAGCCTACAGCTTTAGGTTGTTTTCTCAGCCCGTTCCTAACTGAGGTTCTTCATTTTACACTGTGACCACACACTACGTTTGTTCTTGCTAATTAACCAGCATGACTAAAATGTGCATTGCAAATATAATAATCTGCCTGTTCTTTCCTGAAATTGCTGTTCTGTGTACCCTGGGATTTTAAATTAAAAAAAAAAAATCCAATCTAGATGTGTTTGGCCACAGGTAGCCACATTAGATGAAAAAAGACCAAATAATGATTGATTGGCACTTATATTTCCAAAGTTTTTGTGATCTTCCATTTCCCTGCCCCCATGCTACTGAGTTTGAATTGCTTCCCTACCAGCCTGAGCATAGAAAAGTACAACCAAATATTTTCAGAATACATCTCTCACCCTCAGGATCCACACTTGATTTTGATATAAAATGTTATTAACTTCAGCTCCCAGTACAAAAGGTCTTGATCAATAATTGTTTCTACCTGTCTATCTTATTTCTGTGTATCTTCTAGGACACTTTGGGACTGCTGCCAAGACATTTTGGTTTGTAAGCACATAACACTGTATCATACACCTCAAATCTAGGTGGGTTTATCTTATCTTTTCATTAGGTAGAAGATGGGGTTTTTTATCTACATAGAATAGATTAATTCAAGGTCACCCTGAGAAAAGAGAGAAGAGAAGAGAAGAGAAGAGAAGAGAAGAGAAGAGAAGAGAAGAGAAGAGAAGAGAAGAGAAGAGAAGAGAAGAGAAGAGAAGAGAAGAGAAAAAGGATTAAGCAAGGGAAAAAAAAACCAAGGGTAGTTAGAAAATGGAACCCATATATTCTAATGTAAATCATCCTATATCACATCCAGCCCCCTCTTTAAATCATTCTTACTGATTTTTCAAGTCTAGGAATACAAGAAACCAAACCAGACAGCCTTAAAAGGGATCCTGTGAACACCTGCCCATCCTCTGTCTCTTGACAGTGCTCCATAGACAGGTTGTCACCATTTGATGATAATATTGAAAAGATCAGGTAGTACAGCCAGATCATCCTAAATACTTGGTTAAATTAATTAAATATTTCATTTAATACCTGCCTCAGTGTTTCATTCCTGAAGGAGCAAAATCACTGCAGGTTATTTTATTGATTCTCTTTCTTGACCACAGCAGAAATATCATCATGTGTGAAAACTACACAGAGTCACAAAATCAGATAGTTTCTGATTTTGTAAGGTAGCACACAAGTATACCAAATAACTAAAGAGGGGGTGGAAATTCACTTATTCTGTCAATAATTCAAAGATAGTAAAATCAGCAGAAAATAAGCAGTCTGGCATATTCAGCATCTCCATATCTCACCCATTCATTCAACTCAAAAATAAAACTTTATTGCTGTGTTCTTTACTTGTTAAAAATACTGACCTTGAGAAATTTTCACCACCCATGGTGATATCACCAGGTGACAACTCACCCCAGGGTGCATATTTACCAAGGGCTGTGATAGAAAAACACACCTTCCTGCAGCACTGTTGTGAATATATTTGAAAACAACTCTCCTTTGGTAGTGGAGAAAGAGCTGTGAGCAAGCCTCCACAGGTAAAGAAAGCAGGAACCCCTCTGCCACCTGCACAACCTGAAATTTTCACCTTGAGAGGACTAGGCAGGAATTCCAAAACAGAAAAAATCACACACGACAGATCAAGCACTTTTTAGCACATAAAATCTATTTCCTGGTAGTGCTTTTGTCATAGCTATATTTTAGCTAATTTCTGGGTGAATTACCTTCGCTTGGTGATCTGCATTTGGAATATTAGTGAAACATTAAAAATTCTTCAGGGTAAAATAAAAATCAAAGGAGGTTTTGAATGTTTGGAAAACAGCCTGGAAGAAGAGGAAGTGGTACAGAAGAAAGAGCATCGTGCCTGGAGGTAGCAGGGGAGGGAATTCTTCTCCTCTCCATTCTGTTGATGAGGGAATTCTCTCCCTCTCAGTGTTCATTCTGCTCACTTAACATTTCTGAGACAAAACATTACATGAGTCTTTGAACTCTTCATTGTTGAGAGGCACTCTCTGACTCACCAGAAAGGGCAAAGAGCTTCCTTAGAAAAATGTTGCTACCAAGGCACAAATATCATCAGCTGGCTAATTGGGTGGGAGGGGTGAAGGGAGCAGAAACTCTGCAGTTGGATTAGACCAGGTCTGTTCAGAGGGATGGAATCCACCTCTGTAGCCAGAGTCATTCACAGCCTCGGGGAATTTTCAACCTGTAACCTCCAACTCAAGCTTCAATGGATTTAATTGGAGCACAGCCCTGAACAATCATCTGGCACTGATACGTTTTTACAACCATATATATTTAAGACCCTTATGCTTGACACATTATATTTAAAAGAAGTTCTGCAAAGTGCATATTCCTATTAGATTTTCCCTTCTCATGATCTACATTGTTTCACAAGATGTGAGCTAAAGATGGAATTTTGAAGGCAGAGCGAGTGGGAGGCTGTGAATAGTTTATTCAAAAAAAAAGTTAATTAGAACTGAAATTATTCACCATTTTGAGTCAAGCTTGGCAAGTAACTTGGGCTGATTAAAAAAAAAAGGAAAGTAAGACATAGGTGACCATTCACAAAACGTGCAAGTCAGAGATCCCTTTCTTGTCTCAGAGACCATGACATTCACCTCCCACATCTCACATTCATCTACTTGCTGCGGAGCAGGATTTGGGAATGCAGCCTCCCATTTCCAGGTGAATGCTGACATCATCAGCAGCAAAGATTCGTAGCTTTTATGAAAAGAAAGAAAAAAAATTGGTGATATTTTGAAATATTTATCTGGCTGGTCTGAATTAAAGATTTCAAATTTGTTTGTTTGTTTTTTCTTTTCAAGTGGAACAAGTTCACTCCCTTCTCTCCTTTAAATTTACCTTCCTTTCCAGGGTGAGTCTCCTAATTCCAACAAATGGACTTCTTGTGCTCTTAGGGGGCATTCATCTCACCTAACTTCAGATCCCTATAACAGACAAAATATCTTTGAATTAAAGCCTCCTGAGATCCCTATTTATCCAAGCTTTTCTGTGTATCTGCTGTCCATGAACATGAGTCCCATGGAGGAGGTTTAATTTCCCCAGCAGACCATAAGGGGTGATGAGCAGGGGGTGCATTTCAATGTCAGTTTTCTGTATTTGGTGATGTGAATCCCATCCTTTTTCCCCACCTAAGACTGCTATTGAAAGCAAGCAAAAAACCCCTTTCATAATCCTCTATCTTTGCTGTGATACCAAGATACTTCAGAAAACGGACAAACTGGTAAAAAAGCAGTTATTCTAGCCATCCTTTTCATTCCAGAAATGCAAATTAAAAATACTTATCTGCCATATGAAGTCTTGGCATGTTTAAATAACTATTATCCTTTAAATATATTCCAGTGATGTAGGAATCATTATTCTAACAGATAGAATAGGCATTAAATCCACAGGGGAGTCATTATAAGATGGCTATTTCTCTCTGTTTGACCGAAGCAGCAGTTGTAATGTATTTATTCAGGATTTAGCAAATGGAATTCAATTAGAACTGAAATGGTGTTAAATTGAGTAATTCCTATTGTATTTGTCTGACAGCAGGAGTGGCATGACCTGGAAACTGAAAAGGAGCAACATTCAGCCTGGATCTCTGTGGGCTGGAGCACTTGTTGACAGAATGTCACTGAGCAGGGATCCATCCTGCTTAACTTCTTAATCACCTGCTTAACACCTGTAATAAAAAATAAGCACCAACAAACATCTATGGACATTATGTGATAAAGTCCCACCTCAATAGAAATAATCTCATTTATTCATAGTGGCTGAAACAGAGCTTAATATTCATTGTATTACAGTGGTGTTTGAATCAAGTGTTTTGATATAATTCAATTCTAGGCAATGAGAAAGAATTCAGTATTATACAGTGTCTTGTTTCTCTGGAAGAGTTTTTACTTAGGGTAGGGGTAATGTGATTTTAAGGTGTTCAGCAAAATATTGTCTTTTTTTAACATGGTATGAAGGCATAAATATTTTACACATTAGTTTAGGTGTGCACCTGCACATATAAAATGTAGAAATCTACAAGGACACGTGGGATGAGTATGGATAAAGAAGGTCAAACGTGGAATATTCTGTATATAAAGAGATTGTGGTGGTGCACTGGTCAATGTAATAAATCAAGGCAGGGATGTGCCCTCCCTATTTTTGTGAAAGCTCTTTGACAGGAACAGATGGGGCTGGGGTGGTGTTTCCTGTGATGATCCATGGGGAATGCAGCCTGATGCCATGGAGCACCAGGAGCTGCTGCTCATCAATAAAGGTGCATCCGCTGCTGCATTTCCCGGGCTGTCCCTCGTGTTGATCAGCTCTCACTCACACACAAAAACCAGTCTGGGAGTGACATCTGGCACATGTTGAACGTAGAGGAAAACAGAGAAAAATTGCATGGGAACAGCCTAGTAAATCCAAGAGCCTTGTTAAGGAAATTGCCCTGCTAACAACACGCTCAGATACTTCAGCCAGACATTAAATGGGGATCAGGGTAAAGGACTTTGCACAACATGGATATAAATATTTTTTTTCAATAGTGGCAAGCAAGACAATCCTCTTGTTTCAGTCCTGAAACAAAGAATGGGACCTCAGATGATGCAAAGAGTTCTATTTTATTTTTCTCTTCTTTCTATGGTTCAGGTCTTTCTAGCTCCAAGCACCTATATGACTTCACTCCCATTAATATTCCCACCCGTTGCCAAATCTCTAATTCAACAAAAACACTCAAGCTCCTGCTTAAAACTGAGCATGTGCTTTGCTGCTGGTGGCTGAAAGGGCCTGGGATGTGAGTTAGACTTAAAGGAAATAAAATGTCAGTGGAATCCTCACCCACACCCGCCATGCTCCTGACGAAAGGGCTCTGCTGTAATTAGCATGCAAGGAACGGATTTTCACAGGAACAGAAGTTGCTCAATCAGGTCAATAGAATTCACAGTTGAATAAAGCTAGATTTTGTTTGTTCTTTTCAAAATGTAGATGTGATTGGTGATAATAAAAGGCATTTCTGAGAGCGTTTCGGTGAGCAATTTGTAGGGGACCAAATCCAAAGCTTCTATTGCAGAAAATGGGTCTGTTGTGCCTAATTTAATATATTTGTAATGACTCTGAACCAAAAATTGCTTCTGATGAGTACACACTAAATATCTATGATTAAGTACGGAAATATATCATTAGGTATAACATTTCTAAAAAGCATTTTATGACTTCAACCTCAATTCGCTGAAAATACATCCATGTGATTTTAATATACAAAGAATTATACTGTTTAGGAGGAAGAATTATGCCTTTAGCTGCTCTCTAAAATATTCAGATGTTCAGAAAAGGAGGCAAACATATGATAAAAATCCCACTGGACACCACAGTCCCCTTTGGAGCACTGGAAAGCAGATGGTGTCTTTAAAAAACATGACAAGATCGGTCTTACAAAAAACCAGATGCTATCCATTTTCCAGGAGAGATCACTGGCAACTAATAAGTTCACACAATAAACTTCTGCTGAGTCAAAAAGCATATAAAAGAGTTTAGAATAAAGAAAATTATCTAGAATATTTCAAGGGAGAAATAACCTGAGGCTCAATAAAATTCTTTTTTTCCCACAACAATTATCATTGCCACATCAATCCAGACCTATTTCCAAGATGAAAGGTGAAACTATAAAAGCCCAAGGTGGTGAAAACATCACTCTAGAAATTTAGGAAAAGAAAACAATACTGTCCTAAAATCCTTAAAGATAAATCTGGAAGTCTAGAAGATGAAAAATTGCAATGCATTAAGAGATGAAAATTTGGACATATAAATAGAGTTTAGTTACTTTTAAGTCCTTAAGTTTAGGAGCACAGAGCAGTTTCCAGGAAAGCTTCTGGCCCCTATGGGTGGCAATCACTCCTGATTAAGAAACATTTACCTGTTTGTAAAATGCTGTGCATGAGTCCACTTGGAAAGAACAGAACTGTTATTCTATTCTATTCTATTCTATTCTATTCTATTCTAGATTTAAGATTACATCCTTTTTTTCCCCCAAAATATACTGAAGAATTAAACCACACTTAAAAATTTTATATATTATATAAAATAGAATATATATATATATATATAATTTTATATATTAATATAATTGATCTATATATCCATTGATATATAGAATATATCAATCTGTGTGGACTTCAGTAAAGCAGGAAAAAAGCTCACAAAATCAAATTCTATAATTAGATGTTAAAAGGGGGAGTAAATTATGAGAGACTGTATAATTAATATAAATTTTAAGAAATTTCTACATTTCTCTCTATACATTACAATGCTCTGCTGGATGTTGCTGCTGTCCATGGAATGCTCCTCAACCTGGGTACCATTTTTTGCAGTTTTGTGGGCAGATTTCCACAAATGGATCTTCAGTCTAAGAACACAAGAAAAGAAAGTTCTGTGACAAAAAATTCAGTTCCCATTTCTTTTGATGCAAATTAAAAGAAGGAATTTATATCTGTTATAGGACAATAATAATAACAACAACAATAGAAGGTTTACAGATGATTTTTAAAAGAAAAACTCCTAATGTGTGTGAAGTGCTCAGATATTCCAGGAGCATATGGATGAACATTTAAAACAGATATTTTTCAGGGCCATAGGCAGTTCATACAAACACAAACCAATAAAAGGAAAGAAAAATACAGAAGAAAAAAGAATGGACTTTTCACAGAAGCTTCCTGACTGCCACATTACAGTCCTACAAAAGTAATTTAAAACTGAAAATCATTTCCATTGTGAACCTTTCACAGGCCTTTCACAGGGCTCGGTTTTGCTTCTCTCATAACAATTCTGCATTTGGCTCCTCTTCCCCTCCCTTCTTTCTTTTAAACCACAGTCAAACTTAGATAATATAAGTTGAAAATAGAGAGATAAAGACTTTCTGTTACATTTTTCTTATTCAGGTTAGAGGATAATTCTGTTTACTTGGTTCAGGTAATATTCCAGTTGTATTGCAAGCTGCTGCTGACGAATGAAAAATTGATTTTTCTTCTTCTAAAGTATAGCCTACATGAGCACCTATAATCTTTATGCATTTACAGTGATTTTAAAAAGAGTCAAATAGTACATAAGTGTGTTAAAATCATAAAATGTTCCCATAAAATGTCCCAGCAGTGCTGGCTCTGGGCTCCTGCGAGCTGCAATGTCAAACGCAGGCTCACACAGAGAGGTGGGCGCTGCTCTGCTGGAGTCTCTGACAGGGCTGGCAGGGCTGAAGCTCCTCAGTTATGCTCTGGGACACGCTGCCAGCTGTGGCACAGCTGCTGCAGGAGCCTCAGACAGGATGTCCCTGTCCCCATTTGTGGCTGCTGGAGTCCCTGTTAGAGCTTCTCTCAAAAGCAGAGGGCAGGGCAGGCACTGCTGCACATTGAATCAGCTCAGACCCTCAGATGGGAGATGAATTTTTCCTTTCTTGGACAGCAGGGCTTTTCAGATCTGGTTATTTAGGCTTTTTCACCTGTTGGATCTGAATTTTCCCATTTAAAGAGTTATTCTGTGTTCACCAGACTGAGGTTTCAGAGATTCAGAGACAAGTGTGTGAGGTGCTGAGAAAGAAGTGCTAGATCTTTCCTTTTACCTCATTGCCTCCCAGTCAACTGAGTTTCAAATCCAGCTTATTAAAACTTGAGTCATGAAAATTACTGTCTCTTTGCAAACACAAAGCTTTGAGTTAACTTTTTATTCACATGTCACGAAGATACTATTTATCAACTTAATTAAGGTGTAGAGAACATCAGACTCTCATTTTTCTTCTTAGCAAGCAGGTTAAAGAATGGTAAAAGCTCTATTAACACAATTGGAAAATATGCCATGGTGGGATATGGCAGTGGTGGGGCTGTTTTGTGTGTGAGGAGCCTGAATGCATTTAAAAGATGTTTCCCACATGGGGCTGTCACTGTGCTCCTGGATGTGTCACAGCCTGAGCAATAAGAAGGTTCCTCAGCTGTTGGCACCTTGGCACCCACAGCACTGCAGCCCTGGCTCTGCTGGGCAGGGGAAATGTCCCAGCCTGGGCCAGGCACTGGGATCACCCATCAAACATTGTAGGGTTTATCCCCACGGGCAAACTGAGCCCTGGAACCGCCCTGGGGGAGCTGGAGTTGGAGCTCTGCAATGAGCTCCAACTCATTCTGCACTGAGCTCCAGCTCATTCTGCACTGAGCTCCTTTCCTGGGTGTGTTTCTGTGGCTTGGAGAGGGACAATTCTCCCCACAAAGTCTCACTGGTGGATCCCCCCTTGCACACAAGTCCTCACATAATGCCAGGCTCGTTTGCATCCCAATCAAATGTTCCAGCTTTAGAGCTATCATTGTTTCATTTATTTGTTTGGCATTTACCTTCCTTTTGATGCCGATATTGCCTGACACATTCAGTCAGTTGTTAGATAGAACAATTATTCCTCTTAACTGCTATTAGAAATGCCATCTATTTCCTTTTGTTAATTCCTCTGTGTCAAAGTTATTAACTATCCAATCAAGTAGTGCAGTAAGTACTGCACATTTCACTGCTGAATGATCTGTATTTGCACCAAACATAAAAGGCAAACCCTCACTCTCTTTCCAGAGGCCAATCCTCTTCCCACAGGTCAGGATCCTTTACATCTGTTTCTTATTCCATTCCCACAGCTAAACAATTTTAAATAATTTTACATTATATTATCAGAGGGCCTGTTTTGTTATTTTGTTTTGGTTTTTTTTCCTTATGCTTTCAAGCACAGATTCAAATGCAGAACAAAAACCCTTCAAACTATTTATAAAAAATTTTAAAGAATTTGCTTATAAACTAGCAAGAAGATGCACATTGCAGCTGGTGACACAGATTGCCTGTGGCACTGGCTTCCTTTACCACCCACTTATTTCAGCAAATAAATATGGTAATATAAAATCAGGGTTTGAATGTGTAATCTCTGGACTTTGTAAGCCAGTTTTTGTTTGTGTCACTGCAGTATTTTGAATATTGTCAAATGTGGATCCTTGCAAAAGGTGTGAGATGGTTGAGCAATGCACAGATTTTAACCAAAAAGTGAATACCTGGAAAAGTAAAGCAAAAACGAAAGGAAAAAATATCCCATGTTTATGAAAGAAATCAGAATTTAATGTGCAATCTTAGCTTTAGAACAAGCTTTAGAGCACTTTGCCAATTTAGGGAAAGTGTCCATGAGCATCAGTTGATTTGACTAATCTGAAATAAATCTGAAATATTCTTAGCAAACCCACAAAAGCACCTTTATCTATTAAATGTCTGCTGTCCCAAAAGGCAAATTCCTCGCTGAGCTCCCAGGGAGCAGAGCAGTTCTGTTGGAAGCCCCTGCTGGCTCTGTCCATGGCTGGGGGTGAAGAGGCCAAGCCACACCTGCCCAAACCTCCCTGAAATGTTGAAATGTGCTCCCTACAAGGAGCTGCTGCCTCAGCCTTGCCTGTCAGACCTCACAGCAGCATGAGGTAATGGAGTGGAGCAGGGGAAAGGAAAAAAAAAAAATCATCCTGCAAAGCCTGATGTGTTCCCCAAACATAATTTGCTGGGATTTCCCAGGGACTGCCTCAGCAGCTCTGCACTCTGGGCTGATCCACGGTGAGAGCAGCATAAACCCTGCATTAACAGAAGTGACAATTCAATCTCTGCTTAAATCAGATGTCAAGAAGAAGCTTCATCATGACAATGCAAAGAGACAGTGATGGACAGCCAGGTATTTATTAGGTTTTGCTACCAAAATGTTGTATTCTGTGCCTCAGAAGGTGCCTCAGTTACTCTGGGAAGGCAACTCTGCTTTTTGGGGAACCCGTGTGACCTGCCCTGCCCTGTGAATGATGCCTAAATGGATCATTCAATATAAAGAAATGCTATATTCACTTTACAACTTCAGCAAGGTGAGGAGTAACATCTTATGATTGACTGTCTCCCTCAGCAGTGAGGCATAGCAAAAGTGCCATCCATCTCTGGCACAGAGACTGAAAGATTTGCCCCAGCACAGACATAAATTCATGACCTTCTCTATACATTAAATATCAGGAGTTCTTGACTTTTACTGCTCTTTGTCAAAATAAAATCATCTCTCCATAGGAAAGGGACATTGTAAATTAACATGAAAACAAAACTGCTCAGCAGCTTTGCCAAAGTGGGATATGGTGACCAAAATCCTGTTTCTTATGGAGACAGAAAGACAAAATAACAGCCTTGCTGCATTCAAAGAACTAATGTAATCAAACAATAACTGCTGCTATTAATGTGAGAACACCTTGTCAGGTGTTCTTCCAAAGCTTGTCAGAAAACCCGTGACAGGTTTTGTTGTGACTTTATTTAACACCCCAGTCACTCACTCTGTCATCATTTGCTTCTTACTTGTTACTGTAGGTGTTCCAACCTCTTGCACTTTGATGTTTCACAAACTTTGCCAGCAATATATTGGATTTGTCAACCAATTCTAAACTTGTCAAGTTTCTGACCATAACTTAAACCTACTTTTCCTCCCTCAATAGAGGAAACAGAAAAAAAACCCCAACAAGCCCAACTCAAACCCATCTCCAAAATGTAACCAGCAGGTTCTGGGCAGCTGAGCTCACTTCCCTCTCAGCACCCCCTGCCAGCTCTTCCAGCTCTGATCCTTTCCTCTCCTTTTCTCCTCTTCCCTTACCATGTATTTGAGCAATTTAAACAAAACATCTCCTATTCTCTTTCTCATCAGCAGTGCACAAACCGAGGAAAGAATCAGAGATCATTTGAAAGGCAAAAATGTCCTGGAATACATTAAAATCATGTTAGACTTGGTACCTTCTGAGTGCCATGAACATGTTTTGGATATTTTGGGGGGAACAAAGTGATCTGAAAATAATCCACAGATCACATCCAGCATTTCAGAAGCAATGAAGAAAGAACAAAGTAGAAAAGCAATTTGTCATTTATTCTCAGGTGAAGGGTGCAGGACTCAGTAGCAATCCCAGGGCATACAGATAACATGGCTTTTCTATCAGAATACCATTTCACCACTGTCTTTGTGTTAAACAGAGTAATTAGTGCATTGGGAGCCCCAGCTGAGAGGCATTGCCTGTTCTGGGGGATGAGTGCCTCTATTAGTGCATCATATCTATAAAATCCAATCACATCCAGGGCTGATGCCAACAGCTCCAGTCAGAGACCTTCCTCCTGAGGACCCTTCTCCATTCCTTCCTCCTTGTCCAATGAAGATATTACTCCTTGGGTACTAATTATACATCAGTGAGGTCTAAATTATCTTCTTTTATTCTGCAAATGACAGAGAAAAACGGGCTCTGTACCCCACAATCCTGGGGGCTAGTTTCCAGACATTATTGAACATTTTCTATGCAGCTCTTTTGTTTTCCAGGTGCTTCAGTACTGAAGTGTTGCAGCACTGTGCAAATTATAGTTTGCAAATGAGCAATGGGGACTTGCACAGTGATTTAAAAAACAAAGAGTGTCTTTTATCCTGTGGAGAAAATAAAGATGGAACAGGCTGAAGGCCATGTGGTACGTGGAGAGGCTAAATTGTGTGCTGAAATTATCAATGTTGTGTTCTAAGTCACAAACAGGTTAAATATCACTGAAGTAAGATGGTGCAAAATCTGCCCAATAAATGGAGTTCGAAGCAAAATATGTCTCTTCTTTTGTTTATGTATGTTCTTCAGATATATTTTATAAACAAAAGCCACTATGTCAACAATTTATGTTCCTGTGTGGAGCCAAAAACTCAAAACAAACGCAAGACACTGACTTGGACCTCTCCTTTAAAGGAACATGGAAGGAAAGGCAATGACTCTTGCTCATGAAGATTTATGTGACAAGAGAACCAAAGAGAGAAGGCAGAAGGAAGCACCACATACAGCTTAGGAGAACTGGCAGGCTCAGAAAAACTTAATGAGCAATTTGGGGCCAATTAATGACGGGAAACAGCCAGGAGTGATAAGCAAAAGAACTTTCCACTGGGGATCACAAGCGCTGCGTGTTCTTTGTGGGGGAAAAAAAAAAGAAAAAGAAAAAAGACTGCATCAAGATGAGCTGCATTCATCTGTTTCTCTTGTTAAATGAAATAATCTGCAGCATCTGAAACTGGATTAATGCTTCAGGTACAGTGCCTTAACACACCTCCACTCTTATATGTGACCTCCTTGCCAGACCAAAATAGATCTTTATGGCATGAATTATGTATAAATATATACACATACATATGCATACATACATGTATACAGGACCATGATTTATTCATTATTCTTAGGCATTCTGGATAAAACAAGTGGAAACCAGTAGTGGAGGAGATGCATTTACACTGACAGAGTAAAAACTGATGCACATTATTTATGAAGCCTGTTCTGTCAAAGTGTGTTGGTTTTGATGATCCTACTCGAGTCAATGCCACCCTTATCTGTCAAGTGAGACACACACCAATCTCTGAGGGAGAAAAAAGGGCTCCCAGAAATGCACACCTTATTATAAATAAACATCAAGGCACGGTCAGATGAGAACACAAGCCTTGGTGTATGTGTGTTTTAATTGGCACCAGACAAAAAATAAAAATGTACCCAGCGTGTGTGTGCACAGCCCCACAGCACAGAGGAGGATTTGCAGTTTGGAAATGGAGGTTTATATTTTCGTTTCTGTTGGCACTGAAGAAGGCAGAGAAATAACTGTCAGAAAACTGGAAAGCAGCAAGAGAAATGTAAAGTTATTCCTCTTATTTGTCAGAAAATAAGAAGTTCAGATGCATCTTGTCATCGAAACAGTTTTGTTCCGAATGCTTCATTTTTCCTCCGAGTAGTTGAAGACTATTATAGAAACTAATAGAGGTGGGCAGCAATCTGATTTTCTGTTGTATGTGTCATTCTGAGATTTTGACAGGCTTTAGGTTTTTATAATTAAACAAAACAAAACCAGAAAAGAAGTTTATTGGGAATGAAAATCTGATTTGTGGGTAGTTTAAATGTGTCATTCAGGTTCCAGAGATATACATTTTCTAACAAGATAATCCACTTTCAGTTTTTCACAAAGAGAGCGATCAGGGCTTGTTTTTCTGTGAAACATGTTATTTTGATTAATGAGAAAAAAATGGAAAAAACATTTCACTGAAATATTTTTGTTGAGTAGAATTTAAATTTTATGTTATGCAGGGACTCTGGCTCAGAGCACTGATATATAGCACTACAAAAATGAAGGAAGCTCCATGACAGCATTAAGTTAATTCTGGATTTACTCCAAAACCCCTAAGAGCAATATTTACTTCTACATTTTTAATAAGAAAAAATGTGCACAAGGTACAAAATATCCTCAGAATCACTAATAAGAAGGAAGAACAAACAGAAAGGAGGACTGAAAAATATTGCAGAAAGGAAAGGACCCACTCATGAACCAACATTTTGCATGGAGTTTAATGAAGCAAACATTGGAGGTTTGAAGAGATGACAGCAAACATCCATTTCCTGTATTTGTACAAATACAGTTTCTAAAGAATCTAACTGGAGATTTTCCCATGACTGAGAAAATCTGTGACTATTACAGCAAGAGACGTAATTATTTCTGCCCTTCAAATTTGCAGGTATTCTTAAAAAAAATAAAAATCCTCAAATGGTATTCATTTTTTATCACTGACCATCTTTGCCATAACCTCACAGAAAAAGCATCCTTGGTCAGGGGTCTGTTTGTGAAAATCCAAATATTGTTTTCAGTCAAAGTAATCAATTCTTGGGCAAAACTTTGCCTCCAAATTGCACTGGCTCAGCTCAGAGCAATGCCTCTAACCCAGGCAACTCCAAAGCTCTTCCCCCTCTCTAATCTGTAACAATTGTTGAAATCAAAAACTTCACTTGGCTTTTTGACTCTCTGAGTTAATCTTGACTCTCCATCAACTTAAAACTATTTTGCATCAACTTTTACAATGTCAGCATGTGGCTTTCTGAGGAGGAACCCAGCAGAAAATGCTCGTCTGAGCCTTCAGATCAGATCTGCCTCCCTGGGCTCCCAGGGACAAAATCCCAGCAGGCTGCAGGGATCCCTGGTGGAAACACAGCCTGGCTCAGGACCACGGCGTCTGAAGGGATTAAAGAAGCCCAGGTCCTTCTGTGTCATTGCCAGCAGCCAAAGATGGGGAA